>NC_069000.1:27648828-27654100 GCF_001194135.2 Octopus bimaculoides | reverse complement strand
ACCTTTGGAAATGTGCTGTGCGTGAGAAGACCCAGCAAGCCAAGTGAGATCATTGCCAGTGCCCCTGGACTGGCTCTTGTGCGGGTGGCACATAAAAGACACCATTTCGAGCGTGGCCGTTTTCGTGCGGGTGACACGTAAAAGCACCCACTACACTCTCTGAGTGGTTGGCGTTAGGAAGGGCATCCAGCTGAAGAAACTCTGCCAAATTAGATTGGAGCCTGGTGTTGCCATCCGGTTTCACCAGTCCTCAATCAAATCGTCCAACCCATGCTAGCATGGAAAGCGGACGTTAAACGATGATGATGATGATGATGATATATATATATATGCACACACATACACTCGGGCTTCTTTCAGTTTCTATCTACCAAATCCGGTCACAAAACTTTGGTCAGCCTGAGGCTATAATAGAAGACACTTGTCCAAGGTGCCATGTAGTGGGACTGAACCCAGAACTACGTGGTTGGGAAGGGAGCTTCTTACCACACAGCCATGCCTGTGCCTAGAGGCATAGTAAAGTGTGACACAACTTAAATCCAGGCTCAGTAGTGGGTTCACACTCCCAGTATCCAATGTAATGTGATGTGGGGCATCCACCTCAGTATAGTAATAGAAATAATAATAATAATAAACAGAAAACAGAAACAGATATGGTATTCAATACTTTATAGGACATACACTCATTTCTTCAAAATGCCAAAATAATTATATAATTGTAGAAACATTAAGTAGACATGCATTTCACTTCATCAGTTTCCCACAATAAATACAACAATCAATGTTAAAGCTCCAGTTATATACATTTACCCTGTTACGCAAATAATCAACAACTTTGCATTCCACATAAAACAGCAGGGGACAGATAAAGCAGCCTATCAAGGAAGTATCATCATTATCATCATCATCATCACCATTTAACAACAGTGATGAGGATGATGATGATATCTACATACTACTGTGTGGATATATAAAAAAATGGCTACAAAAGAGTGCATAATCATATAAGAATACATGGCTTTGATTACTCAGACAGTGTTTGGTTGATGTTTTCATATGGACTGTTGTGATAGTAATTTCTGTAGCTTAAGTATTATTTTTAGTTTGGTTTTCATCTGTATTTACACCTGCCACCATTCGTTTCTCTCTTCTTTATTCTACCATCCCATCTATGCCCTGATCCCTGTTCCTTGCGGGTATACTCTGACACTTGCTGCTATCCTTCTCCTACTCATACTGTCTCCTATTCTCTCTTTTTTCTCTTGCTCTGGCTGAGTAATCATGTACCTCCTCTACAGTAACAAACCTGTTCCTGCCCTCATTCTTGATCACTCTCTCTCCCTCCTTTTCTTGCTCTTACCTCTAGCTAGGTCCATATTTTTAAAAATAGGAATATTTTGAATTTTCTTTTCCCACATTTTTCAAAATGTTCATTACAAGTTGTATTTCTAATGGAGGGGTCATGAATTTGTTGCTTATGTACTCTCACACTTTCATATAATCCAGTACCTGTTTACCCAATGTAGTATTCTTTGCATTCCAGGCAAGGGACACAGTAAATCAGATTTCTGGATTTGCAATTCGTATTTGCGTTGATTTATAAAATATTGTTGTTTTTAAAGATAATTTGTTCTCCTTCTTCAATGTAGTCACATGTTCCACAAGTGCCGCCACATTTTTGAACTCTCTTTATTGATTTATTTGTTGTAAATCTTGCTTTAGTTAAAAGCTTTTCTAGGTTGGGTGCTTGGTGTCTGCTATTTATTATTTCTAATTCTGTCATTAGTTTGTTCATTTTTCATAACCGTTGAAGAATTGTGAAACATCTTTTAGCAGTACTGAGAATATCATGGTTTCTTGGACTATGGCAGTGATGATGAAGGGAATGTTTATGAGATCAATTCTATTTTCACTTTGGTAATAGCTGAGTCAATAAGTCAAGTAGGATATTTTTGTTTTTCTAGAAATATTCTTAATTCTTGTAACCTTTTATCCCTTAATGCTGTATTTATTACTATAGTGCAAGCTCGTTTTGCCATATTAAAGGGTTTGTTTCTTTTTATATGGGAGGGATGGGAGGAATTAGAATTTAAATATTGGTGTGTGTCCCTGGGTTTATAGAAAAATGTGTTTTAATGCTGTTATCTTATTTAATTAGAAGTATGTCCAAAAATGGTAGTTCCTTCATGTACCATTCTATATTAAATTTTATCGAGGCATGTAGTTTATTTAAAGTGAGTGAAAGATATTTAGGTCTTCATAATTTTGTTCCAAAATATAAAACAATCATCTAAATATTGTTTCCAATTGTTTTTTATGTAAATGGAAAATTGTTGGTTAAATGTCTATAGTAGTTTGGAATAGAGTTTGTCTTCTAAAAAAAAAAAACCCATTACAAGTGTTGCATATGTAAGGACTACTTTCGTCACCATCACTATTCCTTTTATTTGTAAATAAGTTATTGTCAGAGAAGTGATGGCTTTCAAGTTTTAATTGCAATCCTAATAAAATAAAAATTTGGATGAATCTTTCCTTGATATAGTTTGGATGTTTGTCAACCAGAAATTCATGGTTTCAATTCCTAAGTCCGGTGGATTATTGGTGTATAAAATAGTTACATTAAAACTAATGAGAATTGTTCCTGGTGGACATTTTCAGGTATGTAATTTAAAAAGTCTATATCATTCCAGACAAATCTTGGCACCATTTGCATAAAGGTTTTAAATCTATATCTATTAGGGTGCTTAGGCATTGTGTACTTGATGTTAGTCCTGCAATAAATGGATGTAGTTTCAAGTCTGCAGGTTTTGGAATTTCAACATGTATTTTCCCTTTTATTTTGTCTTGAATTTCTTTCGATTTATGGATTAAAATTAAAGGTAGTCCACAGAAGTTACTAGTCTTTACTTCAAAGATGGTTAAATATTTGACCTCATTCTCTGTTAGGCTATCTTAGTGTTTTGAGACAAGTCTACAGGGTGCGGATGGTATTTGAGGACATGCATTTTTAGTCATTATTTTATTTGACTAATTTTTATTGAATTTCTATTTCAGAAAATAACAATAACAGGCCCTATGCTAACTAATGAAATGAAAAGGCATGTTGTGATTGTGGCTAAGCTTGGTGATTTAGAAATTACTTGTTTTCTGAAAGTTGCAAGATCTTTTGTCTGCAAGATTTGGTGTGAGAAAGAAGATGGAAAGATGGAAGCATATTGTATCAAAATGTAAAAAACATTCCAAATACTCTGATTCTATCAGGACACCTGAATTTATTCAGGAAGTTAAGCAAAACATTGAAGACAATCCAGGAAAATCCATGAAGTCAGTTGCAAAACAATTTCATGTGTCAGAAAAAACAATCAGAAATGTTGTGCATGAAGACATCAGATACAAATCTTACATGATGAGGAGAGGTCAATTCCTGTCAGAAAAAAACAAAAGAAAATCATTTAATCAGATTCAAAAGACTTTTGAACAAACTTAAAAATCCATCAGAAGTTGGTATGGTTTAGTTTTTCTCAGATGAGAAAAACTTTGACCAGGACCAGAAAACTAACAGAAGAAATGACAGATGGCTATGTGCAGACCCTTCTGAGGGTCTGAGTAATGCACACCAGATTTCCTGCAAATGTTATGGTTTTCGGTGTTGCTAGCAATGAAGGACATGTGATGCCTCCTCACTTTTTTCCACAAGGCCTTAGAGTGAATGCTGCTGCGTATATTGAGGTTCTGGATAAAGTTCTTAAGCTTTGGATCAACAGTGTATGCAATGGAAGGTCTTATGTCTTTCAACAAGATTCTGCACCATCACACAAGGCTCAAGTGATACAAGAATGGATGGGCAACAATTTGCATGGTCACATCATCACCAACATTTGGCCTCTTAATTCTCTAGATCTCAATCCACTGGACTACTATGTTTGGAGCATTGTTGAGAAAAATGTCAATGAACATCCCCATAGCACCAAAGATTCTTTGAAAGCCACCATAGTTTGCATCATCTGATATGAACAAGAACCACTTAATCAGAGCTTGTAAACAATTTCAACCCCACGTAGAGACAGTTATTGATGCTTATGGTGGTTTTATTGAATGAAGTTATTAAATTGATAATTTAGTTTTATGTTTGTTATTTTTATAAAAATACAGTTTTTTTTTTCTGTTATTATTTTTTAAAACCATAAATCTGTCCTCAAATACTGTCTGCACCCTGTATTTACTTTGTTCATGGTATTTTTGTCTTTGTTTTTATTTAGCTCTTTTTATGCATGTATGTATCTGTGTGTGTGTGTGTATATATATATGAGTATATATCTCTATAATAATGTGTATATTCTGTGTGTGTACACTATGCTTGTATAATAAATACATGTGTGACTTGCCGGTATGTATGTTTGCACTTAACAGTTTTATGGCACCATTTCACTCCAAAATGATCAGCAAAACATTTTATTTCTTTACTCTTGATCTACTTAATTCTCCTTTCCCCCTTTTTTATATACACATATGTGTATGTGCATGTATGTATGAATATATGTGCATGGATACATATATATATGTTTTTTTTTTGTTTCTGTGTGTGTGTATATGTATATAAATGTGTGTGTGTGTGCATGTTTATCTATGTGTATATATATCATAAGATAAAGATAATATGTGTATATATATTATGTGTATATATATGTATATGCATGTATGCATGTTTATATAGGTGTATGCTTGTAGTTAAATTACCTTACTTACACAGTGGGCAACAAACTCTAAAATGTCAGTTTCAAAACAAGTGAGAAACTCCTGTCAGAGTCACCTTTTGTAAACACCTAATATCCTATAGACATCTAATTATTAAAGTAGAAAAATTATCAGAAAAGCTATTTCTATTCGTATTTTAATGTGTGTATGTGTGTGTGTATATATATATATATATATATATATATATATATATATATATATATATGTGTAAAGTGTTAGGTGTGATGTACAGAATTAAATATTGAAAACAAAGTCGTCAGAATTTTGGAATAACTTCTTTCATTTATTTTATACATATATTAGCTTTCGTTTGTCTTTCGAACTTGTCAAATATAATTCTGTGAGGATACAGAGATCTTGCTTATTTATATATAACAGGTGTTTTTTGGGGGGTTTTGTTTATAACAGAACATTGTTTTGTTTTTTTGTTTTTTTGGGGTGAGGCTTTGGAGACAATGGAAGATGTATAAGCAGATAGATAGATAGACAGGCAGATAGAGAGATAGATAGATAGACT
>NC_069000.1:27646112-27647863 GCF_001194135.2 Octopus bimaculoides | reverse complement strand
GAAGAAGTATAGGCAGGTTCGATTTTATGACGTGGAATATGTTAGTTATTCCAGGACTGTATGTATTAATGAACGGAATCGTGTTTTCATTAACTTTTTCCTTTGGTGTCCGTAGTTGGGTGATATTCAGTTCCATCGCCTTTTTAATTCCTTCATTAATTAGGCCTAAGGGGTATTTTTGTATAGTAAGGAAGCCTTTTAGTTCGTTGAGCCTGGTTTCACGCGTTTTAGGGTCACTTACTATAGCACAGATGCGTCTGGCCATGCTGTATGGGATGTTTCTTTTGATGTGTGATGGCTGACAAGAATAGAAGTTTAAATATTTGTGTGTATCGTTTTTATTGTAAAATATGTCTGTTGTGACTGTGCAGTTTTGTATTTTTATGTGGATATCCAGGAATGGTAGTTCATTGCAACTGGATTCTGTTGTGAATTTGATGGAAGGGTGAAGTGCGTTTAGTATATTGTTAAATACATTTAGATCTTCAATTGATTTTTTCCCAAAAAGTGAAACAATCATCCAGGAAGCGTTTCCATTTTTTAATGATATGTTTTTTGTATTCTTGGTCAAAAGTTTTTTCCACTTCCTCATAGAGCTTTTCTTCTAAGTATCCCATAACTAAGTTTGCATATGAGGGCGCAAATCGCGTACCCATAGCTGTGCCCTTTATCTGCCGATATGTTTTGTTGTCGAATTTAAAAGTATTTTCCTCTAGCACTAGATGTGTGGCCTTGGTGATGAAGTCAGTCTTGAAGCGATCATTTATCCATTCTCTATGTTTTTCTACCCAGTGTTTGATTGCTTCTAGGCCGAAACTGTGAGGTATATTGGTATAGAGATTAGTGACATCAAAACTTGCTAGTATAGTACCTTCTGCAACAGTGGGGGGAATGTGTTGGATGAAATCTATGCCATCCCGTACATAGCGAGGTATTAATGGGCACAAAGGTTTTAAGAGTATATCAAGAAAGTGACTTAGCTGTTGTGTTGGAGCTTGAGGTCCAGCAATTATTGGCCTCAGTTTGAGGTCAGCAGGTCTTAGTAATTTTACGTATTGGTTCTTCTGCTTATTTATGGCATTTTGTATTTCGGAGCTTTTGTAGATTTTAGGCAATCCGTAAAAATTGCTCTCTTTGATAACAAAGTTGCATATATACTCTTTTTCCTTGTCAGTGAAAGAATCTTGGAATTCATTTATTAGCCTTCTGATTTTATTTATTATTGTTTTTTCTGAGTGCCTTGGTTCTTCCTTGTAGTAGGTTTTGTTTGTTAACATTTCCAATATTTTGTCTTTATAATAGTCTTTGTCCATGATAACTATTGCCCTCCCTTGTCAGCTTCTTTTAGGATGATTGTGTTGTCATTTTTTAGTGTTCGTAAGGCTTTCTTTTCGTTTTCACAAAGGTTTTGTTTACATCTCTGGGTATTTAGGGGAAATTTTGAAATTGTGTCTATATACGCATCCAAATATTTGTCCTTTCCCTTGTAGGGAGTGAAGTGGGATTTCTTTCGGACTATTGATTCATCATTTAAGTCTTTATGATTGAAGAATTCTATAAGTCGTCGGTGACGGTTGAAGTGTTCAATATCAGATTTCAGTTCAATGAGGTTGGGCGTGGGTGTCGGGGTAAACTTTAAACCTTTTAATAGGAGGTTGATCTCATCGTTGTTGAGGTTCCGATTTGATAAATTTATGATTTTCGGGTCTATATGTTGTGTGTGGTTAATTAACTCTGGTGTATTATCGGGT
>NC_069000.1:27634282-27645993 GCF_001194135.2 Octopus bimaculoides | reverse complement strand
GCGTGGTTTTGGTATTTCCTCCCTAAAAAAGGAATTGTGTTTCCACGTCTTCGTTGTCTTGTCTGGGTGTTCTGATTTCCATGTAGGTAAGAGGATGGTTCGTGTCTTTTATACCAATTCCGTTGGTTAAAAGTTTAGTTTTTTCCTCCCATCTTTCACGCTTTTTTCTTCCCCATTCAGGATATATGGGAATTTTGGTTGTAAATCTTGTGTTTCTTGAGTTGTCATGATTATTGTTCCTATTATAGTATCTGTGTTGTCTGTATTTTATTTGTTCTTCTTCCCATGTATTCATCCATCTGGGGTACATGTTATTACGAGTTGGTGGTTGTCTGTATGTTATTTGTCTTTCAGGTCTGTTTTCCTTTTCATTTATCCATCTATGGTGTTTGGACGTATGGGTTGATGGCTGTCTTCTGTATTTCATTTGTTGGTTAATTGCAGTGTTATGTATTGTTGGATATGGTTTTTTAGTCTGTACTTCGGGTGAGATGGAGGTCATTTCCACGTATATTTTGGGGTAATTAGAGGTTCGGTATCTCATTTTGATTCTTCTAGGGTTAGTGTCTATATTTGTTTTCGATTTCTTCGTATTTCTTTGTTGTTGCAGTTTCGTTTTCATAATGGATTTATCTCCATAGTTTTTTTTTTCATAGTTAGTGAACCACTCTTGTTGTTTTTCCCACATTTTTATGGATTTCTCTTCTTCCCGCTTTGTGTCTTCTTTCCATAGTTTTTGCAGTTTTTCATGATATTGATTGTTGCTTTGCTCAGCAATTTCAGCAAACATAATTGCGTCAATATTCTTCACTTTTTCTTCGTGTCTCACTTTTCGTAATTGTAGAAGAGCAATTTCTGTTTCCAATCGACATAGAGCTAAATTCGCACGTATATTTGTCTCTTCTAGCGATTCATTCCTTATTTCTTTAATAAGAAATTTTCTGGGCAGGATTGGTCTGTCTTTGCTTCGCCAGTTCTGGTAGGTGTTTGCTATATTGTTGCATCGAATGCTCTTCCGGTATGCATGTTTCCTTTGGTTCAGGAGTTTCTTCCAGAGATATGGTTTTATGGTATTATGCTGATGTACTTCTACAGATGTGGCTTCAAGTGAGTTTGTTCTTATGGAAGATGCTCCAACAACAGAGACAAACAACAAGGAAGAAATATATGGGGTTTATCGTCTTTGTGTAAGCCATATAGTGTAGGAACATCATTGTTGGATGCTTGGAAATTGTGTGCAGTCCGTTTCTTAGGTTTGAGTATGTCCCATGTGTGCATTGAGGGGTTTTTCCACTCTTTCATGTTCTTGTGGTGCAACTTCTCTCATGGTCTGGACATAGTTCTGTGGGCTGTCTATTGACTTGTCCGTAGGGAGGACAATTCACTATGCAAATCCTATGAAATGAAAAAAACATGTACAGAACTTCATGCACTGTATGCAATTCTCTGGATATGATCAGAAAGATAGGGTTCGAGTATACAGGGGTGCTAGAAAGATGTGAGCATGACATACATGGGGAGACATCTAGGAGCATTGCAGAAAATCTAAATGAACATTTGAGACAATATGACAACAAAAATCAGTCCTCCATACTCTAATAACATGCCAAGAACCAACATGAAGACAGCCTGGGTCAACTTGACATCTGCATTTTATCCAAGCACCCAAAGGACCCAACCCTCAGACAAATACAAGAGTATGTCCTCATTAATGAAACATCCCCAGTACTAAATAGTAAATATAGATACAAAGTAATCATACAGCCATATCCACAGTTTATATTTATATACAGGTAGAATATTAAGTTGGCTGTTATGTAGATGTATGTATGTTTGTGTGTGTGTGTGTGTGTGTGTGTGTGTGCACACACGTCTGTAGGCAAATGGATATCAATGTAAAAAGATAGACATACAAATGGGTAGGTACATAGGTAATATGAAGAGACAAGCACACACATATGCAAATGAAGATTGAAACACATGACCATATACACACACACTTCACTTCACATAAGGAGACACACATCCACACATATGGAGATACACTTCCATACATACAGACACAGTACATAGTTACAAAACCCATACACACACACACGCACTCAGACATGCACACACAAAGAGACAGAGATACACACATATGCAAACACATACACACATATAAACACAAACACATGAATATGCAGAATACATACAAATGTACACACATACATATATACATATGCACACACACATACATTCACACATGCATACATACATACATGTGTATGCGCACAAACACTGACCCACACACATGTGCACAAACAAACAAAAACGCAGCTCAGATAATGGACAGAGTCAACGATTATTGAAAAGGTTGCAAGACGCAATGAAAATTTTAAGAGAAATAAATAAGTAAATGAGTGGAAACTTTACCAGTGTGTGTGTGTTAAATAATAAGGCACTAAAGGAGAATGACTCTCCCCAGACACAATAAAATATGTTTCAACACACAAACTCACATAAAGAATCTTGCAAACCACATCCAAAAACGAAATGTACACACACACACACGCTTACAGATGCCCAACTTTCCACTCAGAAGACAGGAGCCAGCTTTAAGATAATGTTTATATGCATTCACCGCTGGTTGCATATCATTGACCTTTTGCAAACTCCATCTCCCAACACTTCAACTACAAGGTAATTACAACTATTAGGTAATTCCAGAAACAACTGTGAGACCTAAAATACCATGCCGTCACCTCTTAGTTTTTTGTATTTTTTGTACTCCATGTAAATTTGTTCTGTAAATATATGAATATCTATATTCTTATACACAAATGTTCATCTTCTGAATATTTTCAGTTTTTGTTTCTCTATATATATCCCTATATATTAGATGTGCATATGTATGTATGTATGTATATTTCATATTTTATATATCAAGCCCAAGTGTGTTTTCTATCCACTCATTGTAGACTACAAATAAAATATTTGTCAGTCATTCTAATCATCTAGTTATCTATATAGCTCTCTGTTTAACTTTCAATCTTTCCATTTCTCTCTCTCACCCCTCTCCCTCTTTCTCTCAGTTTGTAAATTCTGTTAAGTTTGTATATACCATTATAGGCAAAGCCCTTCATTATAGAAAATTATGTTTTTAATCTTTATAGGAGCACTGAGTATATAGTTCTGTTTTCTAACATATGACCTTACTCAGTCATCAGTACTTCCATTTCTATTACAAGCTTATCTGAATTCAAGAAGTGATTTTTGCCAATGCATAATAATGCTAATTTTCTCACTAGTTTTTATTCATAATGTGTTTGTCAGTTTCTGTTTCTCAGGATGTCTGCTTATCTATATGTCTTTCTATCTTTACCTAGATAGATGGTTTGCCTGCTCATCAATGTGATAAGCTATCATAACTGATGTGTTATCTTATAACCCATGTGATATTTTACAAATTGTTTAATACCATTACAGGGCTGCCTGGTACCAGTGAAGACAATCATACCCAAAGGTAGTATTCTTGACCCATCAGAAACAGCTGCAGTTGTTGGTGGTAATGTCCTCACCTCCCAGAGAATTGTAGATGTCATCCTAAAAGCTTTTCAAATATGCGCTGCTTCTCAGGTAACTGCAATCATTATATGTATTGTATTAAATTTGTAGTTCTTGTCTTTATAGTGTAGTGTAGCTGCCATGTGTGTGTTTCTACACTCATCTACTGCAGTTTTTACACTGTCAGATGCTGTTATTGCTACATTGTTGTTTCATGCCAGTCATCTACTGCATGACTGGTATTTGTACTGTTTGTACACTGCAGTATACTATTGTTTCTCCACTTGTAAATATTGGTGCTGTTTATAAACGTTTGTATGCAGTTACACAACAAAACAACTTTGCTTCATTTGTTATGAAAAGACTTAACATACCACTTAAGACAGAATCCATTTCATCATCATCATCATCCTCGTTTAATGTCCGCTTTCCATGCTAGCATGGGTTGGATGATTTGACTGAGGACTGGCAAGCCAGCAGGCTGCACAAGGCTCCAATCTGATCTGGCAGAGTTTCTACAGCTGGATGCCCTTCCCAACGTTAACCACTCCGAGAGTGAAGTGGGTGCTTTCACGTGCCACCGGCACAAGGGCCAGTCACACGGTACTGGCAACGGCTACGCTCAAAATGGTGTTTTTAAGCCAGTCCAGCGGCACTGGCAATGACCTCGCTCGAATGATTTTCTAACGTGCTACCAGCACAAGTGCTAGAAGGCAACACTGGTAACGATTCCACTCAAATGGTGCTATTTATGGGCCACTAGCACGGAAGCCAGACAGCTGCTCTGGCATTGAACACGCTTGGACACTGCTGTTAGTGCTCCACTGGCGCAGGTGCCAGTCATTGAGTATGGTTTAATTACAATTTCGATTTCACTTGCCCCAACAGGTCTTCGCAAGTAGAGTTTAGTATCCAATGAAGGAGAGGTTGGCATGGGTGCCAGTTGTCGGATTCGGTTCGATTTCGATTTCGATTTCAAATTTCAAATTGCAAAATTGCAAATTCACTTGCCTCAACAGGTCTTCGCAAGCAGAGTTTTTAGTATCCAGTGAAGTAAAGATACGAATAAGTGAACTGGCAGAAGTCACAGATTATGCTCTCACTTGCCTTGCCGGGTCTTCTCACATACTGCATATTTCCAAAGGTCCCGATCACTGGTCATTGCCTCGGTGAGGCCTAAAGTTCAAAGGTCATGCTTCACCACCTTATCCCAGGTTTTCCTGGCTCAACCTCTTCCACAGGTTCCCTCAACTGCTAGGGTGTGGCACTTTTCACACAGCTATCTTCATCCATTCTTGCCACATGTCCATACCAGCGCAATCCTCTCTCCTGCACACCACATCTGATGCTTCTTATGTCTAACTTTTCTCTCAAGGTACTTTCACTCTGTTGAGTATGCACACTGACATTACACATCCATCAAAGCATACTGGCTTCATTTCTTGCGAGCTTACGCATGTCCTCAGCAGTCACGGTCCATGTTTCACTGCCATGTAGCATCGCTGTTCGTACACATGCGTCATACAGTCTGCCTTTTACTCTGAGTGAGAGGCCCTTTGTCACCAGCAGAGGTAAGAGCTCTCTAAACTTTGCCCAGGTTATTCTTATTCTAGCAGTTACACTTTCAGTGCACCCTTCACCGCTACAAATTTGGTCACCTAGGTAGCGGAAGCTATCAACTACTTCTAGTTTTTCTCCCTGGAGTGTAGCAAAGGTTGTTTTCTGCACATTTTCAGTGTTTATTGCTCCTGAGCATCTGCTACATACAAAAACTATCTTGCTAGTTAGCCTTCCTTTGATATTGCTGCACCTCTTATGTGTCCATAGCTTACACTGGGTACATCTTATAGAGTTTCTACCTACGCCTTTTCTACAGATCGAGCAGGGCCATCTACCTGAAGGGGTTTGTGATTTTTCTACCTTCCTACTTATTAGGACTTTGGTTTTAGCTAGGTTGACTCTAAGGCTCTTCGATTCTAGTCCTTGCTTCCACACCTGAAACTTCTCATCTAGTTCTGTTAGTGAGTCAGCAATTAGGGCAAGGTCATCAGCATAGAGGAGCTCCCAGGGGCATCCCGTCTTGAATTCCTGTGTTATTGCCTGGAGGACTAAGATAAATAGGAGGGGGCTGAGGACTGAACCTTGGTGAACCCCTACCTGTACCCGGAATTTTTCACTGTACTCGTTGCCAATCCATATATTTTTATTAAATTTTTTTCATTCTTTCAAGGGTTGTATGAACAACATAACGTTTGGAGACCAAGACATTGGTTACTATGAAACAATTGCTGGAGGTGCTGGGGCTGTAAGTAATTTAAAATCTCAAGATTGTTTTGCCTTGTTCTTTACTCATTTTGTTCCACTTTTTCTGCTCTGTTAATATTTTTAACATTTTTTAGGTACAAACATAGCTGTGTGGTTAAGAAGTTTGCTTCCCAACCATATGATTTTAGGTTCAGTCCCTCTGTGTGACACCTTGGACACAAGTATTTTATTATAGCCCTAAGCCAACCAGTCTTGTGAGTGAGTTTGGTGGACTGAAACTTAAAGAAACTCATTATATATGTTTGTGTGTGTACCCTTTTCTAGACATCACATGATGGTTGTAAATGGGCATCATCATCATCATACAAGTGAGGTTTTCCATTTCTAGTTTTCCATGAAAACACATCCAGTTATGGGAAAATATTATTTTGCTTGACCAACTATTTTTTTTTATATTTATGCTGTTTAGCCTCTACTCGGCTCGGTTTCAACACATTCCAGCTGTGACCATGTAAATCTTTTTTCTTTTAATCATACATAGTATCTCTAGTACTACATTATCCAATATGTTCTCATATTTTTTAAGATAGTAAGGTATAATTTAAAAGATATTTGGCTGCCATTTTTTGTTGATAGAGTTACCTCATAAAGGCACCCTCATACTTGATTACTTATGCTGTTTTGTGGGACAGAAGAGTAAATTAAATAGAAGTATTGTTAATGATAATAAAGGTAGGTTTACTAATTGCAAAAACTTGATGAATAAGTTCTTTTTCCTTGGTGATTGAAAATGTCATCACACCTGCCAATCTTTTATTATTCCTTGTTTTCTTCCACTCTCTCCAGTCACTTATCCTCTTGCATATTTCTTAAGCAAGAATAGTTACCACATATGTTAATTACTTATTTTTGTGAATTCAAGTTACAGGATTGTAAATACAAGACTGTCTTGCAGTTGACTTGAGGCTTCTTGTATAGATATGTTTCTCGGCATGTGTTACAAGAAATTATCTAGAAATTATATTATATTTTTTCTATATCTACTATCATCGGCAGAATTATTAGACAAAATTCTTTGCAGTATTCATTACAACTTCTGAGTTCAAATTCCACTGAGATAACTTTTCCTTTCATCTTCCTTGGTCAGTAAAATAATGCACTTGTTCCAGATAGTGTGTTAGTAGAATTGTTAAATGGACAAAATATTTTGCAGTATTTGATCTGTGTTCACATGTGACAATACTGGTGCCAAACTGTACTGGCCTTTACCTTTCACTTTGATTATATTGGTGGCATAGAGAGTGAGAAACTGTTACATGGGCTACTGCTGGTCTACCTTAAAAAAACAAAAAAAAAATTTGATCAACCCTGCATTCTTAAGAGGGTCTTTCTTATGTAAATACATGATCAACCCTGACAAGCAGAATAAATTTTTCCAATATTCCAGCAGGCAGGCAATCAAATATATGGTAGTTTTTATAGATTTGTTGGTAATTAAGTTAGTAACAAATGAATAGTGATAAAGATAGATAATTATGTCATGAACATTTACTAAAACATTGAGTGTAACTAAATGTACCTTTTGAACTTGCTCTAAATAGCAGCCAAATCTCCCTCAACCACACCATTTTAAATGGAGTAGAATATGTTTGGTAATGTTGCCATAGATGCACTGTCTGGAAAAAGAAAAAATCTGGGATAATTATGGCTGGAACATCTTCGATCATAGATCTGATCCATCAGAGCTGACCTGGAGTGAAGGCAGTGCCAATATTGTGTGAGGAGCCTCTAAAAATTGTAACCAAGTCATCCTTAAACCACACCCTACCATCTAGAAAAAAGAGAAAGGACCCATTGGCTAATGTAGTCATCAAATCAATTTACAAGAAGATGGAATGATCACAACTGGAATGCTTGATTGGCTTTGATTGAGTGCTAACTGGCAACAAGCATTTAAGGAAAATGTTTTTAGATATTATTGAACATAACTATGCAATTCAGGGAGGGAGTGGTGATGTATTGAACTTCATTCTCATAAAATTTTATTTTATTCTTGACTAGAGAAAAAAGTAAAAATTTTAAGTGGCAGTTTGTTAGCAACTTCAAAAAAAAAAAATGGAGTTGAGGTATAATTTCAAAAAATTAAGAATTAGTTTCACAAAAAATTTAATTATTATATGTAGGTATATATGACCATAACATTTCTAGAAGTATTGCTTCCAATTTTATTAAGAGGTTCTCAATATCTTTAGATACATAATCTAAAGTTCTGGAGTGGCTTGTTCTTGGAATAAAGGCGGGATTAGTGAATAAACGAAGTGTACAGTTCTATATTTAAGAGATGAGGAATTATTTACATTATTTACATTTGACGGATATTTGTCCTCATCTTGTTTGTTGTTAACACAACGTTTCGGCTGATATACCCTCCATTCTTCGTCAGGTGTCTTGGGGAAATTTCGAACCTGGGTTCTCATTCCTAACGATGTTACTATTATTATATTATTATTATTATTTTTATTATTAATCAGGTCGCTGCCGTGAATCGAACTCGGAATCTTGGGGTTAGTAGCCCACACTCTTAACCACTACGCTCTTAACCACTGGCATATGGCGTAGTGGTTAAGAGCGTGGGCTACTAACCCCAAGATTCCGAGTTCGATTCACGGCAGCGACCTGATTAATAATAAAGATAATAATAATAATATAATAATAGTAACATCGTTAGGAATGAGAACCTAGCTTCGAAATTTCCCCAAGACACCTGACGAAGGCTGGAGGGTATATCAGCCGAAACGTTGTGTTAACAACAAACAAGATGAGGACAAATATCCGTCAAATGTAAATAATGTAAATGAAGTGTATTTGGCTTTTCACCAATGTGTGCTTGTGTGAATGGAGGAGACATAGACTCTGCAATCAAAGCTTTTCTAGCAGGTCAAGCAACCATTTAGAGGTTTCTTGTTATCTTCTAGTGCTCCCTTGTTAGCTTATGATGCTTCCTCATTAGCTCTTGACTGCCCTGTTTGTTTGTGAAGCAACATAGAGTAGCATTAAACTAACTGCTTAATCATTCAACTGCCCAACAACAAAAGCTGCTTAATGAAATTCTTCGTTCATATTACATTGATTATATTGTTTAGGGTCCAGGCTGGAATGGTCGCAGTGGAATCCACACCCATATGACTAACACAAGGATTACTGATCCAGAGATTCTAGAACGTAGGTAAGCCATTTGTCAGTTTTTTTATCTTTTACTCCAAGAGGGAAAGACAATGCTTGTGACCCTTTATTTTTTCAGGACTTGCAAGACTGGTTGGTAGTGTTTTATATGAATTAAGCCCTTTGCACCCTATGGAGCATCGACCATCAACTACTTTTCTTCACTGTTCTTGACTTTAGATTGTCTTCAGTTGCATCCCTGCTTTTTCCTTGCAGCTTCCTTTTGGATTTTGCTGCACCACATCACATGTATCCTTGAAGGAATGCCTTCCTTTCCTAGGTTGTGTTGGTTTTGAATTGTCATTGATGCTTCTGTAACTTTGCTTTTTTCTAGTTAGAGGTATTGACTTTATGCAAACCCATTTATTACCTCTGGCAAGAGGTGGTCCATATTAGTCTGGTTTCTTTTGTTTAATCTGTCCAGGGAGGCCCTACCAGGAGCTTTCACTCCACTGGTATAACTCCCAAGATCATTGAAGCACATGAGCCATGATACCGAAACAAAGGATTAGACATTTTGATGGCAGATTAGCTGGAGCAGGTAAGTTATTCTGAAATCAGAGATCTTGCCTGAATGTTTGTGACAGAGTGCTAAAAGCATCCAAGGAGAAGCTGATGGTGTTAGATAGAGTGATGGATTTAAGTCTACCACTCAAGAACTCAGAGCACAAAGAGACAAAACAAATACTACAAGGTGTTTCCCAAGATACTCTAACAATTGTACAAATCCACTACCCCAGACCTGTACTTTATTTTAATCAATTCTGATAGGATTGATTAAAATAAGTTGACCTTAGCAGAATTTGAACTGGAAAAAAGTCCTGCAAAACTTTAGCAGCTCTACCAATTTGATTCCATCTATTCTTTTTCAATCCTCTAACCTTAACATATATTTAATAATTCTCCAACATATTTGGTAACCCTCCTACAAATCTGGTAATCTTCCAACAGATCTGATAACCCACACAGATCTGCTAACATTCCAACATATCTACTAATCCTCTAACACATCAACTAACCTTCAACATATCTGTTAACCCTCCAACATGTTTACTAACTTTCCAACATGTCTACTAATCATCTAACTTATCTATTAACCCTCTAGCATAACTACTGATCCAATATCAGTATTACCCCCACCCCACATTACCCCATATATCTATCAACCCTCCAACATATCTACTAACCCTCTATTATATCTAATAACCATCCAGTATACCTACTAAACCTCCAGCATAGCTACTACCCCCCTAGCAGGTTTGTTAACCTCTCCAACAGATCTACTAACCCTCCAACACATGTACTGACCTTCCAACATATTTACTAATCCTCTAACATATCGACTAATCCTCTAACATGTTGGATTTAATTCTCCAGTACATGGCAAATCTATTCATTCTCCAACATATATCAGCATCACATCTGTTTTTCCTTTCTGGCATGAGTTGGACAGATGCTCTTCCTATACCAATCTTTTTAGGCCTATTTTCAACATGCAGGAATATGGTTTACCTATTCTAAAAACCAGTATATGCATAAACATGTATCCTCTAGTATACAGTGTCTGTTAATCCTCCTACATGCCTGATTCTGTATTAATTTGTTTTTATTTACACACTCTGTCTTACCTTAATTCCTAATTACTTTAAAATGATATAGGTTTAACATTAAAGTGATACTTAGAAAAAGCATGAAATTTAAATTTAGTTAACTTTAAAAACAGAGTTAGTATGTTAGGTTGAAAGGTGGTCTTGAGCAAGTTGGTATCAAAAAGGTTATGGTAGTAATGAGCTTAGCAATATGGTCTTAACTACTGTATCAACTTACTCGACACTCCCTTGTCAACAGTCCTTTACTTACTATATATTGTGTAACAACTTGACTTCATGTGGTAATGATTGTTGGAACTTACAACCCCTGGTAAACAGAAAACAGCTCCATTTGACTTGCTGATGTATGTAAAAAAGATATGATCATTTACTCTATATGGTGGAATATAAGATTATTTTTTCCCCAAACAATTACATCAAGGTTGTTGGGCTTGCATTCGGTGAAAGTTTTTTGGTTGGAATGTTTCCCAGGTTTTCTTTGTGTTGGAAGATATTAATGTATTCAATATCAGAAAAATTTATCTCAAGCCAGCCTTTATTCTGGATGTGTGTGTGTTATCATGTAGTTGCAGGCTCAATGACTATCACTAGACAGTACATACACCAACTTCTGCACAAGGCTTTTAACATCTCTTATGCTGACCATATATCAAACAAGTCACTATATGGATCTTTACCACCTGTCAGCCAGACAATCAAACATCGTTATCATCATCATTTAATGTCCACTAGCAGTATAGCCCGGCGCTGCCCAGGATTAAGCTAGGATTATTAAGTGATCAAGTGCTTTATTGGTTTGTCTGAAAATGGTTTGCTGGCAATTTGATTGGGAAATCCGATAAGGAATCAGTTTATTGGTTATTTCCACTCATTGACTCTTTTTTTTAATGTTGCATTAGAGATCTGCATAGGAGAAGGTTGATCTGAAGGTTTGCATTGGGGATCTGGATTGGAGTAACTTAGGAAAACTTACCAACAGCCTTAACCAAAAAATAAGGGGCCTGTCCCTTCTAGGTTAACTCTAACCCAACTCTGACCCTAAAACCGTAACCCTAATCCTAATCCTAA
>NC_069000.1:27631254-27631534 GCF_001194135.2 Octopus bimaculoides | reverse complement strand
GATAGAGAGAGCGCGTTCTCCCTCTCTATCTCTTTCCCTCCCTTACACACATTTATCTCTCTTTCTTTCTTTCTTTCTCTCTCTCTCTCTCTCCCTGTCTCACACACACAGCAACATTACACACACACACATGCTGCTCTAACAAAACAACTTCACACTAACAAAACAACTTCACATACACACCACACATTCTGTCCGGCATACTCACTATAAAAAGATAGCGTCTATTTCTTTTTGGCAACATGTGTTTTGTGTGTAATGTTGCTGTGTGTGTGTGTGT
>NC_069000.1:27629259-27630678 GCF_001194135.2 Octopus bimaculoides | reverse complement strand
GTCAACAAACTTCAAAATTGGTAAAAGTTTATCGATTTTTACAGGTATACGCGGGTACCTCTGAGAGAGAAAGTTCACTAAAATGCTCATAGGGTCATTCCGAATCTTCTCCTAAAATTGGAGCGACATGCGTGCTAATTTGTGGACGTGCATAAACCACATTCACGTACACACACATACACACACACAAACATCTTCTGTTTTATAGATATTGATGTTGCATGCTAGCATGGGTTGCATTCAGCACACTCATATTTGACCCAGTGGAACATCCAGGATGATAACTAAATGGAGAGAGAGAGAGAGAGAGCTGCATCAGTACTCTATTTATCAATTCCAAAAGGAAGAAGGAAGGAAGGGAGGGAACTTTTTTTTACATCTTGGATCAGTTGAATGGTTTGGCCACCATATGTGGATGGCTCATCTTTCATTTGGCAGGTTTCACTTTTAGCTTTGCAGTGTCCACAGCACACTGTTCTCTTGGCAAACTAGGTGGGGGAACAAGTTTAACCACTAACCATCCAACCATGAAACAAAAAGTACTGGGTTATATGGTACTAGTTGCAGGATTTTCCTGGCCTGACCCTAGAATCAGCTGCTATTGAAATTGGTCTCTCAGCTTGGAGACAAAGACTAACCATTGGTGAAAATGCCGGTGTGTATGATCCTTATACTTTCATCAGAACCCATTGAATCAGTTATCATTTACTGCTACCTGGGCTCTCACATTAGCTCTACCAACACTGATGTTAACATTCATAAAGCAATAATATAGTCACCATCATACTATGGAAAATTTGGAAAGAACCACGACTGTCACATGACCTAAACCTATACCTGTATTGTGCTACAATAGAATCTTTTCTATTCTACAGCTGTGAATGTTGGTCTCTTACAGTGGCTCAATGACTATCACTAGACAGTACATACACCAACTTCTGCACAAGGCTTTTAACATCTCTTATGCTGACCATATATCAAACAAGTCACTATATGGATCTTTACCACCTGTCAGCCAGACAATCAAATATCATCGTTATCATCATCATTTAATGTCCATGTTGCATGCTGGCATAAATTATATTTTTTGACAGTAATTGCTGTATCCAAGGACTGGCATGCTTTTTATGGCTGGAAGCCTTTCTTAATGCCAACAAAGCAGCTAATATTCACAGTCCACTGTTTTTGTCAACCTGTCACTGCACTTTTTTCTATAACCCCATGGGGATTTTCAAGCCTGGTGGTTAGGCCTGCATGACATGTTTCCATGAATTTATGCATGTACACTGTCACAGAGTTGGCATATAGAATGTCATCATGCACTGCCTAGAGGGAAATTTGCTTTCAAATGGGTGTCGATGCCAATGAGTGATGTAGTATAGACTAAGAAGATGTATGTATATATATATATATATATAT
>NC_069000.1:27628065-27629158 GCF_001194135.2 Octopus bimaculoides | reverse complement strand
ATAATAATTCGGATAGAATAAATGGGTTAATAGAAACCAGGGTAGCAAAGATCACAAAATAACTGTGGTGTAATTCCTGTTTTTGAGGCAGGAACTCCTTGATATTTTGGGTATTTGAGTATATATAAAATTTAAGGAATGGAGTGAACGCATGTTATAACTGCATACTTTATTCCGACATATGTTTCGAAGAATTACAATTTATGCGATCCATAGGAATCGTCGATGTTAAAAATGTAAACTTCTCCTCAGGGAAATTTATGGGGATCATCTTAAACGTAAGACATTATGACCGAGTATGAGAACTATAGTTGGATAAGGTTATAACGTAATTCATTTGAAAAAACCGTTAGAGATGTGGACACTACTAGATAGTACTTAGGATAAGAAAGGAAAGAAGAGAAAAAAAAATACATATATGTACACAAAAATCTATACAAACACATCTAGTTTCATACAGAAATATGAATATATATACACACACTCTCCCACAGATACATGTGTATATATAGACACTTATACACGTACCATTATACATAAATATAGGTAATTCATATATAAGTGAATGAGATGTTAAATGAATGAAAATTAATAAATGGATTAAAGAATAATAAAGTTAATGGATTGTCCATTAATTCACATGAAATGATTACTTTATTATTATATGCTAGAAAAGTTGGGCTGAATTAGGGGTTTAAAGAGTAAATCTTGCTTAAGAAGACAAAGTTGAAATTATAAATAAGGTTTACTACAGTAATTCCGTAACAGATTTGTTAGTGTAAAAGTTTTATCGAAATTTGAAAATCACAATATATTATGCTGACCAGTAAATTTTTCGTCAAATAATGAGAAATTAAAATGATTGGTATATGTTTTGTTACGAGAAAAAATATTTAAACTATGAATGATAGAAATTAAAGATGTTTCTAGGAACGCTGAAAAGATGAAATATGATCGTAGATTTAGAGAACTCTCATTAAAAAAGCCAGGAACATAATAACTCTTATTATTGCTAAGCCAATTGGTGAATAAATTGGAAGTCGTAAAATAATGATATTGAAGTATAATTAAGTATGGAAAAGAAGAAGTAAGG
>NC_069000.1:27622530-27627239 GCF_001194135.2 Octopus bimaculoides | reverse complement strand
CGACGATTCCTATGGATCGCATAAATTGTAATTCTTCGAAACATATGTCGGAATAAAGTATGCAGTTATAACATGCGTTCACTCCATTCCTTAAATTTTATATATATATATATATATATATATATATGAACACATAAGAGGTGCAGTAATATCAAAGGGAGGCTAACTGGAAAGATAGTTTTTGTATGTGGCAAATGCTCAGGTGCTATAAACACTGAAAATGTGCAGAGAACAGACTCTGTCATGTTCCAGGGGAAAAAACTAGAAGTAGTTGATAGCTTCTGTTATCTAGGGGACCAAGTCAGTAGCAGGGGTGGATGCTCTGAAAGTGTAGCTGCTAGAATAAGAAGAGCCTGAGCAATATTCAGAGAACTCCTAGCTCTGCTGGTGACAAAGGGCTTCTCGCTCAGAGTAAAAGTTAGACTGTATGACACATGTGTACAAACAGCCATGCTACATGGCAGTGAAACATGGGCCATGACTGCTGAGAACATGTGTAAGCTTGCAAGGAATGAAGCCAGTATGCTCCACTGGATGTATAATGTCAGTGTGCATACACGACAGAGTGTAAGCACCCTGAAAGAAAAGTTGGATTTAAGAAGCATCAGATGTGGCGTGCAAGAGAGACGACTGCGCTGGTGTGGTCATGTGTTGTGAATGAGGACAGCTGTGTGAAAAAATGCCACACCCTAGCAGTTGAGGGAACCTGTGGAAGAGGTAGACCCAGGAAAACCTGGGATGAGGTGGTGAAGCATGACCTTCGAACATTGGGCCTTACTGAGGCAATGACTAGTGACCAAGACCTTTGGAGATACGCTGTGCTTGAGAAAACCTGACAAGCCAAGTGAGACCATAGCCCATGGCCTATGCTAGTGGGTATAACCAGCCCACTTATAGATACCCCTCATTCATTGGACAATAAACTTTATTTGTGAAGACCTATTGAGGCAAGTGAAATCAAAATCAAAATCGCTGATGTGGCCGACGGCAGTCCCGCCTGATTGGCACTCGTGCCAGTGGAATGTTAAAAGAACATCCAAACGTGGGGTGTAATCAGCCCACTTATGAGTACCCCCTCATTCATCGGACAACAAACTTTGCTTGCGACGACCTATTGAGGCAAGTGTAAACAAATCAAAATCGCTGACGTGGCCAATGACAGTACCACCTGATTGGCACTCATGCCAGTGGAACATTAAAAGCACATCAGCCATGATCGTTGCCAGGGCCACGGATTGGCTCCCATGCCGGTGACACGTGAAAAGCACCATTCAAGCGTGATTATTGTTGGCGTAGCCTTACCGGCACATTTGCTGGTGACATGTGAAAAACAACATTCAACCATGGTTGTTGCCAATGCTGCCAGAATGGTTCCCGTGCAGGTAGCATGTAAAAGCACCTTTTGAGCGTGGTCGTTGCCAGAACCGCCTGACTAGCCCTCGTGCTGGTGACATGTAAAAGCACCCACTACACTCTTGGAGTGGTTGGCGTTAGGAAGGGCATCCAGCTGTAGAAACTTTGCCAGATCAGATTGATCCTGGTGCAGCCTCTAGCTCGCCAGTCCTCAGTCAAACCGTCCAACCCATGGCAGCATGGAAAGCGGACGTTAAATGATGATGATGATAATATATATATATATATATATATATAATTCTTGTTCCACTTGATTTCAGATATCCTGTTGTATTACAGAACTTTTCGTTAAGCCCTGGGACTGGAGGAGCTGGAAAATTCAGAGGTGGCGATGGCATCACAAGAGAAATTTTATTCCGCAAAGACATTCAGTTGTCAGTTCTGACTGAAAGGCGAGTTTACCACCCCTATGGACTGAAAGGTTTGTAACTTTTTTTATTAAGTTCAATCCTTTTTTTAATTAAGTTCAGATCCTGTTACATTGAATCTCCTTAAACGAACCTCAAGGCTGACTTGGGGTTAAATAACATCATTACTTTGCTAACATGTTAAACTTTAGAAATGAGCAATTGAAATCTGATTGACTTCATCATCATTTTTCATTTTTGCTTTAATGTCCAATGTTTCTATGCTAGAATAAGTTGGACAAGATTTTGGACAAGGTTTGATATCTTGTCTGTCATCAAGTCTTTGTTGTTTCCTAAAGTGCTTATACCCCTCTTTTTTCACCCAATGAACCACAGACCAGCCATACCTGTTTGCATGGCAGGCATATAACTATGGACACTACCTAAGCATTGAGTAATGTGATCTTGTGTACACTATTTCAATAACAAACAGGATTGTCATGGCTATAACATCTTTGGTCATAGGTATGCCCAATCATTTGGTTTTCATTACAAGACTGATGCACTGCCTATTATGGTACTGATCTGACTATAGTTGCTCAACCTGCTAGAATTAACAACCAAATCTCCCTCAAATTATATTTGACCCCCTAAAAGAGAGAGGTCTACATTCAATAATAAACTCCTAAAATAAACAAGGTGTCTGGTAAAAAAAAAATGACCAGATCGTCATGGCCAGAATGCCCTGCTCAGTCAGGGATGTTACATAAGTGTAAACTTTTTATTTTTAGCAAGTTTGTTTCTTTCAAAGTTAATTATTGCATATCTCATTACAGGAGGTCAGCCAGGTCAGCGAGGAAGTAACTTATTGTTTTATAAAGATGGTCGAGTTGTAAATCTTGGTGGCAAGACATCTGTCCATGTGACAGCAGGAGTAAGTGATATGTTTTTAGTTTGTTTTAGCTATGCTGGACCACCACTTTTAGAGTTTATTGTTCTTTTTTGTATGTGTGTGTTTGTATATCCCCAATGGGGAAGCTCCATTTCATGAATCAACAAATTAGTAGATGTAGGATTGGTTGAAGTGTTAGTAACTTTCCCATTTTTTCTTTACATCAGTGGCTATATTGTATTGGCTCATGCACAATACATACATACAAAAGTATATTGTGAGGGAGGTTAGGCTGTTATGTCTATCTAGTTATGATATCATATGGAGGAAAATTTGGGTACTTTTTCTAGCTGTCATGCTACTACAATGTTGTCAGTAATTGTTACAGATTCATTCACACATACATACATACATAGGTCAATAAAAAGCAGTTTTCAGTAGTTTTCCAACTACTGGAAATTTTGGCAGAAAATATTCTATTGTGTTTTAAAATGTTTCATTTGCTAATATTGACATTTATGTTTGATATAATAAATATAGTGATCTTGGTAAATAAAATGAGAGCAACCCAAAATTACGTTATTAAAGACTTCCATCAGTGAATCACCATTTATAATTACTTCAGGACATAAGCATACATATTATTTACAATGGACGGATTGGTGTCCTCACCCTGTTTTTTGTTATCACGTTTCGGCTGATGTACTCTCCAGCCTTCATCAGGTGTTCTGGTGGACTTTCGAACCCAACCCAATTTGACTAATGGGGTGATGTTATTTTCAAGTCTTTACCTGAGATTGAACTTAAAATCCGAGGGTTAGTAGCCTGCGCTCTTATCCACTATGCTATATGCCCGTGAGCAATTGTAGAGTGAATTTTAGGGCTTATAAACCTAGTATTTTATCTTTTCTTAATATTGGTTTCCATATTGCATTCATATTTGCACTAGGTCTGCTTAGGAGGTTATTGTATCCTAGCATATGTGCAACCTCTTTTAATTTTGTACCCCATTAGCCAAATAAAGGGATGGGTTCGAAATTCCACCAGAACACCTTATGAAGGCTGGAGAGTACATCAGCTAAGACGTTGTAATAACAACAAACAAGGTGAGGACACCTATCCATCCATTGTAAATAATGTGCATAATTCCTCACTTCAAGAATATAGAATAGTATAAGCATCCATATCAGTTATGATTTCACTTTTACCTTTTATTTGCTTCAGTCATCCGAGCACCACCTTGAAGGGTTTAGTCCAGTGGTTCCCAACTTGGGGTCTGCAGACCCCTTCAAAATTTCATATATATATATATATACACACACACATTAGGATAAGCATATTAAAAGGGGTCTGAGAAAACTCATTCAAATAAAAGGGTTGAGAACCACTGATTTACTCAAACAAATCAGTCCCAGTACTTGTTTATGTAAGTCTGGTGCTCGTTTTATCAGTCTCTTTTACTGAAAACCACCAAGTTAAAAGGACACAAACAAACCAACATTAGTTCTTAAGCAGTGGTGGTGGGAACATAAACATAAAGATACACATGTACACACACTCACTCACACACAACTTTTTTTTTTCTACCTCTTTTAGTCATTGGACTGCAGCCATGCTGGGTCATTGCCTTGAAGGGTTTAGTTGAACAAATTGACCCCAGTAATTTTTTTAAGCCTAGTACTTATTCCATGTCTCTCTTTTGCTGAACCACTAGGTAATGGGAGCATAAGCAAGCCAACAACAGTTGTCAATCAGTGATGGCGGACAAACACAAAGACACACACTCAAATAGATATATATGTATGATGTATGATGTATATGTATATGTATGATGTATATGTATGATATATATGTATGATGTATGGCGGTGCATCAGCATGGCCGCAGCTCTAAGCTGAAACTATAAAATAAAAAAATAAAAATCTCTCTCTCTCTCTCTCTCTCTATATATATATATATATATATATAAATTATTTATATAGATAGGGTGATAAATTGAATATTAATTCAATTTAAAACCAAGTGGCCTAGCATATAAAAAAATCTGAAAATTCAGA
>NC_069000.1:27614907-27620943 GCF_001194135.2 Octopus bimaculoides | reverse complement strand
AGTTAACCTGCCTTTGATGTTGCTGCACCTCTTATGTGTCCATAGCTTGCACCGGGTACATCTTATAGAGTTACTACCTACTCCTTTTCTACATACTGAGCAGGGCCATCTACCTGAAGGGGTTTGTGTTTTATCTACCTTCCTACTTATTAGGATTTTGGTTTTAGCTAGGTTGACTCTAAGGCCCTTCAATTCTAGACCTTGCTTCCACACCTGAAACTTCTCCTCTAGTTCTGAAAGTGACTCCGCAATTAGTGCAAGGTCATCAGCATAGAGGAGCTCCCAGGGGCAACCTGTCTTGAATTCCTCTGTGATTGCCTGGAGATGTAAAATGGTTGGTACTTGGGAGGCACTAATCACCTCCTTTCTGTGCCTTCAACCATTGCTCTTATACACCATAACTCTTAATGTCCTCACATATCTACCATAACTTTCCCCCTTCCTTGAGCCACTTCTGTATCTTTCACCATCACTTGCTACAGTCACCTCTATCCCATCTCTGACCATTTCTCCCTACATTCTTATGAAACTTAATCCAGTCATCTGTATTAGTTCTCCTATATTCACCTCCTATTGTACCTTGAGGGTATGTTCTGTCACATCTCCACCACCATCTCTCATTCTTTCCTTTCTTTTCCAATTGGGGTATCCTTCTATCTCTTCTACTTATCTCTATCACTCTATTATTCTTTTTAACCTTTCATCAGCCTGCACAAAACTACCTCCCTCAATACTTTGTCTTGTCTTACTTTGTGATACTGCCAGTGCTGGTACCATGAGAGAAACACCCAGTATACTTTGTAAAATGGTTGGTACTTGGGAGGCATCCAACCAAAGCGATCATAGCAAAGCAGACAATAGAGCATGATATAGTCCTCTGATTTGTCAGCTCTTGTCAAACCATCCAACTCATGGCAACATGGAAAATTGATGTTAAATGATGATGATGGATGATGATGATAAGGGAAGAGATGTAGCTGTGTGGCTAGTACCAGGGTAGATAAAGCAATTAAGTGTATGAAGACCGGGAAAGCCCCCGGCCCATCAGGAATCACTGCAGAGATGCTCAAAATATCTGGCAGTGTTGGCTATAGCCTAGTCACCCGTATTACGAACCAGGTGATACACGAAGGAGTCATACCCAATGACTGGTGTAGCAGCATCATAGTCAACTGCTACAAAGGTAAAGGTGACGCTTTAGATACAAATAATTACAGAGGCATCAAGCTGTTAGATCAGGTTATGAAAGTTACAGAGAGGGTCATAGCCCAACTAATTAGGGAGCAAATCAATTTAGATGAGATGCAGATTGGGTTCGTGCCAGGTAAAAGCACTACTGATGCCTTATTTCTAGTGAGACAGCTGCAGGAGAAATACCTAGCTAAGGATAAACCTCTGTACCTGGCTTTCGCTGACATGGAGAAAGCCTTTGACAGGGTCCCCCGATCCCTTATCTGGTGGTCAATGAGGAAACTTGGGATAGAAGAATGGTTAGTGAGAGCTGTGCGAGCCATGTACAGAGATGCTGCCAGTAAGGTGAGGGTTGGAAATGAGTACAGCAATGAATTCCGGGTAGAGGTAGGGGTCCACAGAAAGGAGGTGATTAGTGGAAACAGTAGACAGAGAGGCTAATGAGAAACGGAAGTGGTTCAGTGGGGGAGGGGGAGAAGACGAAGGTGACCAAAGGAGGCGATGTAGTATACCTATTCTGCTTGGAGGTGATTATGGCAACTAAATCTATACTATAAGTGCCATGTCTCTGTCATATTTTTCTTCAGTATTAAGATAGAAAGAAATTCAAGTAGTTAATTACATAGGAAGAAATTCAAGCAATTAATTTGAAACAATGGTATCACATATACTAAGATTAAATAATTCTATTTAAATGGGAGAGAAAGAGAAAGAGTGTAAGAGAGAGAGACTGAGTGAGTGAGTGGTGACTGAAAGCAAGAGAGGAAAAATGTTTCTCAGTATTTTCAGAGTAGACTGATACATGCATCTAAAGAAATATAGATACAAAGATAAAAAAAAAAGTAGATACATAGATGAAAAGAAAAGTTGGTACATAGATACATAGACTCAGATTGCAGTATTCTAACTGTGGGCAACATTGGGGACTCTTTTCTCTTATCTGTTGCTCTTTAAGCAATTGATACTCCAACAAAACATCTGTGCAGTTGCTCAACTTGCGACCAATAGCAACCAAATCTCCTTCAAATGATACCCTCCTGTGTTAGTGTATCTCAGGCAACATGGTTGGATCTTAATGACAGCATTAGTAGGATAGGAAGGAAGATGAGAGAATAAAATAAAATAATTATTTAAAATTCAATAAAGGTAGGAGTACAAAGAGGTTTAATTTTTTGTAATAGGTTGATAGGTAATAAAAATGTTTGAAGTTCACAGATATAAAAGCTTTAAAGGTTCGTGGATATCAATGTTTAAAAGTTAGAAGGTAATTCTATTTAAATTTATTATTACCTGTATGTTTTAATAAATATTTGCTCATTAAAATCCATACTATAATAATGGATATGAATAATGGTGTTTCAAAATAATTATGTGCACTGAAAACCCCATAAATGTGCTATGCTCTTATTTTGATAAATTTGAAGTCACTGCTTAAACACACATTTTCTTATTTTTTTGTAACTATTAAAACCCCATTATGAGTATTGATATTGCTAGCCAGAGAAGAGAAGCAGCCAGACTTTGTCAACAGGAGAGGCGAAGAAGATTGAGCAGTGACCAATGAGAAGCTGTAAGAAACAAAATGCTGTATGATGGAGAGAAGCGCAAGCTATTTTGAGCCAAGCACGATGCTCCGAAATTTTACTACAAGACTCCCAACAACATAAAGTAGCAAGAAAACATGTATCACAGGAAAGGAGAAATTTTACATCAAAATGCTGAACAGCATCGCGCATCCTGAGAGAACATTATAGCAACCAGAGTTTTTAAATTCAATAAATATCAGTGGTCTACCTCTGCATAAGATTAAATTAAGAATTGGAGCACCAATAATGTTACTCAGAAATTTTGATCGCAAAAACGGTCATTGTAACGGCACAAGGTATAAAATTGTAACTGCAAATAACAATCTAATAACTGCAAAAAAATTGAGTGGAGTTGATGTGGGACAAATTGTTGTTTCCTCAGTTTAATGCCTTCTGATTCTGACTTACCCTTCACATTACAAAGAAGCCAATTTCCAATAAGACCAGCTTTTGCAATATCCATAAACAAAAGCCAAGGACAGAGTCTGTCAAAATGTGGCATTTACTTACCAAATCCAGTTTTCACTTACGGTCAATTATATGTTGCTATAAGCAGGATTGGAGACCCAGACAAGATAAGAATTTATGCTGACCAAAATGAGGTCCTCAATTACAATTCAAATCCAGGATGTAGGGACCATTATGATATACAGAAACTAACTAGAAATATATATTCTGAAGTTGTCATCATCATCGTTTAACCTCTGTTTTCCATACTGGCATGGGTTGGACGCTTCGACTGGGGTTTGGGAAGCCAGGAGGCTGCACTAAGCCCCAATCTGATCTGGCAGTGTTTCTACAGCTGGATGCCCTTCTGAGAGTGTAGTGGGTGCTTTATACATGCCACCGGCACAGGGGCCAGAGGAGCTGGCATCAACTACGATCAGATGGTGCTTTTTACGTGCCACTGACACGGAAGCCTGTCAAAGCGGTACTGGCATCAGTCACATTCGGATGGTGCTTTTTACGTGCTACCAGCACGGGACTCACAGCTATAATTTCCATTTGATTTGATGTTGAGGTACTTGACTCAATAGGTCTCCTTTACAATCCAAGGTACTTTTGAGTGGGCTGGTTATGCAAAACTGGTGTAGGTTACATCTGTGAACTCACTTTATTTGCTGTGTCTTCTCAGTCACAGCCTACCTCCAGAGGTCTCAGTCTTTTGTCATTGCCTCTGTGAGGCCCAATGTTCGAAGGTCATGCTTCACCACCTCATCCCATATCTTCCTGGGTCTCCCTCTACCCCAGATTCCTTTCACTGTTTGGGAAAGGCGCTTCTTCACACAGCTCTCCTCATCCATCTGCAGTACGTGACCATACCAATGCAAACGCCTCTCTTGCACTCCACATCTGATGCTTCTTATGTCTAACATTTCTCTCAGGGTGCTTACACTCTGTCGTGTGTTCACACTGACATTACACATCCAGTGGATCATGTTAGCTTCATTTCTTTCAAGCCTACACATATCTTCAGCAGTCATGGTCCATGTTTCACTGCTACCCCCACCCTTCCAGGCCTGTTTCTTTGCTCTGATGGCTTTGTCTACCGTATTATTCCACCAACACGTTACCCTAAGTCTGGAAGGGACTTTGCACCATCTACAGACTTGGTCTGTGACACTCAGTAAGCTGTCCCGTAAGAATTTCCAGCTACCTTCTATGTCTGAGGACTGTAGTTCCTCCTCCCTCTCAAATTTCTTGATGAGGATGTCCCTAAATCTCTGACCAAGTGAAGGGTTCTTTAGCTTCCAAATCCTTCTCTTCTGGATTGGTCTGCTTTTTAGCATCCATCTAGTCTCGAGTCGAAAGTCACTAATGACTAGTCTATGCTGGGGGGTTCATTCCTCACCTGAGAGGGTCTTTGTATTTAAGAGGAACCCTGCATCCCACTGTCTGGTGAGGTTGAAATCAATTTGACTAGCAGAGTCTCCTGATTGATAGGTTATCAGGTGGCTGTCTGGCTTCCTGAACGTAATGTTGCGATTAAAAAGTTACATGCATCACAGAACTCCAGTAGCCTAGTTCCCTCATCATTCCGGGAATCAATACCATGGCCCCCGTGTACACCAGTGAAGATACCAGATTTCCACCCAGCATGCCCATTAAAATCTCTAGCCACAAAGATGGTCCTTCTGATCATCTGGTAGCCCCACTTGTGGGGCGTAGGCAGAGATAATTGTAGCTGTGCTGTTCTGCAGGACTAGCCTGAGCTTAAGCACTCTATCACATACCCTGACAACCTCTATGACCTTATCCACCCATTTCTCCGCAAGGAGTATGCCTACACTCCTTACTCCATCCATGTTACCTTGCTAGAAGACTTTATACCTATGTGCCTTGCCTGTGAGAACCCTAACTGAAGCTCCTCTCCATCTTACCTCTTGTATGCAGCATACATCAACCCGTTTCCTTTCAAGCATCTCTACAATCTCACTAGACCTACCTTTCAGTGTGGCTACATTGACAGTGCCAGCTCTGAGAACTGAGAAGGGAATGTGGGGTGAAGCTTGGAGAGGAGAGATATTATTCAGCACCTGAAAAGAAGAGGGAGGTTGTCGTGTTCATTTTTTAGGCATGCTTCACCTGTTCTTACTTCCAACCTGACAACATTCAAGCATGTTAAGATTGTTGCCCCTCCTGGAGGTAGGAGCAAGTGTTAGCAGCGTTGTAAGCATAAGCATTATGGTCATCAAATAATGTAAATTTAAGTGGTGTAGCAAAATTTGGATATTCCAATGTCAGATTAGGAGGGAGTCAGCTAAAACTGGTTGCGTTTGTCCAGGAAGAGGGGATTGCAAGTATGATGGAGTTCAGACAGAGAGAGAAGAAACAAGCTCATCCCTACATACACTAAATAGCACCCACACACAGAACAAGCACACATGGACAGCCAAATAGCTTTCTCCTTCACTTGATAAGGCCAAAGAAAATTCCTAGGTAGTTGATGGCATGTTTCTAGATAGAACAAAAACAAAATGAAAGATAGCCAGTTTAGTAGGTGGGCAGATAACCTGGTGGTATTTGTCCCAGTAGAGAAAGAGAGAGTGCAGGTAATATATAGAGGACAGCCCAATGAGGAGAGATTGGGAGAAGAGACATCAGGTAATGGTGGTGGGAGGAGACAGAGATAGCCAGTGTAGATGGTGGGAAGATAGAGATATCCAGTATTGGTGGTGGGGGTGGGAAAGGGCCAGTATTGGTGGTGGTGGTGGGAAAGGGCTGGTATTGGTGGTGGAGCGGGAAAGGGCTAGTATTG
>NC_069000.1:27613334-27614840 GCF_001194135.2 Octopus bimaculoides | reverse complement strand
GCCAGTGTAGATGGTGGGAAGATAGAGATATCCAGTATTGGTGGTGGGGGTGGGAAAAGGCTGGTATTGATGGTGGGGGCGGGAAAGGACAGGCACAGTGCAAACAAAGTTTAGTTTGGGGACATAGTAAGAGGGACAAAAATAATGGTAATAATAATGAAACTAAACAGACCAAGAAACGAGTAATTATCTTGACGAAATTGCATGAGAGATAAAATTATATTTTGAGGGGACATTTTCAATGGTTAGGTCATGAAAACTAGCTGTTAGTAAGTAATACATTTAAAGTGTTAATGGTGAATGAGTGAACGAAAGATCGAAAAAAAAAACGAGAAAATCCTAGCTTAGCTATGCATTATTGTTTGGCGAAGGAATGGAATGGAAGGGAAACATATGAATCAAGAATTTTTAAATAGATAAGCTGCAACCGGAAGCGAGATTAGTTTGGGGACATGGTACAAGGGACAAAAATAATGGTAATAATAATGAAATTAAACAGACCGAGAAACGAGTCATTATCTTAACAAAATTACATGAGAGATAAAATTGTTTTGAGGGGGCATTTTCAATGGTTAGCTCATGAAAATAGCTGTTAGTAAATAATACATTTAAAGTGTTAATGGCGAATGAATGTACGAAAGATCGAAAAAAAACGAGAAAATCTTAGCTTAAATGTAAAACCTCCTTGTATATATATCTTATATATTAAGATTAAATTGTACATTTTCAGTATATAAATATTGTAATATTTATTTGTTACATGAATATTTGCAGATTAATTATTTAAAACAAACAGTTTAAAGATCAATTTCAATAAGTACACATTCTATTTCCATTTTATTTTCAAAAGTAAATGCTTGGGATCAGGAGAGTGCAGTGTCAAAGCCAGGTATGCATTAGCAATTTTTGCACTGGCTGCGAACACACTCAGTTGTTCCTGAGTAGTTGCAGTATATTGCTGATTATAACTATTTTGTTTCTAAATGTAACTGCTTGGGATCAGGAGAGTGTAGTATCAAAGCCAGGTAGATATTAGCAATTTTTGCACTAGCTGCGAATGCACTCAATTGTTCTGGAGCAGTTGCTGATTATTACTTATATTTATTATTTAATTCTTGTTATGGATTGATCCTGTGTGTATAAAATCTGTATATATATAAAAGAGAGGATGTTTGTGTGTGTGTGTGGTTTATGCACGTCCACAAATTAGCACGCATGTCACTCCAATTTTAGGAGGTGATGTGTCATGACCTTATGTGCATTTTGACCAATTTTTTCTCTCAGAGGCACCCGCGTATAACTGTAAAAATCGATAAACTTTTACGAATTTTGAAGTTTGTTGACATGGCAAAGTCAAATCTGTGCATACGCGTGTGAAGGCGAGAGAGAGAAAGAGAGAAATTGTATGTTTGTGAGAGGGAGGGTGAAGGAGTATTACATTTTGTTTGCCAGCGTCTGTGTGGTAGGCAGCAAAGCAACAAGCAAAAAGAAAAAAATACCTTCTCT
>NC_069000.1:27610160-27612832 GCF_001194135.2 Octopus bimaculoides | reverse complement strand
TTATATAGATAGGATGATAAATTGAATACTAATTCAATTTAAAACCAAGTGGCCTAGCATATAAAAAAATCTGAAAATTCAGAAAAAATTGTATTACACGTGTATAAGGGATGACCACTAGGTGGACATCCGATATGCTAGAAAGAGGTCATCAATGACCCAACCACAAAGAAAAATAATGTTCTCCAGAAAAATTTCGCAAAACGTCAGAACAGGACAAAATGAGAAATATACAGAATAAAGAATTATCTATGGACTGCTGCAGTTTCGAACATTAACGTTTTACTTACGTGACATCCGTGTTCTCATATATATATATATATATATTATATTTATTATATTTATCTTATGATATTTACTTTACTTTATATTATACTCATTTATTGTGCTTTTAATTATTAATTTTTCTATATGTGATAGTGGATTTTCATCGATGAGTTCTTGAAAATTGGTTATTTTCCCTAAAACTATATATTTTATATATACTTTATCTATAAGGCTCAATTTAATTTTAATTTTTATAAATTGATTTTAATTGGGTTTTTTACCTGTAATTTTGGATTTTGTCCCTAATAATATTATATATATTATATATATATACTTAAGACTTTATTGTGATCTGAATAGAACTGCTTCTGACACAGAGAATCGGGAGCCCTTTTGGTCATTCTATTTTCCTTGCTGGAAGGGTTCCTAACCCATGGGCAAACAGGGGTTAGATGATGGCGGTGGTGTTTTCAAAGGGATGGCATGTGTAACCTGATCACCTCTGCTGATCAAACTCCCAACCCATGCGCCCCAGTTGCAACGCTGATTCTGCCCAAATTTGACGTCATGTTACTTAGTTTGGTTTGAAATAAAGAACTTGATTAGCTTAATAATCCCAACTTAATCCCGGGCAAAGCCGGGCTATACTGCTAGTATTTAATAAAATTGTATAATATATATATATAGATTTATGTAAATATATGTAAAACTGGTTATTGATACTTTCAATTAGTTTTGGGTAAACATGAGAAAAAATAGGACATTAAACTACACATCGTTTAATGGGTGCCCTCATAATACCATAATTAGAGAACTGATGAGTGTTAGAGAATGAGAGAATGGAGATGGAGCAAAGCTCTGTACATACAATCATTTACCAAGTTGGTTTTAGGATATCGATTCTGCTGTGGTGGATGAGTCTTCTTGTGCAAAGCAGAGCACCAGATATCCTAGTCTTTTGTCATCTCCTCTGTAAGACTCAGCATCTTGAAATCAGCCTTCGATACTTCATCCCATGTTTTCCTTTGTCTCCCTTTTCCACAAGTCCCCGCCATCCACTTCAAGTGATTGGTACCTCTTTAGGCAACTATCCTCATCCATTTGCATCACATGACCAAACCAATGCAGTCTTCTCTCTATATACTAGCCCTGTAATACATGTACACTGAGACTGCACATCCAATAGAGCATATTAACTTCATCCCTCTCTAGTTTTTGCATGTCTTCTGCATTTAGGACCTATGTCCCACTACCATGTAGCATTATTGTTCATAAATAAACATCATGCAATCTTCATTCCTCTTGAAGAGAGAGAGACCTTTGGTTTCCAGCAGAGTTAGAAGCTCTTTGAATATTCTCCAGCCTATTCTTATTCTAGTAATTACACATTTGGAACATCCTCCTCCACTTAGGTCACATAGGTAACAGAAATTATCTACTACTTCTACAGAGCCTCCAAGGCATTTAAAAAATCAATTTCTCATGCATCTGTAGACTTTACAAATTCTGTGCATCTTCCACACACACAAACACTACCGTCTTCCTCAGACATTTGAAGAAGTCTATTTCCTGTACATTCTTAGTCATTGTACCTGCAAACCTGCCACACACAACAACTACTTTATCTGTTAACCTTCCTTTGATACAACTGCACCTCTTGTCTATCCATAGCTTGCATTGGATATCCCAAGTGGAATGTCTGCCTTATATGGAGCATAGTCATTTACCTGAAGCAGGCAGGGTCTTGCCTGTTTTCTTGTTTACTAGAACCATTGTCTTTGCTAAGTTAATCGAACGCCCTTTGATTCCAAGTTTTACTTCCACACCTAGAATTCCTTGTCTAGTCCTGTTACAGATTCTATCAGAGAAAGATCACCAGCTTATAGTAGTTCCCATGGGTAAACAGTCTTAAATTCCTCTGTTATGGCCTGGAGGATAATGAATAGGAGGGGGTTGAAAACTGAGCCCTGGTGAACACCTATCTGTATACTAAATTCGTCATTGTACTTATGGTTAGCACTTATAGTAAGGCAAGTGCTAACCTCTGTACATGGTCTGTACAGCTTGCACAAGCCATTAATCTAACCCTAATTTCCTCAAAGACCACTATATCACAGAATGAGGTACTCTGTTGAAAAGTTTCTCCAAGGTGGTGTATAATTTTCAGATAAATTCCCTTTTTTTACTTTTTTATTTTAAATTTGTTACATTTTAACACTGAAACATGGTGGATAGCTATGCAACACACAGACAAATACTCCAGTACAGACATCACCCCTCCCTACCTCTCTCTCTCTCTCAAATGCATGAAAGTTCAATCCTATCAGCATCATTCCTCCTTTCTATCTGTTTGTCAGCCTCTCTCTCTCTCTCTCTCTCTCTCTCTCTCTCTCTCTCTCTCTCTC
>NC_069000.1:27608510-27609815 GCF_001194135.2 Octopus bimaculoides | reverse complement strand
TCTCTCTCTCTCTCTCTCTCTCTCTCTCTCTCTCTCTCTCTAGCTCTCTCTCTCTCTCTCTCTTTGTCTTTTTTCTCTCTAACATGCAAAATCTCACTCTTCATCACTCCTACTTCTCCATTTCCTCTCTTTCTGATTTCAGTTGTAATACTCTTTTTCTTTTTTAATTCCTCTCCAGGATATGGTGAGCATAGTGACACCTGGTGGTGGAGGATATGGTGTGCCTTTAAGTGATTCTGTACAGTCCCATAATATTTCAAGCAGACATGGTTGTGGTGATGAGAATGAGGATAATGAAGTTGCAAAAAAGAAACTTTGCAAAGGACAGCAGCATGCAACAAAGGGGAGTGTTTATAACTATAAACTTGCCCAAGAGTCTGCATAATTCTTTCTGTGAATTTAATTTGTATTAATAAAATTCTTGTTATTATTGTTATCAATTATTTTTTCAAAAGATAACTGATCATTATTATTACTAGCAAAAAGACCACCTCCGGGCGATTTTCTGCTAGCCCCTTGATTATATTATCACATTTGATTCCCAATTCTAATAAATTTTATATTTTACATCTAATTACTTCTTTGTATAATAGTGCTCACTTGCTTAATAAGTATTGCTTTCATTATTTTATCACAGTCATAATCTCTCTTTTTTAAACAAATATCATGGTAGTCCAACAATAGAAGGAGAAGCAGTTTGTCAAGTTTTACCTTCCCCTCAAAGCAACATAGAAATTTCAATTCAGTAGCCATTCTGTAAGATTTTCAGTGTGTGTGAGAGAGAGGTGGGAGAGAGAACAATGAATGAAATAAACATGAAATGAAAAAGATCATATAAATGAAAGGGCATTACTACAGATGTATATACCCCCGACTTTGTTGCCTCATGACATCCAGGAAAATGGATACTTTTTAACAAAATTTTGTACAAACACCGCTTAGATGTTGTAACTTCAGAGTATATATAGGGATTTATGAGAAAGAATTTTTCCAAGGGGTTGGAAAGAGGACTTTTGGAAAATTCACACGTTATGACTTTTTTCCCTCATAGCTTTCAGGAAGATTGGTATCTTTAAATGAAAATTTTATACAAATCCCTTTCAAATGGCATAGATTATGATTATAAAGAAATTTGTGGGGAAAATTATTTCAGGGATTTTCCTCATCTTTTTTAAACCACAGCCTTCGAAATGATGGGTTGGTGGAGGGTTCATCTTTGTATGAAAAAAGTTTTGTAAGCTTTTTTTTACACCCCCTCCCTCATCATCCCACTCCTGACCTATTTTGGCCTTTTTTTTTTTTTTT
>NC_069000.1:27601368-27608351 GCF_001194135.2 Octopus bimaculoides | reverse complement strand
GTTTTTCAATATTTTTTTCCCCATAAATACATTTATATACTATAAAAGAGAAAATTTAAGAAATTTTGAATTTTTCGCAACCCCACTCCCTGCCCCAATTTTAGAAATTAAAATATTGGAGAGCCTGAGATGGTCATTGCTGACATTTCTCCACAGTGATTTAAAAAAATTATGGAGATGTACTTGCATAACAAGTGACTTGATCTGAGATCATGTGCTGAAACAAAAACAATTGCAGCATAGATGTTTGTAAGCCATTCAAGAACACAAAGAAACCATCAGTTTCACAGCACTACTTAAATACAGAGGTCCCGAAGTATCTACGTAATGATATGAAGGGGAGGATTGGTTTTTAGGGTTAAGGTTAGAGTTAGTTAGGGTTAAGGTGTCCTTACATGTCCACACAGCAAACATTTAAAATGTTTTGTACATAACACCTGCATTTAAGTAGTACCATTAAAGGACCTCTGTATTTAAGTAGTACCAATTTCACTTCAACATTAAAATTTTATTTGTGTCAAAATATTTTCTTCACCTTGAAACTGTGACCTGTTCACTGACAAAACTTCACAAAAGTAATGCAGTCAACAGCAAACGCACACACATGCACACATTCATTGCCTTTCATTTGTGTGTATGTGTATATATGTGTGTGCTTGAATGTATCACTGTTGAAGTTGCTCGTACAATTTGTTTGTGTATATATTGGCTTAGAAGTACAGAGTGTGTGGAAACTGAATAAGGTGCAAGTTACCGAGTACTTGTCGGTAACTTTTTTTTTTCCTTGTCTTCTAATAGTAATTTCCCAACTTTCAAGGTTCTTCTCACAGCTATCCTGTGTTAAAAAATTATACGGGTATTTAAAAAATTTTCATTCAATAAATAATAGATTACATATACATTAATAGAATAATAAATAATATATTATGTATACATTAATAGAATAAATTGTCAGTTTTCCAAATAGTGAATGAAAACTTAAAAGACAAAGTGAGAGACTTTGCAAATGGAGTACCAAATGGAGTACCACTGTGGAGTACCACTGTGGAGTACCACAGTGAATGCAATGAATATTTAAATTTGCGAGAACTTGGGAGTTAAAAAAATTCAGGAAACGTGAGAAATTGAAATTATAGGAAATTTCTTAGAACATGAATTTTTAGCAGATTTTTAGCCAACTAATTTAATATAATGTTCGGTCATCCTTCCATCACTGTTAGAATCAATCCAGTGAGGAACAACAACAACTCATGTGAGATTTGTGAAGACTTCATGTACATGAGGGATTTATTTCAGTCCGGGATGAGAGCATTTACACAGCTTGAACATTAACATTCAATTGAACAGAATGGAATTTGAATAAGGAAATGTTTTCATCTTGCCACATTCCATGACTGGTGAAAGAGGATTTAAGAAAATTCAATCAACGAGAAGTTGTTTTGTAGCAGGAACAGAGATGGAGAAACTGTGGCTAGCAACAGGCAGTGTGTGAGAGAAAGAGGATGTTACCTGTCTGTGCATATTTTATATAGCTATGCAACGAGCGCCACCTAGTTTCTAACGATGTGACAGGGAAGATAACTATAGATGACTCTCATTAAAACATGACGGCACTGAATTCAAATAAGGTTGCCTACATAACCCTCCCCCAGGTCGAAAGAAGAGAAAAGGCAGAGTTAAACCGAAGAAGGTAATTGCCTTGTGTTTCACAAGGATGAGCAGAGATACCAAGGGCGTGGAAAGGATTATCATGGAAAATGGCAAAATGCAAACAAGAATATGCAAATGAAAATTTGCAGAATCTGTATGAATGTATGGAGAAATAAACCAATCTAGAAAAGAAGACTATGGATGTTCAAAGACCCAGCAAACAGACAAAGATTTACAGATTTACTAATGCAAGCTTCTGATGAAAGAGAGGAAGAGTCGGGGACATATAGCTTAGAGAACAATTGGAAGTTCCTGTGGAACAATCTACTGAGGGCTATGGATGAAATCTGTGGTTGGTGCAGAGTCTCAGCTAGACCAAGCATGACTTGATGAAGCAATGAGGTTGACAGAGCTATAAAAGCAAAAAGACTGGAAAAACAGTGGAAGCAAAGAATTATATCAGGTAGATTTGCAAATGTTCTACAGTGTGAGGATCAGAGTTGTGAGGTCTTCAAGATTGCAAAGCAGTGTATCAGAGAAAATAGAGATGTGGTAGATGAGAAATCTGTGCAAATGGATAATGGTATGCTTGCACTTAGTGACTCAGAGAAGAAAGATGAATGAAAGTGTCACTATGAAAGGTTACTAAATGTGGAAAATGAATGGGAGATGTAGAGTCTAACAAATATCAAACAAATTGAGGGACAAGCCATGAGAGTTGATAGCAGTATAATAGATAAGGCAATTAAGGACATGAAAACCTCTGGGCCATCAGGAATCACTGTCGAGATGATTGAAATTTCTGGTGGTGTAAGATACAGCTTAGTCACCCATTTAATTAATCAGGTTATTCAGAAAGGCACCATCGCCAATGACTGGTATAGTAGTATTACAGTTAGCTGCTACAAGGGTGAAGGTGATGCCTTAGATAGAAACAACTACAGAGGTATTAAATTACTAAACCAAGTCATGAAAGTTACTGAGAGGGTTATAGCTCAACTGATTCGAAATAGAATTAAACTAGATGAGATGCAGTTTGGTTTTGTACCTGGGAAGAGTACCATAGATACCATCTCCTTGTGAGACAGCTACAGGAAAAGTACTTGACCAAAAGTAAGCCACTGTACTTAGCCTTCATCAACCTGGTGAAAGTTTTCAACAGAGTCCCCTGCTCTGTTATATGGTGGTCTCTAAGGAAGTTAGAAGTAGAGGAATGGCTTGTTAGAGCTGTACAAACCATGAACAGTGGTGCTGTCAATAAGGTGAGAGTTGGCCATGAATACAGTGATGAATTTAGCGCACAGGTAGGGGTCCACCAGGGCTCAGTTCTCAGTCCACTCTTATTCATTATAATCCTCCTGGCCATAACAGAGGAACAAAACTAGGTGCCCATGCAAACTGCTATATACTGATGACTTTGCTCTTACTGCAGAATCTTTAGCAGAATTGGAGAAGTAATTCCATGTATGGAAACAAAACCTGGAATCAAAGGGCCTTAAAGTTAACCTAAGACCAATGTTATTGTTAGTAAGAAAGAAGATAAAACTCTCTTTTCATCAGGTACATGGCCCTGCTCAATATGTAGGAAAGGAGTTGGAAGAAATTCCATTTGTAGCACCCAGTGTAAACTATGGACACTTAAGAGGTGCAGTGGAATCACAGGTAGATTAACAAATAAAGTCATCTTTGTATATAGTAGATGTGCAGGAACAATAAGCACTAAGAGCACATGGGACTTAGATTCTCTCAAATGCCAAGGAAGCTCTCTTGAGTTAGTAGATAGTTTCTGTTACTTAGGCGACCAAATTTACAATGGTGGAGGATGCTCTGAAAGTATTGTTTCTAGAATAAGAATTGGGTGGAGGAAGTTCAGAGAGCTGTTACCTCTGTTGAGAACAAAAGGACTCTCAGAGTGAAAGGTAGACTTTATGATGCTTGTGTGTAAATGGCTATACTCCATGGTTGTGAGACATGAGCTCTGAATGCAGAAGACATGTGTAGACTGGAGAGAAATGAAGGTTGTATGCTCCGTTAGATGTACAACATCACTTGTACGACAAAGTGCAAATGTATTGAGAGAAAGGTTGGGCATAAGAGGAATCAAATGTAGCATGCAAGAGAGAAGACTACATTGATTTGGACATGTGATGAGTAAGAATGAGGACAGCTGCATAAAGAAATGCTGATCACTGAAAGTGGATGGTACCCATGGAAGAGGGAGACCCAGGAAGATGTGGGATAAAGTGGTAAGGACTGATCTCAGGATGTTGGGCCTCATGGAGGAAATGACAATGGGCCGAGATATCTAGTGAGGTGAAGTTCTAGAGAAAACCTGCCCATGTCAGTGAAACTGAATTCTAGAAGTACTGTGTGTCCCACCCACATTTAACAAGAAAACTTCTCACACACCCTGCCACAACAAACCAAACTACATCTCTTCTCTTCCTCACATTTCCTGCTTCATGCACTATGCTTACCTCCCACTCCCAAATCCAAACCTTGTCTTCTTGTCCTGTGCCACTGCATCATTGCTCTCCACTAGCCCTTGACCTGTGTGTTCCACCCACATACTCTGTTCCACTGTATTATTGCTAACTGCTAGCTCCCAACCTGTATGTTCCACCCACACGTAACAAGAAAACTTTTCACTCACCCTACCCCCAACAAACCAATCTACAGCTCTATCTCCTCTCTTCCTCACATTTCCTCCTTCATACACTATGCCTTGCTCTCACTCCCCAATTCTGTCCTCACAGCCCTGTTCCTCTGTATCATTGCTATTCAGTAGCCACCCCCCACCCCCGACTATATATACCCAGATTTTCGCCACTCACTCCCCCTCCCACTCCACACTCTATCTTTCATCACGCTTCTTTAGCCATATCCTGCCAGCCACTTATATTATGGTGTTCAAACCTCAAGGGTACGCCCTGGCACTTGCCACCATCTATATCTCTCTCTTCCTTTACTCAACCATCCCATTTATATTCTGATCCCCATCCCTTGTGAGCATGTCCGGCATTTTGCCACCATCTCTATCCTGCTGTCTCCCACTCTCTCTCTCTCAGCTTCTGCATTTTCCTCGGGTTGGGTAGCCATGTATTTGCGGTAATGCACCTGTTTCTGTCTTCATTCCTGATCTCTCTCTCTCTCTCTCGCTCTCTCGCTCTCTCTCTCTCTCTCTCTCTCTCTCTCTCTCTCTCTCTCTCTCTCTCTCTCTCTCTCTCTCTCTCTCTCTCTCTCTCTCTCTCTCTCTCTCTCTCCAGGTAACCTTATACTTCCTCTACTTGTTTCTGTCTCTTTGTCTCACTATAATCGTTTATCATCCAACACAAGATCACCTCCTCTAATGCCCCCTCCCCACTTGAAAGTTTTTTTTTTCTTTGTCTTGCAAGTTACTTGGTGACCCTGTCAGTGCAGGTGCCACTTGAATGCATCCAGTCCACATTGTAAAGTGGTTGGTATTCAGAAGGGCATCCAGCTGCAAGAACCTTGCCAAAACTGACCTCGCCTGTGCTTGTGCCACGTAAAAAGCACTAAGTCCTCTCTGCTGAGTGGTTGATGTTAGGAAGAGCATCCAGCTGTAAAAATCCTGCCAAAACAGTCACAGAAGTCTGGTGCAGGTTTCTGCCTGGCCAGCTCTTGTGAAACCATTCCATGGAAGGCGGATGTTAAATGATGATGATGATCATCATCATCATCATGCTTTTCAACACAGATGGTAATTTTAATGTTTGATTGCATCCATAGTGTTGTTTGCAGCCTGGCAAACTTCCTGCAATATCAGTGAATGTATTATTCAGTGTTTGCTTTCTTCTTGACAAATTGATACACATTAGCTCATTTATATATTAAGGATTAAAATGATACAACAGATCAAAGCATTATTTCCCTAAAGGTAATAGTAAAATGCTCATAGAAACAGTTCAGTTTGGATTGGGATTAGATAAATTAATTAGTTGTAAATAAAGATAGAAAAAATTAGACATGTAGAAACAATGAAGATGGAGGTTATAGTATCAATGAGAAAATATAAGATTTTCAGTTATAGTAATATTACTCAAGTATTTGGATGAAGCTATTGCATTAACTTTTGGCAGTGTGTAGGAATGATATGCATTACAAATGCAGACAATTTATTTTTACATCACCTCATCAGTTGAGATATATATTGGGTCATCTCATAAATAATGCAGTTTTTTATGGTACTTTTATTTTTCAAAATTAAGATAAACAAAGTTCTCTTTTAATCTAAAATATACTCTCCTTCATTTTCTACAATGCTCTTCCATCTATCTGGTAGACTTGCAAGCCCCCTCTTCCAAAACTCACTTATCCGTGACAAAAAATACATCTCCAGTACTGTTCTGACCTCGTTTACTGTTGTAATGAAAATAGTACACTCCTTCCCACATGTCAAAGTGGTATGATTTAGCCACTATAAAGGCAGACAGTCAGTCATTGTAGCAGGTCAATGAGTTTGAGTTACCATCAAGTTAGACGTTGCAAAGTTATTGTCTTACAGAGCTATCAGCGATAGCACAATCGACGAGTCAAAGATAATAAGATGCAGAATACCGCCACAACATATTAGTGGTGTTAAGAATATTACTGTGCCGACAACAACATACAAGTGGGCAAGGATCCACATTATAATAGTGGCAACAAGGATATAAACAATTCACACAGACAAGATTTCAAAAGAAATTACTTTTTTTCATGAGAAAATAAACAATTCACATAGATGATGTTGAAAAATTTTTCCCATAGAGAAATTAAAAACTCAACAGAGGAGTAACAAACATTTTTCTTGTATAGACAGTGTGTGAGAGAGAATCGTGATGTCGTGGGAGAGAAATGTGTTCGCATGGATGATGGTACGCTTGCACTAAATGAGGCTGCAAAGAAAGTGGTTTGGAGACGCCACTACGAAAGATTGCTCAATGAAGAGAATAAATGGGAGAGAGAGAGTCTGCCGAATGTCAACCCAACAAAGGGACCAGAGATTCTAGTTGACAGTACCATGGTAGATAAAGCAATTAAGAGTATGAAAACAGGGAAGGCCCCCGGCCCATCAGGAATCACTGCAGAGATGCTCAAAATATCTGGCAGTGTCGGCTATAGCCTAGTCACCCATATTGTTAACCAGGTGATACACGAAGGAGTCATACCCAATGATTGGTGTAGCAGCACCATAGTCAACTGCTACAAAGGTAAAGGTGACGCTTTAGATACAAATAATTACAGAGGTATCAAGCTTTTAGATCAGGTAATGAAAGTCACGGAGAGGGTCATAGCTCAACTACTTAGGGAGCGAGTCAGTTTAGATGAGA
>NC_069000.1:27600043-27600519 GCF_001194135.2 Octopus bimaculoides | reverse complement strand
CAGGGAAAAAAACTAGAAGTGGTTGATAGCTTCCGCTATCTTGGTGACCAAATTAGTAGTGGGGTGGGTGCGCTGAAAGCGTAGCTGCTAGAATAAGAATAGCCTGGGCAAAGTTTAGAGAGCTCTTACCTCTGCTGACGACAAAGGGTCTCTCTCTCAGAGTAAAAGGCAGATTGCGTGACGCATGTGTACAAACAGCCATGCTTCATGGCAGTGAAACATGGGCCGTGACTGCTGAGGACATGCGTAGGCTCGCAAGGAATGAAGCCAGTATGCTCCGATGGATGTGTAATGTCAGTGTGCATACTAGACAGAGTATCAGTACCTTGAGAGAAAAGTTGAACTTACGAAGCATCAGTTGTGGTGTGCAAGAGAGACGATTGCACTGGTATGGTCATGTAGCGAGAATGGATGAGGATAGCTGTGTGAAAAAGTGCCACACCTTAGCAGTTGAGTTAGGCCCAGGAAGACCTGGG
>NC_069000.1:27595506-27598434 GCF_001194135.2 Octopus bimaculoides | reverse complement strand
TTGAAAGGTCACGCCGGTGTCGAGTTCGACGAGGAGGTAGAGAGATGGATCCCGTGGAAAGAGGAGGTGGTGAGTGGAGTGCTGCCTCTGATGGCGGTGGTGCAGCCGACGAAAGAAAATGTTAGACTGGTGCTGGACTTTAGGGAGCTGAACGAACACATATCGTGCCACACGGGAGGCGAGGCAACAGACGTTTGCTGTGAGACGTTACGTGTGTGGAGACAGTCGACGAAGGCAGCGACGATCGTCGACTTGAAGTCGGCATATTTGCAGCTCCGTGTGAGTGACAAGCTGTAGCGATACCAGCTGGTGCGGTACAAGGGCCAGAGGTACTGTTTAACCAGGCTGGGTTTCGGGCTGAAATCCGCTCCGAAAATCATTGTAATGGTGCTCAAGTCCATCCTCGGGAAAGAGGAGAGGATAAGGAAGGCCACCAGAGGCGACGGTGGCGATGATGCGGGAAATCCCAGAGAGGACGAAAGCGGAAGACCCGGTCAGGGGAAACTGGTATGTGCCCAAGACGGAGTGCGGGACGGTTTGGTGTGATGCTAGCAGTATAGCGATAGGGGTTGTGTTGGAGATCGAAGGTGCTGAGGTGGAGGATGCGGCCTGGCTACAGAAAGTGGACGACTTCAACCACATCAATGTCGCCGAACTAGACGCGGTGCTGAAAGGGGTGAACTTGGCCCTGATATGGGGGCTGCGCTCGATCGAGATCTGGACGGATTCGGCCACCGTGGTTGGCTGGGTAGGAACAGTGATTACCAGTGGGAAGAGAGTCCGGACGAAAGGTGCCGCGGAGATGTTGGTGAAACGCCACCTAGTTCTAGGAGAGCTGATCGCTGAGTTCGGACTGAAGCTGAATGTGGTTTTCGTGCCTTCAGAAAGAAACAGGGCGGACGCACTGACCAGGGTGAAAAGGGCGTGGCTGGAGGAACGGAGGAAGCAAGGAAAGGGATAGCGGCAGCGTGTCGGCTGGGTGACTCCGAACTGAAGGAGTTACATGCAATGCACCACTTGGGGGTGGATAGGACCCTGTATCTAGCGAAAATGATTGATGCTGACGTCACCAGGAGAAACATCAAGAAAGTGGTCGTGAAATGTGACAGATGCCAATCCATTGACCCTGCCTCAGGTAGGCATGAGCAAGGGAACCTCTCAGTAGAGCGCAACTGGAGGAGACTAGCTGTGGATGTGACGCACTACCATCAGGGAATGTATCTCAGCATGGTCGACTGCGGGCCGGGCCGGCTGGCCATTTGGAGGGAGCTGAGGACAGGCAATGCTGAGGAGATTGCCCACATTTTGAACGGGATATTCTTGGAGAGAGGTCCCGTGGAAGAACTGCTAATGGACAACGGGGCAGCGTTTCGTTCGGAAGCGTTGGAGGAGATGCTTGACCGGTGGAAGGTGCGACGATTATTTAGAGCGGCGTATAGGCCGAGCGGCAACGGAATCGTTGAGAGGCACCATCGGACGATCAAGGCCATGGCTGAAAGGGGGCACATTTCACCCCTGGAAGCGGTCTACTGGTATAACATGTCTCCCCAATCCGGACAAGCGGAAGAGTCTGTGCCGTACAGAGCAGTGTTCAAGTATGAATGGTGGCATCCCAGTCAGATGCTGGAGTTCTGCGAGGAAGAGAAGGGACCCGCTGGCATGAAAGTAGGGGAGGAAGTTTGGGTCAAGCCGCCGAACGTGACCTGAAACAGGTAAAAGATAAAAGAAAGATATATTTCACAATTTGTGAAGTTTTTCAGCTTCAATGAAATAATATTTTACTCTACCTTTAGTATTCCAGAACTATTTTTTTTACCTTCTTTAGCACTGCTGTACTTACTTATGTGTGAGTGTGTGGGTGTCAGCAGTTGAGAAGTCAATTACACCAACATTTGAGGGGTGGCTGCTAACATAACAGTGAGGGATTTTAATGGGTTAACGGAACCTGTATAATGAGACATTTCCCAGACTGTTTTCTTCTGAGGACGGGACATTGCACCTGAAATATAAAGGTTTTGTTAAACTTTCCACATTGTCAGAAGCTTTCCTATCTTCCCTTCCTTTCTTCAATATTACAATGTTTCAAGCAGACTACAATGCTCTTATACATATACATGTACATTTTTAAATTTTAATATTTAGTAGAAGTAACAGAGTGACTCAAGGTCCAAGAGTTTTGTGCGTTGATACTTCTCAAACTAGTTGAAGGCCTGTGAGTTTATATCAACATAACTGTGCGTGCGCGCATGTGTATATATCTATATATATATAGCTGAGTTTGTGAGTGTGTGTGTATGTGTGTGTATCCAATTCATACATTTACACAATTCCAAATTTCTTGAATGAAACAATCGGAATTAATATTCTAAATACCATAACCTAGGTAACTGCGTCATTTTTTCCGTCAAAATCAATCACACTTACCAATAAAATCCATTAAACAGCGCAAAATAACATCCCCCCACCCCTAATAAAACCTAAATTTCCTCTTTCTACGACCTTTATAAATCCTTTCAACTCCTACTTTCTCTTATGCATACAAAGTCATACATTAAACTTTCTTTTTAGTTACGCTGTATGTAAACAAACAAGTTTGTTTTTCGAAGCGCTGAAATGTATGGTAGTACAAGTAGAAAGATAGATTTTATTCAATGCATAGATACTGAACAGTATACATATAAGGGATAAAATCCTTTTTTCGGATCTATTTTAAAACGGGGGCCACAGTATTTTCTTAATGAAACACTTTGAAACTTGGAACACTGGTAGAATGTGTCATATAAAACATCTTTTTCTCTTAGTCTTCTTAAAAAAAAAAAAAGAAATCCCTAAGTTATTCCATGTTAAAGTTGTCGTATTTCTGTAATTTCAACCAATCACTGACGTCCATTCAGCCGATATACATTAAGTGCCGACTACATAAACAAA
>NC_069000.1:27591561-27593931 GCF_001194135.2 Octopus bimaculoides | reverse complement strand
CAGATCGTTAGCAATTGCTTCATCAGAAATTGCCGTCCTAGCTCCTGCGAAAAGGGATTACCCTGCTATGTATAATCAGGGCAGTGCAAAAAGTTGTTTTGCACATATCATTTGTATAGCCAATTACACGGATGAAATTTACGTACGATTAATAATGTTACGCAAAACAGCCTTCAAACTTGCTCTTTTAATTTCATCGTCTTTTGAATTATGAACATATTTACATCATAAGTGTTTTTTCGTTGTAAGTCTTTCTTTTTTAGTTGATTTTCACCTAGCAAGACTTATCGTACATGGCATAATAAGTCACACCTGGACAACGTCGGGTTATATTGCTAGTATATATATATATATACACACACACACACACACACACACACACACACACACACACACACACACACACACACACATAATATACATACATACATAATGTATAATGCATATGTATGCATATTTATATGTACACAAAGTATGGGGGTTTAGTTCACAGGTGATCTAAACGATTAGGTACACTAGGTAAGTGTAACAGATTACTGGGGCTCTAAGGTTATAGCTGAAATGGTAGTTATGGAGCCATTGCAAATTTCCAATGCAGTGGATATATAATTGTTAAACCAGACAGCAAACATTATGGCAAGGCAAACATCTCAGGTCATATACAATATTATTATAGGAAGAAATTCAAAATCTTACAGCTGTTTCTGGGATATCCCTGAGTATGGGATATTCCGTCATCAGAGACAAATAGGGGAAAAAATAGGAAAAATGAGAATGGTATACATTAATAAGATGACGACATAGGGGAAGGGAGTAAAAGAATAAGGAGAGGGAAAGAAAGAAGAAAATGAAGCAAAAAAGTTCATAGTTCAACTATAGACACCAGAACATGAGTCCTTAGGTGCAATCCTGTGTAGATCTATGAGTTCAGTATGGTCCCTGGTATGTGCAAGTTTTTCAGGATTCCCATGCGTTTGGCTGTGTATACCTTGCAGCGTTTCATTCCATTTATGTACAGACAGCAGAGGATTTTCCTTGATATTGAGTATGGCAATGTTACATATTTCCTTTCTGAAACCCTGAAGGAGAATCTATGGTTGGAAAGACGTTTCTTAAAGGAAGTTCTCACATAACCAATGTATTTCCTTGGATGCATGGAGTTGGTGTTATGCCTACTATTGCTGTTGTTGTTGCTGCTACCGCTACTACAGTCAGTGTTGTTGTTGTTGCTGTTGTTGTTGCTGTTGCAGTTGTAGTTGTTGATGTTGTTGCTGCTGTTGGTACCGCTGTTGTTGCTGCTGCTGCCAATGGTGTTGATTCTGGTGATACTGGGGCTGTTGGTGGTGATGCCCACTGGATGTGGTGGTTGCGTCGATAGTGTTACTGCCTCCTCGTGTGTTGCCGGTGGTGCATGCGTTGGTGCATTAAGCCTGCCAATGTTGATGTTGCTGCCATTGCTGCTGCTGCTGCCGTCACTGTTGCTGCTACTGCTGCTGCCACTGTCAGTAATGTTACCCCTGCCACTGTTGTTGTCCATAATTTTCTCAGGTATAATTCATTGGACGGCGTGAGGATGTTTTTAGTGGAGTATCCAAGGTTGAATCATTCCATATTTAAGGGGCTTGTGGCCTCTGTAAAAATGTATAAGTGCTGCGCTAGTCAGCTATTTGGTGGAGACCACATGGATACCACGAAAAACTCTGGCCAGGTAGTGGAAAAAATCGTTCAGCATGGGTCAAGCAATCCGACCCTATGGGCTCCTTTGACGTAGTGATAAGAGCCTACAACAGTGCTGACATGTGCGACCTTATAGGATTATACATCCTGGATACCCTTAGAAAAAGAATTCTCCTCTGTCCTCTTTGGCCTCTACAGGGATGATGCCCTGGCCATCTGTAGGGAAGCGAGTAGCCACACACTAGATAGGCTTAGGAAGGACTTAATCAGCATACTTGGCTCCATGGGATTGAAGATCACCATAGAGATCAACCTCACCAGAGCGGACTTTTTAGATATCACACTGGACTTGGCGTCGATACCTACAGGCCCTACCGCAAACCAAATGAGAGGCTAACATACATCAACACAGCCTCATGCCACCCACCTATCATGTTCAATAACCTGGTAAAGGGTGTTAGTAAGAGGATTTCAAGCCTTTCCTCTAACCAAGAGGCCTTTGACGCAGCAGCCCCATACTATAACAAGTCCCTAGCCACCAGCAGGTTCAAGGACCGCATCTCCTATATGCCAGAACCCAAGCCCGGCAGAAAGAAACATTGCAGAAATACAATTTGATCCCTCACCTCCCTTAATACTGTAATGCCTGTAAGTAGACTTTTCCTAAGATTAATAAACAAACACTTTACCCCC
>NC_069000.1:27585087-27591415 GCF_001194135.2 Octopus bimaculoides | reverse complement strand
ATTTAATAAGGGAGCAACTGAGGTTAAAGAACATGTTAACTATATACTGATTTAATTAAATTGAACTATTTTAAGTTGTCGAGATACTGGGATTACCTTATATAAGCTGAGTATGAATTAATAGGGGTACAAAGATTAGATTTATTACCTCTATTAATTCATACTCAGCTTATATAAGGTAATCCCAGTATCTCGACAACTTAAAATAGTTCAATTTAATTAAATCAGTATATAGTTAACATGTTCTTTAACCTCAGTTGCTCCCTTATTAAATACCAGTTAAATCCAATTGATCAATCTGCATAGAAACCATATAATAAGTTAATATTTAGATAAGTAATAAGTAAATAAATATTAAACTATTTCTTTGCTATTTTCTTTTCCTCCCTCTATTGTGGTAAAAAAATTTGGTTTATACTCAAAATATTCAAAGATGTTTCATCCTTTTGTTAAAATTTCATTCTTAATAATCTTCTTGATTACCCTAAATTTTAACTTTATACACTAAGACAATATTGTTTGAAATGATCTTTAGAAATTACTTGATTTATCCCTTTCTTAAATGGCTCTACCCTCCTGATCTTAGTATTTTATAACGGCCTTTATATAAATAACCCTTCTAAACAAGTACCACTAAGAAACTATAAATATCATGTAGGGAGTAACAATAATAACTTTTTAAACCTATAAATATAACCCTTAGTTTTTAAAAAAAAGATTAGTGTAAAATATGAATGTTCCATAACTTAAATATTCCTTTAGCTGATACCAGACATCTGTCTTTTATTGATATTAGCTAAATAAGTAAATATATAATTTTTAGTCTAATATATTTGGAATTCGAACAATTGCAGCATGGAAGGTGTTTATAAGCCATTTAAGAAATACACAAAAACTGTTAGATTCACTTCAACATTTAAATTTAATCTGCCAAAATATTTTCGTCACTTTGAGACTGCGACCTGTTCACTGACAAAATTCCGTGCTGCAGCATGGAATTTTGTCAGCGAACAGGTCGTGGTCTCAAAGCGACGAAAATATTTTAGCAGGTTAAATTTAAATGTTGAAGTGAATCTAACAGTTTTTGTGTATTTCTTAAATGGCTTATAAACACCTTCCACGCTGCAATTGTTCGAATTCCAGCACTTGATCTCAGATCAGGTCACTTGCTATGCAAGTACATCTCTGTAATATTTTGAATTATTATACTTTTTCTATAAATCTTCTCTATTGGTGTCAATAAGCTACATATATTTTACCATAGTATTAGTAATTAAGCTATTTTATTCCTTTTCTATGGTGTTCTGTCCTACTTGATTATTTTATTTTATTTCTTTATTATTTTATAATTAGCCTTTATTTATTTATAAAATTAATCTAATTTTTGTACTTTTATAAATTCATACTTAGCTTATATAAAACTATACTGGTATATTCACTACTTATAAAAAAACTGCTTAGATTATAATTTCATTAATATTAGCATGTTCTTTTACCTCAATACTCCTTCATTAATACCAGTATATACCAATTAATCAATATTCACAGATACCATCTGATGAGTTAGTATTTAAGTGTACAATATGTATAAATATTAAGCTATTTCTGGATAATTTCTTTTCCTCCCTCTATTGTGGTAAAAGTTTTGGTATATACTCAAAAGTATTCATAAATTTCTATCCTTTTGTTGTAATATTCTTCTTAATAATCCTCTGAATAACCCTAAACTTAAACTGTGTAGCAGCACAAGCAGTCAGTGCCATATTGGGTAAGATCTCGTGGCAGCCATTGCCATCTCTGAGACTGGAGTGAGATCTCACCTGCATCCATTTGCCATGCGCAAGCTCACAACGAGGCTTGCGATGCAAAACTATAAAAGGAAAAAACCTTGAGGTTCTGTCTCTTCTTACTTTTCCCGCTGTGACTGATAGCAGAGCACACTTCACTAGTTTGTCCTCTTGGCTAGTCTGCTTGTCGCATCTCCTCCCCAAAAAATTTCGGGCCTTGTGCCTAGAGTAGAAAAAGAATCATTAGCATGCCAGGTAAAATGCTTAGTGCCATTTCACCTATCTTTATGTTTTGAGTTCAAATTCCATCGAGGTTGACTTTGCCTTTCATCCTTTTGGATTCAATAAAATAAGTACCAGTTGAACACTGGGGTCAATGTCATCAACTTACCCCCTCCCCCAAAATTACTGGCCTTGTACCAATGTTTGAAACCAATATTAAGTCTAAGGTAATTGATACAATTAGTGTTCAAGTTGATTTGCTATTAAGTCAACCTGCACACTTGAACTGCAACTAAAAAAGCAGGTACATCATAGCTATAGCTGCCTAATGAAGATTGGCTATAGGCAGTATTTTAATTGAGCAGGTACATGTATAACCGCATGAAAGTATAAACCTTACATATTAAGTCAACAGAAACCATAGGTCGTTAGATTGAACATTTTTCTGAACTAAATCTTGAATTGGTTGTAGATGATGCAGTAATTGATGACACCTGTCATCAGTTCTTTGCACTCTACACCCTTAGTAGATGAGGTAGTTACGACAATAAGTAAGTTGAAACTTAGTAAAGCACCTGATAAAGGTAGAAGGGAGTTAGAATAATGTGTATCAATCATAGAGATATTGCTCTACTGACAACTTCTGGCAAGGTTCTGATAAATATTCTTCTTAACTCTCTTGTAAATGATATCCTATCTAATCTTAATGTGGCTTCCATTCTAGTAAAGGAACAATGAATATGATTTTCACTGCAAGATAGATGCAGAGGTGATATGGGTAGACTATGAATCTTGTCCAGGTTTTCATTGAATAGAGCCTCCCTGTAGAAAATACTTGGCAAACTTAGTGTCTGAGTCACTTTGTATCGATAAGTCACTTTGTATCTCAATGAGATGAAGACATGGGTAACGTGGTGGAACCCATTCCTGTAGAGGATGGTATCAAGCAATGTGATGTTGCCCCAACTCTCTTTTCCTTGTATTTTGCTATTACTCTCATTCATGCTTTTGACATGGTTTGCTCTTCTGGGATATAAGGTACTGATCTTATGGTTATCTCTTCAACTTGCATCGATTTTCTGCCAATGCAAAAGTTTTTCAATCTCTTATTCATGACCTCCTTTATGCAGATGATTGCGACTTAATCACTCATATAGTTAAAGATATTCAAATTCTCATGGAGACTGTTATTAAAATCTGCCTAGAAAACATCTCCAGTGTATGAAACTATTAGTAACTAATAACTATATACTGTGCACATTAAACAATATTTATCTCTCACCAGATAGTGAGATCTTACTTCTAGATCTTTCCAGATGCTGAAAACACCTTCTCAACTTTCCTCCCAGGATTCTCAGGTTTACAAGCTTAGAGCTGTCACAATCAACATCAGCACAATGAAAGGTAGGTCTGGTGAGATTGTTGAAATGCTTGAGCAGTGGTATGTGGATGTGTGCTGTGTGCAAGAGGTATGGTGGAGAAGATTCTCAGCTAGACTGCCCATGATCAAGAAACAGAGACAGTTCTGGGTAGGAAGCAATAATGGATTCTGTGGCAAAGAAATCAATGGATATGGTGATTGAGATAGTCAAGATGTGTGATAGGATTATTAAGCTAAGATTAGTCCTGTTTAATGTAACAGTGACGTTTATCTCTGCATATGCTCCGCATGTTGGATTTGGAGATATTCAAGACTGTTTCTATGAATCCCTTCTGCAGACTACCTTGACGACAATAGACAATGAAGTTTGCGTCATGGCAGGAGACCTCAATGGCCATGTTGGAAAACACTCTGATGGTTTTCATGGTGTGCATGGAGGCAGAAATGAGGAGTGAACAAGGCTGCTGGTGTTCTGTGACACAAATGACTTAATGGTTTGTAACACCAACTTCAGGAAATCTGCCAGCCTTGTGATCACTTATCAATTTGGTGGGCACACTAGGCAGATTGACTTCATCCTCATCAGAATCAAGGACAGGCATATGCCCATGAATGCAAAGTCTTTCCCAGGTGAAGAATGAATGTACCACTCAACATATGTTAGTGGTTAGTGACTTCAGAAGGATTTTGAGACACAAAATGATATAGAAAAGGAGGCTCTGGAAGCTCCAGGATCCTTCAAATGGGAAGAGACTTAGATATGTCCTTAACAAAGCCTTTGATGAAGAGTAGAGATAGAGACATATGATATAGAGGACAACTGAAAATTCTTACATGACAATGTACTGAGGGCAACAGACCAAATCTGTACTGGAGCAAAGCTTCTGCCAGACCAAGGGGAACATGATGGTGAGATAGTGAGATCAACAGGGCAATAAAAGAAAAAAGATAGGTTTGGAAAGACAGGAAGAATGGGAGTAGCAAAGAACCATATCAGATAGCTAAAAGAGAAGCTAGGTGTCAGATATATCTAGCTAAAGTAGAGGCAGATAGGAAGATGTTTGCCAATGTCTTACAGCAATGACTTAAGGCGTCAGATATTGTGTTAGAGAGATTCAAGATGTGGGAGAGAAGTATGTATGGACAGATAATGGTATGCTTACTTTTAGTGATCCTGAAAAGAAAGAGGTGTGGAAGAGCTACTATAAAAGACTATTAAATGTGGAGAATGAGTGTGGGAATGGGTATCTTCCTGATGTGAACCTAACAGAGGGACCGGCTATCCTAGTTGATAACAGTATAATAGATAAGGCAATTAAAACTATAAAGACAAGGAAGGCCCCTGGTCAATCAGGAGCCACTGCCAAGATTCTTAAGATATCTGCTAGAGTTGGATACAGTCTAGTCACCCATATAGTTAATTGGGGTATTCATGAAGGTTATTCCATAATTGGAGTATTCATGATGTGCATTGTTGTCCTTGAGAAGATTTGCCCAGCACAACACAATTGAGATCCTAAAATCAAGGTGCCATGAAAAAAAAATTGGTGTGGGTGCTGGTGCCACACAAAAAGCACTGGTACTGGTGCCATGTACAAAGCACTAGTGATGGTGCCATGTAAAAAGCACCCAGTACACTCTGTAAAGTGGGTGGCATTAGGAAGAGCGTCCACCAATAAAAACCAAGCCAAAACAGATTATGGAACTTGGTGCAGCCTCTGGCCTTGCCAGTTCCTATCAAGCTAGCATGTAAAACAGATGTTAAATGTTGATGATGATATGTATATATGTATGTCATTATTCAGTTTTATTTCAAGATTTCTTGCTAATAGAGAATCGGTTTCTAATCTAGATTCAAGGCTCCTTCATTGGAATTTTACCATTAACAACAGAGTATATATGTATGTATGTATGTATGTATGTATGTATGTTTGTATGTATGTATGTATACAAGACAATTCAAATAAATAAGGAGAGTCATATATCTGCATAGTTTTATTATTGGAGTAACTTATACAATATATTTAATTCAAGCCTCTGTCTGACATATGTTTCTGATGCATGGTTATCTTGCAATGTGGTTTTCATTTGCATCCTGTTTGTTTATCTGCATCCATATTTCACTCAAGGTGTTGTCACTATTAAAGTTTGAAATGAGGCTGCAAACTTTAAAAGTGTCAACACATTGAAGAAAGCTGCAAGAACAATTTTAAACTTGAATGAAATCTGGATGTATATGAACAAACAGGATGCAAATAAAAACATCACAAGATAACCATGCAGCAGAAACATATGTCAGACAGAGGTTTGAATTAAATATACTGGCATTAGGAAGGGCATCCAGCCATAGAAACCATGCCAAACCAAACTGGATCCTGGTCCAGCCTTCCAACTCCCTAGCTCCAGTCAAACCGTCCAGCATGGACAACGGACAGTAAATGTTGATGGTGATGATGATGATGCATAAATGACTGCTATAATAAAAACTGTAGATGTCTAATATTTATTTGAATTGTCTTTGAAATACACTCAGTAAATTGTTTATAATTTAACAAAGCGAACTCAGGATTTATCCATCAGGTGAAATACATTGGGATTGTTTATCTTAAATAATCCCAGGTTATCCATACCATTTGATATGATTAGCCAGAACCTGGATTATACTAGAGTGCTTGAACAGTACCTGCTTGAATCTATTACCCCTACATTCACTACATATATACCTACATGCATACATACACATATGCATGTATGCACACACACATACATACGTACGTACATATAGCAGTTTCTTAATCACATTTTTTCCGTGGGTAGACTGGTCTTCTATAACAACACATATCCCTATCTATTCACGATATATCGTCGTCATCATCATCATATAATGTCTATTTTCCATGCTGGCATGATATATATATATATATATATATATATATAT
>NC_069000.1:27583878-27585077 GCF_001194135.2 Octopus bimaculoides | reverse complement strand
ATATATATATATATATATATATATATATATATACATACAGGGTGCAATAAATAAACTGTTGTCTAAATGAAAATAACACTGACATCTCTTTTTAACAGATATTCAAAATTACATAAAAATATCTTGAAATACTAAAGAGTAAATTTATTCAATAAAATCAACATTGGCTTCAACCATGATCTCCAGACGACTTCAGAATCTCCTGCAACTCTTCTGGATGGTCTCCTTTCTTCTTGTTTAAGCTGGTGAATGCTGCCATAATCCTTGTCTTCAGTTCATCTTTGGTGTTACAAGGAGTTTTGTTGGTCTCTCACTCAACTGTGCTCCACACATAATAATCAAGGGGGTTGCAGTCTGGGGAGTTAGGTAACCAGATATTAGGGGTGTTGTGGTCACAGAAATTATCTGACAGCCATGACTTGGTTGTCTTGCTTGTGTAGTATGGTGCAGAGTCCTGTTGCCAGATATATGGTCTTCCAGCAGCTACCCTCTTCACCCAGGGCAGCACTACATCCTCCAGGCACTTGATGTAGGCTTCCGTGTTGAGTCTGAGTTTGTGTGGGAAGATGAATGGAAGCATAACATCACCATCACTAGTGATCATTCCAAACATCATGACATTGACTGGATGTTTGATTTTTATCACTCTCAGTACATGTTTTGGGCACACAGCAAGTCAACAGATTGACACCCAAACACTCTGAAATGTTTGTATTGGAGCTTCCGATGCAAATGCCAAGCAGTACAGCATGTTGTTACCAAATTTCTGGCAAAATGAATTGTGTCATGGTGCTGTTTTTCTCAGACAGTGCCCAACTGACACTACCATGCTATGTAGTCAACAAAATCAAAAACAATGCTCATGCACAAAATTAAAAATATACAATGGCAACAATTTACCCACTGCACCTTGCATGTATATATATCGTTCGTAGAAAGCATAAATCCGAAAGAAGAAGCATACTCTAAGATGTAGAGCAGTGTATATAAAAAATGGGGAAGCCTGGTTTATGGGATTACCTTAGGGAGATTTGAGCTGCTATTTCTAGCAGGTTCAGTGTAGTTGGAGAATCATTAGATTTTTGTATGAAATGCTTGCAATATTTATTCTTATTTCAAATCCTGGCTAAACTCTTTATGGACAGAAAACCTAAGGTAATCCCATAAACCAGCCTTCCCTATTTTTAATATATATATAT
>NC_069000.1:27582126-27583257 GCF_001194135.2 Octopus bimaculoides | reverse complement strand
TACCATTATATTGGAATGAGTTTAAGGATGGTGGCCTCTTTAAAAAAAAAAAAACACAGGTGCGGTGTGGTCATCACTGAATGTCTTTTTGCTTCCTCTTTCCTTCTTTTTTCCTCTTTCTTTCTTTTTTCTCCTCTTTGAGTTATACTTAGAATACAAAATGTACTGTCTCCCCTTTTTCTTTCAGTAATTAAGATTCAGTTGAATTAGGTACTTAAGTTGAAGCACCAAGTCAGTCTAGTATTATCCGCACAGCTCGAAGTAAGGTGAATAAAATCAAAATAAGTAACAGAATGTCAGGTAGTAATGCAGTACGACTGTTTCAAGCAGCTCCATTTAATTGAACAATGCAATCATTACATCAATTTAAATACAGCACTATCTTCAGCTGTACAAATATGGATTTTCGACAAGATATATTAACATAATTTTCTGAAATATTTTAACAGAGTAAAAGGATGGAAGAATATTGTAAGCTAAGAGGAGAACAAAACTACAATTTTTAGAGTGGTACAGAACACAGTGGAGGTCATAGGGTTGTAATTCATTTCCTATTTATCTATCTCCTTATCATCAACAAAAATCTAAGACTAGAGGACTGCTTATATTAAAAATAAAGAGCAAAGTGAGTTGACAGCTCATAGCTGGTTGCTGGTCATAAATTTCATACTATCACATGTACCCCACAACCCACAAGAAAAAGAAACAAAACTTTAGAATGAGTCAATTAGATAGTAGTAAATGTCTATAAAATTCCCAACTTTAATTCCAAATAACATCAGATTCTTTAATTTATAAGATAGAGTAATTGGTTGATCATAATCAAAATTCAGAGTTGCATCAATACACCAAAATTGAAAGCAATCTGAGCAAAATTTTCCGAATGAGAAAGACTAGACCTTTTTTTTTATATATACCCAGGTCTATTCCCCATGTTTTTAGGAAGAGGTAACCACAAGACACACACCATGCATTCTGTTCGTTTCCCTTGCTCAAAGAGGCGAGACCCGTTCTATGCTCGCGTCAAGGCATAGAACGCAACCCCCCAATGTCAGCAGCGGGGTCCAACAACATATGCTGGTTTACCCTCGCCGCATTATGCTGGTTCTGTACCCCTTCAAATTCACTCAT
>NC_069000.1:27577784-27581087 GCF_001194135.2 Octopus bimaculoides | reverse complement strand
AAAAAACAAAAACAAAAAAAACGCCGAAAGTGGGTGCGGTTTATGTCCTTTACCTCCGCCAAAAATTTGGTGTAGAGGAGTAAATATTTTGATGATGTGTTCTTTCTTTTTTTTTTTTTGGCAAAATCGTATTTTCCGATATTGAAAAATAGGAATCCGAAATTTTTTAATTAATAGGTGTGAGGTGGCGTCGAGTGGGAAACACCGGGTCTCCGCCTTATCGACCACAGAAAGATCGAAGGCAAAAGGCAGGTTTGGCCGGGATTTGAACTAAGAATAAATATTGCAAGCATTTCATCCGACAGTGTAACGATTCTGCAACTATACTGAACCTGCTAGAAATAGCAGCTCAAGTTTCCCTCAGATCACATCCTATCGTATTTAATAAGCAAAGTCCTTGACATAACCCTAAAGAAACGAGACCGGAATGCCTTTCATCATAGGTCAGCAGCTCTGCTCGATCATAAATGAAGTGGAGAATCAGCAACAATAACTTTATTTGACTTTTGAAGCGAAGACGATATTCATATTTACTTTGAATTGTGAAAATAAACAAACTTCCGGTGAACATCATAAGTCATTTTTGCTATCCAGCGATAGAGAAACCGGAAGTGAACTACAAGTAAACTGAGAAATAATAAAGATTTCGTGTGGGTGAAATAAGAAAGGGATAACCGAAGATATAAAATACCTTTACTATGTAACCTACAAATAAAAAAAAATTTGCAAAGTGATTTGTTTGACAATATTAAGGTAAAAATTAAGCATTTTAAGAACCGTGGTAGCGTGGCCGAGTGGTCTAAGGCGCTGGTTTTAGGCACCAGTCTCTTCGGAGGCGTGGGTTCGAATCCCACCGCTGCCACTATATAATTTTTGAAGTGTCTATTAAATTTTTTATTGCGTTTCTTCAAATCTTTACTTTGGAATAGGAATTCATTATAGCGTTTTATTTTTTTCCTCATTAAACACCGAGTTACGTACAAATCTGATTTCTTTGATACTTGGTAAGTATAGTCTATTTATTCTAGACACCATATATCACATGTTGAAACGTAGTTAACTTCACCATTCTGGATATCATACTGCACTCTGTAAGATGCTGCATGTTGGATCGTACAGTTTCTAAGAAGAAAGCAGAGTCATGGTAAACCTGTGTAAATCTGTGGGCCATACCCAAAACAGGATATGGCAGAATCAATGAATAAATGCTTGAATGAGTAAGTAAATTATGATGATAATAAAGGTGGTGGTATAAACGATGGTGATAATGGTTTGAATGGTGGATAGAAATATAAATTCTTTTATTCTTTCGAAATAAGAGTTTTCATAGTTAAATTCCAAGTTTTATTTTGTAGAATATAATTGAAATTTATAACATACATACAATGGTTGAATGGAACAAAATAATAATAAACTAACCAGTTATACATGTCACATGGAAATATGCATAGATATATGCAAGAATGTTAAATATTATACATAAATGCTATGGTTCAAAGGAATCTACTGAAGTAAGCTGACACACTTGCAGCATTACGATGGGCGAAGGCGAGGCTGAGGTGTTGGAAAAGCCAAGCATCCTCACAGGCATCACCTGGCACCTCAGTAAGGCAAGCTGCCAACAATAACAAGAACTTTGTTGTTAGTGGCCCAGTCCCTTCAAACGTCTCAAATACTACAGGCTGGAAGAGATGGTTTACTGCAAGAACCCAGCACTTCAGGGTTTTATTCCATTTGGCTATGAAAGCAGTGGCCTTCCCATTTACCACAGCATCCAGGATGTGGGAGGGAGCAAAAGAGTTACAGACTATGGTGTCCCAGATGAGGCACCGACCTCTTACCCAGGGACAGAGGGTAAGACTATCTGGTCTCTTCCCACCACTTCTGGATAATCCTGTTGGCTCCAGAACTGAGGGGATGTTAATCCAAGCCAGGCCCCACTTAATGATTAAGTTTAGCTCAGTGTGATGAGTGAAACAACCAGCATTTAGACAGCAAGACAGACCATGAAGATGTGTGGAGTTGAGGGGCCTACCACAGCGATATCTCAGTGCCCTATAGATGTCAGCTCCCACTCTGAGTGTGATGGAGATGCCGAGCTTATCTACACTGAGTAGACCTCCGATGTTGGCCACAGGTAGGATACCAATCCAGTCCCTCGAGAATTTTGCACTGTAAGAGATGAGGATAATAAAGATTAATTTAAGGAAAATAGAAATGGCAGCTATATTGACAATGATAATAGTGGTGATGATGATGATTTGTTTCACTCATTAAACTGTGGCCATGCGGGAGTATCATCTTAGGGAATTTTTAGTGGAATGAATTGACTCCACTACTATTTTTTTTCTCTAAGCCTGGTACTTATTGTATCGGTCTTTTTTGCCAAACAACTAAATTACAGCGATGTAAACACACCAACATCAATTGTCAGTTGATGGTGGGGGACAAACGGACACCAAGTCACACACAAGCACGCACACACACACACACACTCACACACAAGCGCACGCGTGCGCGCACACACACACACACACACACACACACACACAATGGGCTTCTTTCAGTTTCGGTTTACCAAATCTACTCACAAGGTTTTGATCAACCTGAGGTTATAGTAGAAGAAACTTGCCCAAGGTGCCACGTAGTGGGACTGAACACAGAACTATATGGTTGCGATGCAAGTTTCTTACCACACAGCCACCAAATTTCAGGGTCACGCGTAAGTTGATTAAATCGATCTCAGGGCTCAACTGGTACTTGTTTCATCAAACCAGAAAGGAAGAAAGGTAAAAATCAACCTCAGTGGAATTTGAACTCAGAACAAAAAGGCAGCTAATGATTTGGCCAGCTCACAGCCTTAAAAATAATAATTAGACTAACTGTGATCTGTTGGGCCACTGGGAAAGTCTGAGTTTCCCATCAACGGAGTTTTGTTTCGTGGGTTTTATTTTTCTTCTCCATGCTTTCAACAAATGTGACATCGAAATCATGCATAAACAGCTCCATTCCCCAGAAAAGGAAAGATTTGGCTGCTATTTCTTGCACACCCTGCTACCATGTAACAAGTTTTTGTATTTTGGGTCCTTTATCACAAATAACTGTTATGTGATAGCAGGACGTGCTAGAAATAGCAGCCAAATCTTTGGAGGTGAGATACGTTGAATGCACTCGAAAAAATCCTATGGAAAAAATATTTTTCACATCGAGGTTATGAACAGGTCTTTTATGAAATATTTACCGTATTTTGAAGTCATTTTCACTTTAAGATATTTTTTAAATATGCCAAAAAAATTTTTGTAT
>NC_069000.1:27570809-27577609 GCF_001194135.2 Octopus bimaculoides | reverse complement strand
GTCTGTTTAAAGAAAGCTAAAATATAAATACTTACAGTACAAACAATTTTGAAGTCACATTCATTTAAAAATATTTCTAAATGATTAAAATATTGTGTTTAACAAAAACGAAAATAATAGAAACATTTACTTTAAAAAAAAAATCGTATTTTTTCGTTGTCAACTCACTGTATCTAATCGAAACGTAAGAGTTTCTTCCCTTTCAGCGTTAAGTTATTTTCAGAGTATTTTTTCCCATTATGCACCATTTTGGGCATTTATACTCCCAAAACTCCTAATATCTCAACAACTAGTTGTCCGATTTATGCGAAACTTGTTTCATTCCATTCGTATTAACAGAAAGACAGAGAGGCAGAAACAGGTGTCTTGCTATAGAGGAGGTACATGGTTACCTGGTCAGAGAGAGGTGGGGGAGGTACAAAAAAGAGGACAGAAACAGCTGTGCTCATGCAAAGGAGATATTTGGTTACCTAGCCAGAGAGAAATGCAAGAGAAGGAGAGAGAGAAAGTGATAACGATTTCAAATTTTGGTGCAAGGCCAAAATAATAATGTCACCATCCTCTTCAAATGATATTTGAAGAAATTAATGAGAGCTTGGCCAGATAGGAAGGTACCTGTTTTCAAACCTTTCAGATGGGTCCACCACACAACCTCTTTTGCCACTAAGTAGAGTAAGATCTGCCTTTCTTCTCTACTAAATGAAGGTGGTGCATTGATCTTCACTATACACTTGGCGGACAGCTGGATTTGTCTTACACGGACACTGAATGATTACATACGGGACAGTTTTGTCCCCCTGCATGCTGTTGGTGCTTCCACGTTTGAAGATCTTGTCATGAACAGGAAATGCTTCTCTGCAGCACAGCCATGCCAAACTTTTGGAAATTTCCTATGGTCTTCAGTCCTAAAGTCCTCCAGAAGAGACCACTCAGACTGTTCTCATCAATGTTCAGAGTCAATCCGAGGCCATCATCACCCATATCTTCAACTAGCCCCCTCTAATAATAATAATAACAATGGTTTCAAATTTTGCCACAAGGACTGCAATTTTAGGGAGGGAATGAATCAATTACACCAATTCCAGTGTTTAACTAGTACTTATTTTATTGATCCCGAAAGGATAAAAGGCAAAGTCGACCTTGGTAGAATTTGAACCCAGAATGTAGTAATGGGCATAATATCACTAAGTATTTTATCCAGCATACTAACAATTCTGCCAGCTCGTCACCTTATTAATAATAATAATAATAATGATGATGATGATGATGATGATGATGATGATGATAATAATACTGATGCAGTACCAAGCAGTGACTTTCATGGCTTCTGATCTAGATTGATTGGTTATCATGTACGTTTGTCTTGGTATAAAAAGATGGGCTACAGTAAATATTCTGTTCAATACCACAGAGCTGTTTGACCTTAACCAGTTGTGTATCTCTGATTATCCGCGGGATTAGTAGGTAGGCATGTGGTGAGAGGAATTCTTTGAGGCTCGAATAATTTACCTCTGGAAACATGGGTGTTTTGCTCATCATCCTTAAACAACAATATCCAGGGACTTTTTGAACAGGATAGGCTACTTGACATGAAGAAAATTCTAATTGGGCCCCACCTGCAAGGTCAAGTACTGTTTATCTTGATATAAGGTCGCTATGTTGCACACATATGGTTGTGATGCATGTGCTGGTGTACCCTTATCAGACAGGTAGTTATGATGGGTATATTGGGATTTGTATATTTGTACTCCAGTGTTACTTTGATGGCATGCATTGCTCTCTCACTCAATAATCATCATCATCGTCGTCGTTTAATGTCCGCTTTCCATGCTAGCATGGGTTGGACAATTTGACTGAGGACTGGTGGACCAGGAGGCGACACCAGGCTCCAATCTGATTTGGCAGAGTTTCTACAGCTGGATGCCCTTCCTAACGCCAACCACTCCGAAAGTGTAGTGGGTGTTTTACGTGCCACCGCCACGAGGGCCAGTCAGGCGGTACTGGCGACGGCCATGCTCGAAATGTATTTTACGTGCCACCTGCATAGGAGCCAGTCCATCGGCACTGACAACAATCTCGCTCAAATGTCTTTTCATGTGTCACTGGCACAAGTGCCAGGGAGGCGACGTTGGTAACGATCAACGGCCACGCTCGAAATGGTGTATTTTACATGTCACCTGCATAGGGGCCAGCCCATCGGCACTGGCAACGATCTTGCTCGGATGTCTTTTCACATGCCACGGGCACAAGTGCCAGGAAGGTGATGAACAATCTTGCTCGAATGTCTTTTCATGTGCCACTGGCACAAGTGCAAGGAAGGCGACGTTGGTAACGATCATGCTGGTGCTATTTACGTGCCACACTGGTACAAGTGCCATCTCGATTTCGCTTTCATTTGCCCCAACAGGTCTTTGCAAGCCGAGTTTAGTGTTCCTACAAATTTAGTTCGATTCGAATTTCACTTGCCTCACCATGTCTTCGCAAGCGGAGTTTAGTGTCCAATGAAGGAATGTTATGCGTAAGTGGGCTTGCCGGGTCTTCTCACACACAGCATATTTCCAAAGGACATGGTCACAAGTCATTGCCTCGGTGAGGCCTAATGTTCGGAGGTCGTGCTTCACTACCTCATCCCAGGTCTTCCTAGGCCTGCCTCTTCCACGGGTTCCCTCAACCGTTAAGGTGTGGCACTTTTCACGCAGCTATCCTCATCCATTCTCACCACATGTCCATACCAGCGCAATCGTCTCTCTTGCACACCACAACTGATGCTTCTTATGTTCAACTTTTCTCTCAAGATACTTACACTCTGTCGGGTATGCACACTGACATTACTCATCCATCGGAGCATACTGGCTTCATTCCTTGCAAGCTTACGCATGTCCTCAGCAGTCATGGCCCATGTTTTACTGCCATGTAGCATCGCTGTTTGTATACATGCGTCATACAGTCTGCCTTTTACTCTGAGTGAGAGGCCCTTTATCGCCAGCAGAGGTAAGAGCTCTCTGAACTTTGCCCAGGCTATTCTTATTCTAGCAGCTACTCTTTCCTTTCAGTGCACCCACCCCCACTACTAACTTGGTCACCCAGATAGCGGAAGCTATCAACTACCTCTAGATTTTCTCCCTGGAATGAGACAGAAGTTGTTTCCTGCATATTTAGTGTTTATTGCACCTGAACATCTGCTACATACCAAAACTAACTTCCTAGTTAACCTGCCTTTGATATTGCTGCACCTCTTATGTGTCCATAGCTTGCACTGGGTACATCTTATAGAGTTTCTACCTACACCTTTTCTACAGATTGAGCAAGGCCACCTACCTGAAGGGGTTTGTGTTTTATCTACCTTCTTACTTATTAGGACTTTGGTTTTAGCTAGGTTGACTCTAAGGCCCTTCGATTCTAGTCCCTGCTTCCACACTTGAAACTTCTCCTCTAGTTCTGATAGTGACTCCGCAATTAGTGCAAGGTCATCAGCACAGAGGAGCTCCCAGGGGCATCCTGTCTTGAATTCCTCTGTTATCACCTGGAGGACTATGATAAATAGGAGGGGGATGAGGACAGAACCTTGGTGGACCCCTACCTCTACCCGGAATTCTTCACTGTACTCATTGCCAACCCTCACCTTACTGATAGCGCCTCTGTACATGGCTCGCACAGCTCTCACTAACCATTCTTCTATCCCAAGTTTCCTCATCGACCACCAGATAAGGGATCGGGGGACCCTGTCAAAGGCTTTCTCCATGTCAACGAAAGCCAAGTACAGAGGTTTATCTTTGGCTAGGTATTTCTCCTGCAGCTGTCTTACCAGAAATATAGCATCAGTGGTGCTTTTTCCTGGCACGAACCCAAACTGCATCTCATCTAAACTGATTCAGTCCCTAATTAGTTGAGCTATGATACTCTCCGTGACTTTCATTACCTGATCTAACAGCTTGATACCTCTGTAATTATTTGTATCTAAAGAGTCACCTTTACCTTTGTAGCAGTTGACTATTGTTCTGCTACACCAGTCATTGGGTATGACTCCTTTGTGTATCACCTGGTTCCCAATACGGGTGACTAGGCTATAGCCGACACTGCCAGATATTTTGAGCATCTCTGCAGTGATTCCTGATGGGCCGGGGGCTTTCCCTGTCTTCATACTCTTAATTGCTTTATCTACCATGGTACTGTCAACTCGGATAGCTGGTCCCTCTATTGGGTCGACATACGGCAGGCTCTCTTTCTCCCATTCATTCTCTTTATTAAGCAATCTATCGTAGTGGCATCTCCAAACCTCTTTCTTTACATCCTCATTTAGTGCAAGCGTACCATCTTCCATGCGAACACATTTCTCTCCTACGACATCACGATTCTCTCTCACACACTGTCTTGCAACATGAAATACCTCAAGTCTTTGGTCCTCACGGTGCAGAACATTGGCAATTATTTTCTTATCTGCTTCCCCTCTGGCTAAATAAACCTGTCACCTAGCTTCCCTTCTGGCAGTCTGATACAATTCCCTGCTACCACCGTTCTTCCAGTCCTTCCAAGCCTGTTTCTTTTGTCTACCTCCTTGTTCCACCACCACGTTACTTTGGATTGAGAGGGGACTCTTGACCCAAAGTATCGTGGTGGTGGAATAATAACAACTAGTAGCACCCATGGCACAATGTTTCAGATGGTTTAAAGTTTATACAAAGCCATAAAAATTAGTTTTCCTTTGAAAATTGTATATTCTGCATTGTTTTCATTTAAAAACAACTTGCACTTCTTCTGCACAATTGAAGGAACATGACTTTCCCATTCTCTCAACACTTCAGAAGTTCACTCATAAATGTGAAAGCTTCACGAATGACTATAGAGAATATTCATGTCACCAATGTTGTAACTTTCAGCCAAATGTTTACTGGGTTTTTTTATGTTCTCTCTCATTTTTATTTTATATTCTATATTGAACACATTCTCTAATCTATTGTAAACACTCACTCTGTATTCTTTGATTCATATTTTCCTCTGTACATGCTGCTTGTTCCCCATGTTTGTTTTAATGATTGGACCCTCTGCTTCACTCTAAATCATTGCCAGTACCATCTCATTATTTCTCTTGGTAGCTTCTATCTGTCATCCATATTTTATAAAGAAATATCAATTTTCAAGTGAGCAGACAATAAATAATTACACTTATGCATATGTGTGGCTGTGTGGTAAGAAGCTGCTTCTGGACCACATAGTTCTGGGTTCAGTCTCACTGCATGGCACCTTGGGCAAATGCCTTCAACTATAGTCTTGGACCTGCCAAAGCCTTGTGAGTGGATTTGGTAGATGAAAAGTGAAAGAAACCGGTCGTGTGTGTGTGTGTGTGTGTGTGCGTGTGTGTGTGCATGCGTGTGTGCACATGCGCACGCGCGTGTGTCCCACCACCACTTGTCATCAGCTTTTCGATTTTGACATCACCTTTGTTGATTGATGGACCAGTTCATCACTGGTGGAATCACTTGATACATTGGAAATGTTTGCAATAGGTTGTCTAGGTCTCACATCCATACAATAGCATTGTTAAGGCACATGCTTAATAGACCTCAACTTTATTGCTGTGACCAGAGCCTTTATACAAGCTTTTGAAACACATCACAGGCCTTAGAAAGTCTTTAACTGACCTCTTCATCAAGTATGTTACCAAAGTAGAGAAGCATACCTATGACTTCTAACTCTTTACCCTTGATGTATATCAACGGTGGGATATATGACTTGTCTGCTGCTTGTTATAGCATGGCTACAGTCTTTTTAAGACTGATTATAAGTCTAAACCTATCACATGCAGCTTAAAAGCAGACCATCAGGAGCCATAGATCTTCCTCAGTGTTGGTTACAAGATCGCAGTCATCAGGACAAAGAAGATCATGAACACAAGCCATGAAAGTTTTTGCAACTGTACCAAAACAATGGATGTTGAAACCAGCATTGCTATGCACAAAGGCTTGCAAGATAACAATAGCTAAGTACATGACAAACAATATAAGAATCATGACATCACCCTGTTTAAGACATGATTCAACTGAGATGGGTTCTAGTAGTTCACCATTGACAACCCCACCCCACACATACATTGAAAGACACAAAACAGCAAAGGGATAAGATAATATCATAATGTTTTCAGTATGATGCTCAGGGAAATGGAGAGAGTTAATGGCTGTAAGATTTTGAACATCAGTCTTCTTCAGATAGTGGAAAGAGAGAGAAGGAAAGACAGAAGAAACTAGGAAAAGAATGAAGGAAAATGGGATAAAATTAAAAATAGCAATCTTGATGAGAGAAGCTATGTTATACTGGTCAACATGTTTTGCTGCTAATTGTATTGTAATTTAGAAACAGGGTACAATGTCTACTGGAAAATAAATGCCCCTCTGCAAAGCTTGTATATTTAGCCAAAGTTCACAACAAAAGAGGTACCACAAAATCATATATCAGAAAACACTTCTTCAAAATGGTGTCTTTTATGTGCCACCTGCACAAAAGCCAGTCCAGGGGCACTGGCAACGATCTCGCTCGAAAACCCTACGAAGGCCAGTCAGGCGGCACTGGCAACGGTCTGATAATTTAATAATAGCTATATAACTTTGATATGAGGCACAATTTCAAGAATATTATCAGTTTTCAGAGTTTGTTAAATAAATATTTTTGATAAAATGACAATCTTTAATATACTAGTATAATTTTTCTTTTTTTTAAATGAAGAAGTGATTTTGTTAGTATGGCTGCTTAGAATGCAATAAGCCGTACAATAATAACTATGTGATTGCTGCTATTTCTAGCACACT
>NC_069000.1:27566139-27570799 GCF_001194135.2 Octopus bimaculoides | reverse complement strand
CTCTCTCACACACACGCACACACAAACACTGTCCCTCTAATATAAACACACACACTCCAGGTTCGATTTTGTTATTACACAAATATCACATTTGAATTTTGCAATTCAACATGGGGCATCCAAAAATATATGCGACTGATAAGGAAAATTTAGCAGCAAAGACACAATGGCAGAGAGAAAGACGGGCAACTGAATCAGATGAAACCAGGACAAAGTGACTGAAACAGATGCCTGAATATGCATGGAGATGTAGACATGATTCTGTTTCCGCTACACAAAATAATGGTGTCAGATCACAAATTGTTGACGCAACACTAAAGAGATCTTTACTTTAGGATCATGTGGAAGTAGTGGAGTTGACAACTAATCTAAGACTTCTTACAGAAGGTCATTCTGATGAAAGAGAGTTTGCTAATTACCTTCTTGATGTAGGAAATAGTAACATTTCTGTTGAACAAAACCTAGGTGAATTCAAAATCAAACTATCCAATGACCTTTGCTTTGAAAGTGGTACTCTTTCAGATCTGTGAGATTTTTGTATATGCTGACCTCAAAAATAACTTCACAAACCCTGTGTGGCTTGTAAATAGAACCATTGTTACTCCAACAAAAGAAGCGGCACAATTTGTGGATGATTTTCTGTTGACTAGGATCCCTAGTGAGCTAAAAAAAATATACAGAAGCTCAGATACAGTCGATAATGAAACTCTGTATCCAATCAAGTTCATCAACAAACTTAGACCATCAGGGTTTCTACCACACATTCTCAAACTAAAGAAAAAATGCTGCATAATGCTTCTGAGAAATTTAGATGCTACTAATGCGCATTGCAATGGCACATGCTACATCATTGTCAGTTTACATGATCATGTTATTGAGGCTGAGGTTGCTTCTGGTCCTTATGCAGGATTAACTCTGCTAATCTCAAGAATACCACATGAATCTAAAGAAATGGAATTTCCATTCACATTTACACGCAAACAATTTCCTGTCAAGTCAGCTTTTGCCTTGACATGCAACAAGGCATAGGAACAGATTTTTGAACGAATTAGAATATATCTTCCAGCACAATTCTTCTCATATGGTCAGTGATATGTTACATTATCTAGAGTTCGAAAGAAGGCTAATATAAAAATATTGGCTGAGAAAAATGAAAACAATATGATTACTAACAATTCTGTCTACCAGGAGTTACTACTTTAAAGCAAAATATGCTTTTTAGCAAGTTTCAGTAAATAGAATTAACACAAACTATATGTAAAGTAACATATATTTGTGAAGAATTAAATTGTTTTGGCATATTTCAACACATGCCAAATGAATGAAATCATTATATTAGATCATTTTAAATTTGGGTATATTTGAAAATGTAAGGAACTGCCATTCCCATGTATTCTCAAAGCACCAGACTTTGTGTGTGTGTGTGTGAGTGTGCATCCCATCCATCCAGCCATCTGTCCATCCATCTGTCTGTCTATCTATCTATCTATCTATCTATCTATTTATTTATCTATCTATCTATGCACACCTATGTAAGTTCTGCCAATTATTAATGATAAATATACTGGGTGCATAAGGTATTTGAGGACATACCTTTTTTGGGTCATTGCTGCATTTTTTGCTAACTCTGTATAATCTGTGTTTCAGAAAATAATAATGGCAGACCCTCAGCTCACTCAAGAAATGAAGAGGCATGCTGTTATAGTGGTTATAAAGGCTGAGCATAGTGATTTAGAAATATCTCGATTTTTAAAAGTTGCCAGGTCTTTCGTCTGCAAAGTTTGTAAGGAGTTAGAGATTGAAGATGGAAACGTATCACCAGTATCAAACTATAAAAAGCATTCAGAACACTTGAATTTATCCAGCAAGTTCAGCAGACCATTAATTACAATCCCAGAAAGTCCATGAGGTCAATTGCAAAAGATCTCCATGCGTCAGAAGGAACAGTCAGAAATGTTGTCCATGAAGACATCAGATATAAGTCTTATATGATGAGGAAAGGTCAATTTTTCAGGAAAAGGCAAAAGAAAATCACTACATCAGATCTAAAAGGCTCTTAAATAAACTGGAAATTCCAGCAGCAGAAGATTTGATTTGGTTTTGCTCAAACAAGAAAAACTTCAACTGAGAAAAACTTCGACCAAGATCAAAAAGTTAACAGAAAAAATGACAGATGCTTATGTGCAGACTCTTCTGAAGTTCCAAGTGTTATGCATACAAAATTTCCTGCAACTTTCATGGTTTTAGGGGTTGTTAGCAATGAAGGACATGTGATGCCTCTTTACTTCTTTTCACAAGGTCTTAGGGTTAAGTCTGCCGCCTACATTGAGGTCCTGGAAACAATTGTTAAGCTTTGGATAGACAATGTATGCAATGGAAGGCCATATGTGTTTCAGTAAGACTCTGCTCTATCACACATGGCTCTAGTAGCACAAGAATGGATGGCTGAAAATTTTTATGATCACATAACCCCTAACATTTGGTCTCCTAATTCTCCAGGTCTCAATCCATTGGACTATAATGTGGAGCATTGTTGATAGAGAGGTCAATAAACACCCCCATAACACCAAAGGTTCTTTGAAAGCTGCCATACTCAGAGTAATGTCCAAAATGAACCAGGACCACTTGATTCAAGCATGTAGATTATTTAGATCACACATAGAAGCAATTGTTGAAGCTGAAGGTAACTTTATTGAATAACATTATAGAAAAGAAGGTTTATTTTATCTTCATTGTATTTTTTGATAAATAAAGTTATCTGTTATTATATATCTGTTGTTTTACAAGCATAACTCTGTTCTCACCCTGTATATAATAGATGCATCCTGTGTATAACTTATGCACCCTGTATATAACAGATTGACTCAGCTATATATCTACATATAAATTTCTTTGATGTCTGTTAGTTAGCCATACCCTCCATAATAGCCTTATTATAGGTTTGACTCTCTGGAAAATTTTTATAAACTTATATTGATAAAAATTCACTTTTGAAATGTCTGGTATAATTTACTATCACAAGTTTAAATATTTGTTGCCAAGCTTTACGTTCACTGCAGAGTAAGTTTTAACATTTGATAAACAATATTATGTTCTGGCAAAATTTTTCGTTTTCATTTGCAACACAGTCATTCACTTTCACTCTCTCCTGCTTCTAATTGTTTTCATTAATAATAAACCTACTTAATTCATTGCCATTTTCTCATTTCAAGTTTTATTTCGTTATTTCAGATGAGGAAATCAGGTATTTTGTTGACTTAAATTCGCTGTGTAAATGCCCTCAGTTTATTGTTTACACATACTGAAAATAAATTATATTGGATGACTTATTAAAACTAACTGAAGTTTTGAACTCATGTGACATTTCTTTTCATCATAATCTAAGAATTAGCAAGTGAATTTGTTACTATGGCTATTTGATACGCTATAGGTATTAAAATATCTCTATGTGATCGCTGCTATTTTTTGACACATTAAACATAGTTGGACTACCTTGATGTTTGTTTAAAAAAGAGAGATTATGACTCTGATAAAGTAATGAAAGCAATATTTACTAAGCAAGGGAGCACTATAATACAAAAAAATAATTAGACTTAAAATATCATAAATATTATTATAATTGGGAATCAAATGGGAAAATATTATCGAGTGGCTAGCAGAAAACCGCCTGGAGGGCAGTCTTTCTGTTAGTATAACTAATAACATCTAGGAAGATCTTGTATCAGATCATGACATGTGGAGGAATCTGATTGCCATTGGTTTAAAAGAGTTCAAGAACAAGAGCCAAGCAGGAGAACTCTTTTGTCTGTGAGAAAGCACATGTTGACAAATATATACTAGTCATTGAGGTGGTGGTGAGATGTGCTGAAAAATAACGGCTACATAAGCCTTAAATCACGCACATGACCAATTTTTTGTTTAGGTTTTTACTTAATCATATGAATTCCCATATGTAGAATAGAAATTCGCAAAAGTTTTCTGAAACTCCAAAATAAAAAAGTTATGAGGGATTATATGGCGTGTGTGAAGCAGAATTCCACCAGTATTTCATTTGTTTATAGTTGACAACACGCACAAAATGATAGCTTACAAGCCCTGCTTTCTGATTGAGTGAAAATAATCAAATTTAAACATCTATACTCTTTTTTTAAAAAAAAATTCTGGAAAAAGTGAAATATCTTCAGAGATTCAACTTGGAAAACTACTTTAATGTAGCAAATTTAAACATTTTCCATAAACTTTGAATTTTTGAAAATTGGCAGCCAAACTGAAAAGATCCTGGCTGTTTTCTCAAGAAAAACTAATATAGATAAATGTGTTCAATCGAGATTCGAAATTGATTTTTCGTTATTCCCTTCAAACGCCTATGCTTTTTCTGTTCGGTTCGATACACTGTTCGTTTCTATTGTTTCTTTTGACACTCGTTCTGTTTTGCTTGTCCTCGTGTTTACTATAAACTAGGCAAAATTCTCAGAAGTAAATCTGCTGCGATTATTTCCCACTATATTAGTTATGGCTCCAGGAGTGATCAGGAATTATGAAATAATGTCTTATATCATAATAACATCATATAAACTTAACACACCTTACCCAGTTATTCGAAGATGACATTCGAATATTTTTACAATTTCTTATATGTGTAGGCGCATTACCCCCCCCC
>NC_069000.1:27561186-27565883 GCF_001194135.2 Octopus bimaculoides | reverse complement strand
TGATGGATGTGTCAGAAAGTGGCATAAATGTTTCGGAAAAGGCTTTTTTTACTCTGTCGATGAAAACAGTCTCTTTTTTCCGTGAATGTCCACAGTGAACAGTTTTGGTGTGCTTTTAAGAACGCGATAGGGTCCAGTGTAGGGAGGTGTGAGCGGTCCCTTGACGGCGTCATTTCTTACAAACACGTAAGTCCAGGTAGAAATATCCAGAGGTACTGCAGAGGAAATAGATTGGTCACGAGGAAGCATCAGTGACAGGTCAGCAAAGAATGACCTGAGTCACGTGACGTAAGATGTGGAGTTCGTACTCGGTAAGTCGACGAGCACCAACATTTGTCCAGGAAGTGCTAAGGTGGTGCCATACAGGAGCTCAGCGAGGAATATCCTAAGTCCTACTTGACAGCTGAGCGGCACCCTAGCAGAACAATAGGGAGAAACTCGGACCAATGATGAGGGTCAGGAGCCGTGTGAATAGCGGCATTGAGCTGTCGGTGGAATCTTTCACCGTACCGTTCGTGGAGGGATGGTAACTGGTGGTGTGGATGTGCTGAACTCCAAGCAATCTCAAAAGCTCATGGAACAGACAAGCTTCAAATTGGCGTCCATGATCAGTAGTAATTCTAGAGGGTACTCCGAAGCGAGATATCCACCCAGAAATGAGTGCTCTGGCAACAGTTTCCGCGGAAATGTCCACGAGAGGGATGACTTCAGGCCATCTGGAGAAGCGGTCGATGCAAGTCAATCTATAAGTAAATCCGCAACTGACTGGCCAAGGACCAACCAGGTCGATGTGTATGTGACGGAACCTGGTGTCCGGTGGCTGGAAGTGTCCCAGAGGTGCTCTCATGTGACAATGCACCTTGGAATGCTGACATGGTAGACAGGTGCGTGACCAAGCCGTAATAGACTGTCGCATATTCGGCCAGAAAAAGTGGGCTGAGATAAGCTTTACTGTGGCCGCAATGCCGGGATGTGACAGTGAATGCAGTGCTTCAAAAACAGCATGACAGTGATATTCAAGAACGAGAGGTCGTGGTGACCCGGTAGAAACTTCACAGAGAATGGTTCCTTCAGAAAACGGCAAAGGCAGGTATTCAAACTTGCAGCACGAAAACTGTGGTGAGGAGATGTCCAAGGAGGGTTGGTCAGTAGCCATAGCAACCAAATCAATCGAAGCAGGAGATGACAATGCACTGATAGGTAGGCGAGATAAGGTGTCGGCGAGGATGTTTTCAGTGCCAGCAATGTGGCGAATGTCACTAGTGAACTGTGATATATAATCCAATTTGTCTTGTTTCTCTGGGCGAGTACTGGTTCATTTTTGCAAAGAGAGTGAACGTTAGTGGTTTGTAGTCGGTGAAAATCGTGAAGTCTCTATCTTCAAGAAGATAAGAGAAATGCTTCACCGCCAGGTAAATTGCTAAAAGTTCTTTACCTAATACACTATATCTCATTTTGGAATTTTTCAGCTGGTTTGAGAAAAAGGCAATGGCTGGCTTCGGCTGCTTACAGATTGTTCTAATTTTCCCTCTTCTGTATCATTGTACATATATTCTTTGTTCTACTTAATTGGACACCTTTCTTTGCTGAACATTTTTCCTTGTATTGTATTTTTTTTTTCACTTGTTCATACAACTGTTTTGCCATGGTTCATTCATCTGTGCCCTCCCAATACACTCCGCCTACACTACTATTAGTCGACCACTTCCAGTCTAAGAGGCGGGGCTCTGTAGGTGCATTACCCCACTTGACAGTGGGTAAACAAGCTGGCTATACAGATATAGAGGGTGTTACACAACATTAAGGTTCAGACACGTGACCTCATCTCTTCCTCTTTTCTACACTGACACGCAAGCTATGAGAACGCAACTTGACAAACACTATCTTATGTCACAGGCCAGCTTGCAGGTAGGAGCATAGCACAGAAGACCATGGTCTTTACACATCAACCATTCTATTTATCATTCCATTGTGTATATACGTGTGGCCACAATAAATGTGTTTAAGTTACAACCTTGCTTGTATATGTTCTTCATCTGGGTTCACTACCAGCGAGATGACAGCCTTCTGAGAGTCATGTTAGGTAGCTGAACGACCTACTCCATCTAAATATGTATGGTATATATATATATATATATATATATATATATATATATATATTGGTTTCAAATTTTGGCACCAGGCCAGCAATTTCAGGGGAAGAGTTAAATGAATTACATCGACCCCAGTGTTCAACTGGTACTTATTTTATAGACACCCGAAAGGATGAAAGACAAAGTCGAACTCGACGAAATTTGAACTTAGAGCGTAAAGACGGATGAAATGTCGCTAAGCATTTTCTCCGGTGTGTTAACGATTCTGTATATATATAAAACAACATATCGACGCAGGCCTATCAACAGAAATTCAGTGCTTTTCGCTGTTTCAGTTTGGAATTTAGGTAAAAATGGCACAAGTAAAAAGATAGGTAAAAATGGCACAATAAGCAAGATTTCCTCAGAACTTTGGAACGTACATTGGGACAGCTTGATGAAGTTTGGAACGTACCTCAAAGCTGTCATAAAGACTCCTTAACAAATAAACATGAAACCAGTAACTCTGGTTGCCATTTATCTTAGTGGCTCTACAAAAACCTCACCATGGAAGTCATAGCAAGTAATAAAAGAAAAGAAATTTGCTTCCAAAAACACATGTATACAAAACAGATTGTAAAGCCAACTACTATCAGATGGAGATGTGTTAAAAGAACATATTTTTGTAAAGGTACCATGACCACCAGCCTTGATATGACTGATCCTGTACCAGCAATGACCACGACACTCCTGATTCTGTAGCTATTTCAGCCACAAAATGCATCAGCATGAAAAGAAAAGCAGCAGAAACAGAAGATAAACCTAACCAGATTTACAGCAATTACCTAGATGACTAATCGGCTTGTAGCGGGCTTGTTGTGATGTGCCATATCAATTCGATACCATGTAGCCCACTACTAAATGTAGCGTATAGATGTAACACTTCAAGGTTCTCACGTCGGAGTAACCACTGTACATCGAAGTGTACCAAGTGTACCAAGAAGGAAGAAATGTTATTTACATATATTTATTTGTTTACCCGATAGGTTGTTATAGAGACAGTAGCAATTCTAGTGATAGTGAAATCAAGCAATTCTAGTGATAGTGGCGACATATCAACTACTAACTTGCTGGTTAGTAGTTGATATTTAGAAAAAGGTTGTCTGTCAGTAGAGAGGGAAAGAGTAAGGTAGTCATGATGCTGACTAGAAAGGAAGAAAGGATAAAGGTGGCATCGCCTTTCTTACACCCGAAAGCCTCTCTTAGCATGTCGAGCGAAGGGCAAAAAGAAGTGCTGCTCTTGGTTAAGGCTGATGCAAAAGCGGGTCTTGCTCCTTGGTCTGGCTGACACATAAGAGGAAGAGTTAGAAAATTCTCTCTGTTATATAAGGCTATGGTCAGTAATGTAGGTCAAACCTTAAACAAAGGACTGATCTTTCCTTGACCAGTACAGATCCTAGGGGTGGAGTGTTTTCTCATCAATCATCTAGTGTGGAGGATTTCCCGCTCGTTTTGAGAAACAATAAGCCGATGGATTTGGTTTCAAATCTTGGGCAGGGTCAAGCTAGACCCTTACAAGCTGAAGGAAAGGCATTACTTCCAAGTGAGGAAATCATAAAGAAAACTTTGCGTAACCAAAGATCAAAACTCTATCCATAAGTACCAGAAATACTCAAGGATCTGAAACTTACTGGAGAATGGACAACTACTGCAGCTTCCAAGCCCAGATCATTTTTGTTCTTTGATGATGGACTACACACTGGCACATCATTGCTTTTGGTTCTGATGAATCATTGCGGTTACTTGCTTCTGCTGATACATGGTTGATGCATGGTAATTATGCAATGGCTCCACTAGGATTTCTACAGCTTTAGATAATACACGTCCCAATTGGTAATACTGCAATTTCTACTGTTTTTGCTTGTCTGCAGACTAAAACACAGGATACATATGAAACCCTGCTGCAAGCAGTCGTGGATCATTGTCACGAAGTTGAGTTCTACCCTGACCCAACAACAATAATTTTTGACTTCGAGTAGGCGATCATCCAAGCTATCAACAATGTTCTTAGGCCAGAAACATGCACACAAGGTTGTTTCTACCAACTGGCTCAGAGTACTTATAGAAAAATACAGGATTTTGGCCTTACCAACCACTACAAAGAGAGTGAAAACATTCATCAATTCTGTGGACAGATCGATCGACTCATTGGTATTTATACCAGTTGAAGACGTTCCAGCGGGAATGCAGTTACTCAAGGCTAGATGTCCCGATGAAGCAGCTCCGCTGCTACCGGAAATGAAAAAAAAAAAAAAATACTGGAATGGGTGTAAAACAATGTCTAGGAAACGAATATGAAAAAATAAAAAAAAATTGCGCGCAAAGCAACGGATGGGTAGGGAGAGGACTTCGGAAAATTCACAAAATCCGAGTTTTTCCCCTCATAATGTTTAGGAAAATGGGGTTTTTTTCAATGAAATTTTATAGAAATACCTTTGAAACGGCATACATTACGACTATAAAGTAATTTGTTGGGAAAATATTGAGGTGGGCAGAGGACATTCGGAAAATTCCCAAGATCCGAATTTTTCCTCGTTATATTCCAAAATCACATTTCTGCAAATA
>NC_069000.1:27554209-27555009 GCF_001194135.2 Octopus bimaculoides | reverse complement strand
TACAGTTATGAGGGAAAAACTTGGATCTTGTGAATTTTCCGAAGTCCTCTTCCCACCCTTAGGAAAAAAATTTCACCACAAATTACTTTATAATCGTAGTGTATGGCGTTTGAGAGGTATTTCCATAAAATTTCATTGAAAAAACCCCATTTTCCTAAAAGTTATGAGGGAAAAGCTCGGATCTTGTGAATTTTCCGAAGTCCTCTCCCTACCCATCCGTTGCTTTGCGCGCATTTTTTTTTTATATTCGTTTCCTAGACATTGTTTTACAGCCATTTCAATTTTTGGGGGGATTTTCATTTCCGGGTTAAGATGTAAACATTAACCAAAACCAGTTTTTAAATTAGACAAACTTTATTCTATTTCTTTTGCCAAAAGTGTATATTTCAATAAGCTTATTGTGCCATTTTTACCTATTTTCTCATTTGTGCCATTATTACCGTTTACCTTCAGTTTGATATAGCGTTTCATTTTACTTCCAAGTGTTGTATTGGGCTAACCATATTCTTCATATATAAGTTTTGTTTTGCTTATTGTGTTAATTGTAATTTTCACGATCCTTGCATTTTTTTTATATATGACAAATTTCTTGTCTTCTTGATTTCTAAATAAATTGCTTAGAAGTCAGAGTGGGGATAAACAAAATTGGAAATAAATAGCGAAACGAAATGCTTAGCGAATTCGATTAACTTTATATTCCAATATTAGATAGTGAACTTGAGGCTACATTTGTAAACCGGTTTTTGTTTAGTGTAACGAATTAAAATGTTTATGAAAAATAAATATGATTGGTTTTAAAG
>NC_069000.1:27540470-27553401 GCF_001194135.2 Octopus bimaculoides | reverse complement strand
ATATATATATATATATATATATAAAATTTAAAATATATAAAATTTTATCTGTTGTAAGAGACCAACTAGTACAACTATAAGAAAATTTCAAGTATTTATACTTTCTTTTTTAATGTCAAGTGTTAATAAAAAGCTTGTCCTCTTCGGACTAAAATAATATCAAAATTAATTTAAAAACACAGATATGTGTATGAAAATAAACTGCAATTATTCACAATTGCGGATGTAAAGTAAATTATTTGGTACACAAATATTTTGTATGTTTCTGTAATGTGGGGCTTAGAAACAACGATTACCGTTCCGTGCTTGAGGTGTGTGATGTGACGTCAATGACTTAACAGCAGTAGCAAAATTATGATACGTATATCTCGGATGATTTCGTATTAACTTACTCATTAATTTTACACCCCTTATTGTTATTTAAAGTATCGCTCTCTCTCTCTCTCTATATATATATATGTTGTCCAGAATAAAGAATGAAATTTAAACAAGTATAAAAAATACAATATTACAACAGACAGATCAGTGAACAGATCAATAAACTGATAAATACAATTTTATTAATTGATAAATATTCATCGCACACCATAAGAACATATCTAAGCAGTTCATTACATTAAATTCTTATATCTTCAATGTACATTATTGTTAATCACATCTAAAAACTAAAGAATATATAAATTTATATATCGGCTATTGCAAAACACCACCTTACTACAGCGACAGAAGTACAGTTGAATTAAGTTACAGAACACAATACACACACACACACCTATATACATGTATATAGCTCTTTAGATTATTTGATTTATTTTTATATTTGCTGACACACTTTATTAAATGAAGCTCCACGTTTATGACAACAAAGATAAGCGAATGGAGTCGTTTTTTTATAAGTCGCTGAAAATCGCCTCGGTGGTGGCCATCTATTGGTAAGTAACGACTAATTATCGCTTTCTTTTATTCACTTAATCTTTTAACATTAAATTTGGTTACACTTAACTTTAAATTAGTCAAAATCTCAGCAGTTAACGTTTAAAAACGTTCTCAATTGTAATTGATTTTTTTCTTCTATGATACGTTTGCAAACGGTTTCAAATTTATGAGAGATGGGGTTATTTCAAGATAGAACAACTTTCCTTCGGCGCACGCTTGTTATTCTATTTTGATTTTTCTAGTCTGAATTTTTTCCTTTGTTAATCATTCAATGTTTTCATTTCTGTTGAGATGTAAGTTAGTATTCTACACACAACACACAAGTGATGGAATGGCGGAAATAACGAGAAATAATAATTCATGTTAGAAAGTTTTCAATTTGAACTTAATGCTATTGAAATGCATCTCTTTCCTTCGCTTTTCTTGTCTATCTCACAAGTGTAAAACATTACATGTTTGCCGGGTGTGTGGGATGTATTGTAATTATGTTACCCAAATGAATATGAACCTGCATACATATGCATTAACTTTTATGTGTCAACAAGGAGAACCTCACTATCGTCTTAAAGAAAGGGCATGTTGGATAATGTAATCCTGAAAGGGTCACGGCTGGAACGTATTTGGTCACAGCTCTATTGAATTAAAGGAGACCTGGGACGAAACGAAATGAATATTAAGTTTTAACTAACAAAACATACATTTGAGTGCTCTCTGACAGTATAGGCACCTTATAAACGTTGTAATATCCATGTCAGCCGCGAGGGAGTAAACTTCATTAAAAGCATTCCAGCTTCGAACTTGGTCGTTTTCTCACATGATATAATTAGAGCAACTTTAGTATGCCACCCTCTTTTTCTTTTAATATGACAAGGTATAATTTAAGGGAAGGATGTTCATTGTTTCTGGAGCACTCGTCATGGGTTTGCTCAACCAGGGTCGACTTGGAGTTAACAACAAGGGCACAGCCAGATTCTAAAGTTAAGGGGAGCAAGCACATAAGAAAAGGTGCCGTGATACCAAATAATTGACTATACATTTTATAAAAAGCGCCAATTTTGAAAAATGTGCACACTGATAGTGGTCGCTCCTCACGATCCCCTATTAGCTGCGTCACTAGTTAACAGCATTTAATGTAGTTTGAAGCCCCTACAACGCATATACACTTGCTTACGAACCAACGAGGGGCTTCTATGTGGTCACTCTGCTAGAAATAGCAACCAAACCTCCCTGATCCGAAATGCAGCCGATTCCTCTTAACGCTGGTGTTCACAACTGGGTATAACTACAGATGTGTATCCCACTAACTTTGTCTCATAACTTCCAGAAAAATGGATTCTTTTTAACGAAATTTTCAATAAATACCGCTTAGATATTGTGGATTCAGAGTATATAGGGATTTATGGGAAAGAATTTTTCCGAGGGAATGGGGAGAAGAGTTTCGGAAAATTTGTTTTCCATCACAGCCTTCGAAATGATAGGAGAGGGGCATCTTTATATGAAAATAGAGTTTTTAAAATTTTTTGTATGTCCTCACCCCCTTCATCCCACTCCGGGCTGATTTTGGCCAAATTTTTGGATTTAGTTTTTTTCTTTCGCAAAATATGCATTTTTTAAAAGGAAGTAAAAAAAATCTGAAAATCGACTATAATAATGTATATTCCAGTCTCATTGCTTTGAAGGTATTATGTTGTGGAGAAAAAAAATTGGAGAAAAACAGTTAGAGGTTTATTAGAAATAATACTTTTCTAAATCTAATCGAAAACACTGTATTTTTAGCCAATAGCGAGAGAGAAATTTTCTGCGTTTAGCGGAGCGGTGTCAATTTTAAGGCTGTACTCAGTGAAATTTATAGTTTAGCGTTCATTGTAGGTTTCTAAATAAACAGAAATACCTAATTTCATTGTATGTTTTTAAAGAAACAGAAATATCTAATAAAATTAACATGTATCATCTTACTGTTTCTTTTGTCTCTTCATTGATTGTATGTTTTTATTATTTTTTAAAATTTGTTATATTAATGTATTTGTCTGCATGTGTTTACTTCATGCGTACTTCCATATTATGTATACCTGCCATGTAATTATGTGCATCATTAATATGCATGTGTCTCCTAAACTCCAAATTTGAGTAACGTTTTCCTGCTTGGATTTGTAAACTACAATAAGAATAACACTGGGGAACAAAGAATTTGCCGCAAGGAAAAGAATACTTGTATCTTATATGTTTTGGCATACAGAATTCAAAAATAATGTCAAATTATCTGTATCACCCACAGTTTCTCTGTTCCACGATATCCTTCTTGGTTCCTGTTATGTGGACTAAATTTCAGTTAAGCTGTTGAAATGTGAAGCTAACAGTTTAAAAAATACTCCTAATTAATTTTTTTTATGAATATAATTAAACCTAGTGAAATCATAAATCCAGCTGAGTCAATGAGTCCCAAAAACATATGAAATGAAAAATATGTAAAAATACTAACACAGAAAAATACTAACACACAGAAGTACAGAAAAATATGTAATATACTAACACACAACAAAACGTGATTTCACCCACATGTTTTGTTTTAGACAACAGTGGCACAGATAACAGTGAACCACAACCCATTGCGGTTGGCATGGTAACAAGCTGCTAATGCCACGCTGTCTGTTGATTGGCTAAAATTACCCAAAGTTCCCAACTTTAATTCCAAATAACATCAGATTCTTTAATTTACGAGATAAAGTAATTGGTTGATTGTAATCAAGATGCAGAGTTGCATCAATACACCAAAGCTGAAATCAATCTAAGCAAAATTAAGTGGGGCTCATTTTGCGAATGAGAAAGACTAGATCCAAAATTTTTTTTTTGCACTTCAAAACCATGGGAGGAGCCTTTTCGGTAAAAAAAAAAAATATATATAAAATCTGCCCCCCGACTCCCATCATTTCGTAGGCTGTGGTGAAATAAAAAATAGGAAAAATCTCCGTCAAAATTTATTTGGTCTTCCTGATCTGAAATTCCGTTTTTTCTAAACTCGTCTCCCTACCTCGGAAAAATTTACCCAAATTTCTTTATAATCGTAATCTATGCCATTTGAAAGGTATTTGTATAAAATTTCATTAAAAGATATCCATTTTCCTGAAAGTTATGAGGGAAAAAATTCGGATTGTGTGAATTTCCCGAAACTCCTTTGAAAATTTCTTTCCTGTAAATCCCTATATATTCTGCATCCACAGCAATCTAAGCAGTATTTGTTGAAAATTTCACTAAAAAGTATCCATTTTTTTGGAAGTTATGAGGCAACAAATTTGGGGGTGGGGTACACATCTGTCGTTATGCCCACAACAAATACTTTTGACCAATTTGATTATACTGGACCTGAGGCTAAATAATCTAGTGTACAGATTGGCATAATTACAGTATGTTGAGCGAGTCCATTTCCGTTCTCTCTTGTACTGTTTTGGTTTCAGTATCAATCCCAAAAGATTGTCTAAAGGAACACATGTATATCTACAAAATAAAACATGAAAATTTTGAAAAAGTTGTGTCAGTATGTATTTAGACATGCTCACCAATTTATTCTGATAGAATTGTAATCTACACCATCTGAAAGATATTTGTTAAAAATTTCATTAAGCAATACTTATTTTTCTGAATGTTATGAGGAAACCATACCAGCTGTTGACTTTGTTTCTTTGTAACTTTCTGAAAAATGCATGTTTTTAATGAAAGTTTCTAAGAGGTACATTTTAGATGGTGTAGCTTAGGGTTATATGGGAATTTATTTTGAAAAATTTTCTGAATGTAGAGGAATTTTGGGTAATCTATACACCTTGATTTGTTTCCTTTCTGAAAACAGGCTATTTCTTAACCTTTTAAGCATTTAAGCTGGTCATATCTAGCCAAAATATTCTGCTTGCTTTACGTTCAAACTGTCCATATCTGGACACATCAGCCCTCACATCAACCCTTCACACATCAACCCTTCTCACATCAACCCTTCAATATCAATCCAAAAATAGCAGTTACCTCATAAAAATCTCAAAGTTATAAAATTAATTCAAAACCATGTGAAAAAGAAAATTGGGAAGAAGCTGAATAATTCACACACCTCATTTTCATTTCCTCAAATGTTTTGATGCGACGTGCAAATTACCCCCCACCCATAGGGTGGTGAAGGGGAAAATACCCCCCCCTTCTCAAATATTGGCTCCGACCTCTGCCTGTAGTGACACCTAAACACTGCAAGCTTGCCTGTGCTACAAGTGCTGACTGCCATTTCTAGCGTCAAAGGTCACCAGTTATGATTTTTGATAAAATATTTATTTCCATAAACAAAAAGCTAATGTTACTATGAATGACAAAACATTGATAGAGTTTGGATATTATTGTTCTTGAGTTGATGTGGTTGTCACAGTAGTCAAAAGGTTAGCTGCTGGTTGTTGTGTTGTTGCTGATCGTTCAATGTCATTAGCTGCTGACTTCTAATGTCTCTTGTCCTCTGATGTTCATTGCCTTTGTGCTGTAAATTTGGGTCAGTTGCTTTCCACTGTCTCTCTTAGCCGTCTCCTTTAGTGTCTGTCAAAGTAGCTAAGGTTTGCTGAAATTATAATGATGGAAAGGCTCAAAGAGAAAGGTGTGAAAAGATGCAATTGTTGTTGGGGCCAGTTCTAAGCAAAGTCTTGATTGGTCAAATTTTCTCGATCATGTGTGTGCTTTTAAAGCACAGTGCAGTGCTGTCTTATGCACGAAGTACTGTACAAGCTAATGTTGCAAATGACTGCAAAACCAGGAATTTGAAAACAAACAATTAAATAAATAAATGAACAGTAGGTCAGAGTATAATTGTAAAAATGCTGGGAAAGAAGATCTGATGCAGATACATGTATGTGCATCTAAATGTGTGACTGAGTGACTCATATATAGTCATATGCATGTACACAAGTTGATTGTTGCATATTCATATTCATTTGAATATACTCTTTTACTTGATTCAGTCATTTGACTGCAGCCATGCTGGAGCACTGCCTTTAGTCGAACAAATCGACCCCAGGACTTATTCTTTGTAAGCCTAGTACTTATTCTATCAGTCTCTTTTGCTGAACCGCTAAGTTACGGGGACATAAACACACCAGCATCGGTTGTCAAGTGTTGTTGGGGGGACAAAGACAGACACACAAACACACACATATATATATATATACATATACATATATACGACGGGCTTCTTTCTGATTCCATCTACCAAATCCACTCACAAGGCTTTGGTCAGCCCGAGGCTATAGTAGAAGACACTTGCCCAAGATGCCACGCAGTGGGACTGAACCCGGAACCATGTGGTTGGTAAGCAAGCTACTTACCACACAGCCACTCCTGCTCCCATGTGTATTTGCATTGAATATCAGTTGGTTGGTATTGTGAGCCTATCCAGTAATTCCTGAGCTTAAGAACATTGGTGGCCAAAGTAAGGTTGTGGTATTGCCCTGGAGGAAACACGCATTGACATATCTCATTTGTGAGATGGAGGCATCAAGGTACTGATATTGATGACGTTACAGGTAGTATACTGGCATCATGATGGTGTTGCTGAAAATATTTGATATTCTGCTAAGAAGCGTGTTTAGGACATGATTACCAGTGTATTGATGACAGAGATGGTGGTAGCACAGTGAGGCTACAATGGCAGGAAAAAGTCAGTTGGAGAGAGAAATTTCTCGGAGACATGTCGGTATCGGTAAGCTGTGTAGTGGTGGTGTCCTATAGACAGAGTTATTGGTGAGTTGTTTCTAGGCTGTATCGTATTCTTTCTTTGGGGTTCGGTGTTACCACTTGTATGAAGAACATTGATATCTGTTGACATTTTTGATAAACAAAATATTCTATCTGTAAACAAAAACAAATGTCACTACAAATAACAAAACATAGAGTTTGGATGTTATTGTTTTTCAGTTGATGTGGTTGTCACAGTAGTCAAAACATTAGCTGCTAGTCTTTGTGTTGCTCTTACCAATCATTCATTGTAGTTAGCTGCTTGCTGTGCTACTGACTTCTAATGTCTTTTGTCTTCTGGTTTTGTCTTCTGGCTGTTGTGTTGTCAGCTGCTGTCAACTGCTGTCAACTATCTCTGTTGGTTGTCTCCTATGGTGTCTGTCAAAGTAGCTAAGGTGTGCTGAATTTATAGTGACAGATAGGCTCAGAGAAAGGCATGCAAAGATGAAATTGTTGTTGAAGCTAGTTCTTGATTGATCAAATTTTTTTTATCATGTGCATAATATTTTAGCGAATCACAACTTCAGATATAATGATCCGGTTACTGAATAGGGCCTTCCCCTATCTATTTCTTTAAAAAAATCTACTAAAAGAAATCTTTTAGTAGATTTCTTCAGCAACACCAGATACACAACCCTAAAGTAACCACTATCCAGTTGTCCAAAAAGCAGTTTGTTTCCCTTGGGAATAAAACAAGCAGATGGATGGAGAAAAGAATAATAATGAAAAAACAAAAATAACAAAGCGAAAGCTTTCTGAAAAATATTCTATATAAAGGATAGATAGAAGTTGTTTACCCCTACAATGACCTGTCAGCTCCAAGCCTTTGTACTTGTGATTAAAGCACACACATACACATGCACGCAAACACTAACTCGCTAATAATAACTTTACTTACAGAATCAGAAGAGATAATATAGCATGTCACTTCAGATGGAAAAATGAATACAAATATAATAACAACTGCATGGTAAAGAATGTAGTTTACAAATGTCATGGTTTCAAATTTTGGCACAACACCAACAAGTTTGGAGGATGGGGTAAGTTGATTAGATCAACCCCATGTTCAACTAGTACTAATTTATCAACCCTAAAAAGGTGAAAGGCAAAGTTGCCATCAGCAGAATTTGAACTCAGAATGTAAAGATGGACGAAATAAATGTTTTGCCCAGAGTATCAGCTCACATATATTGCTACTCTCTAAACTTCATTATTCAGTTCATTTGGTAGACATTTAGCAAGCTGGTCATATTTGTGAAAAAAAGGTAAGATTGGCTTCCTAAATTTTAATTTAAATTTACTGTTTTAATTATAGAACTCTCTTTTACGTATCACTCCAGATGAAAACAGCTTTTCCTTCTTTCAACTTTGAAATATGACTTGTTTTTGTGTTACATTTGGGATAAAATTTCACTGTAGCCAGTGCTATTCATCATCATCATTTAACACCCATCTTCCATGCTGTCACGGGTGGGATAGTTTGACAAGAGTTGGTTAGCCAGAGAACTGCTCCAGGTTCTATTGTTTGTTTTGGCTGGATATCCTTCTTAATACCAATTGATATGCTGCACATCTGGAACATTTGCTGTGAAACATCCCAAGAAGTGTGTCAAACTGAATATACAGACTATCTGCAGATGAACGGATATTACAACTCAGGACTAGCTAGGGCAAGGTATACGGATAGAATAATATATGTACAGAATTAATATTTAATATCCAGACAGTGTTATTAATATTAGAGATAATCCTATAAATAACCACAGAATACCAGACTCTAAAAAAACAGTAAATGTGATAGGGACCAAAATGGGAAAAATGCATCTGCAACACTAAGAAGGATAGATATCAAACAGAACCCAGGAAGTTGCGAGCAAGGGTTGAAATGACGGGACCAATAGACATAGATAGAAATATTAAGCATATAGTAGAAACAGATAAAACAAATTGCAGTAACAAATCCAATAGATCCATTAAAAGAAATAGTAAAATAAAGAGTGATGAAATTATTTGGTTTAACCCAATTTTCAATTCACAAATAAAATCCAAAATAAACCTGGAATTCTTTTCAGCATTAGATAGGCACTTCTCTAAATCTAGCAAACATCACAAAATTATCAGCAGACATAAGGTGAAATTAGCATATGCGACATTGTACAATCCAGAATACTACATACACAAATTAAATAAACAGAAAACTCAATAAAATAAAATTAGAGGGGGCTTACGGAAAAACTGCAGATCAAAACAAAATAACAATGGGATGGTTGCAAATATGAAGGATAAAAGCTCCTCCATAACAAGAAGGGGTCCAAACAGCGCCATACCATTGGCAGTGTAATCTATACCTAAAGAAAATAAGAACACTGTTGCAAGAGGAAGAAGGAATGTGAGTATTAATAATACCTCTGCTTACAGAATCAGAAAAAATAATATAACATGTAACTTCAAATGGAAAAATGAGTACAAGTTTAATAACAACTGCATAGTAAAGAGCGTGGTTTACAAATGTGAAGTGAAGATGGATGCACAAAAATATGTGCAATGTTGGTGGAACTGGAAACACTGCACATTATCTAACCTTATCTGGGGGCAGAAATGAAATGGAGTGGAGCATACAACCAACTGGTCCACAATAAAAAATGCTAGTCCATACAGTAGAACATCACAAGTATGGAAATTATGCTCAGTGGAAACCCGGGAGATCAGCACATCCAGGGAAAACATAATTAATAGACATTCTGAAGTAATTGTATCAATTAGACATAAGATCAAGGCATCCTTCCTAGAATTCAAACAGAACATTATGAAACAGAAACACTAACCTTCATCAACATCTAACAGATCAAGAGAAGAATAGAAACATGAACTAAACAAAAAGAAAAACTCATTATTTCCTTATGCTATGTCACTGTACCACCATAAGTAACTAAAAGGACCCTTTAGGGGAACATTTCTCAACTCAGACAATGAACTTCAACACCAAAGTAAGTGGCTTCCTGATCCTACAACATCTAAATTCATTGAGGGAATGCCTGCTGTAACTAAAGTCAAACCAATAAAACATACTACCTATCCCAACATCTGTACACAAATATCAAAACAAGTCTAGCCTCACCAAACACCTTCCTCTCCTTTATCATTACCATTCCTTTCTCTCTTTCCACCATCTTCTATTCTTCCCGAATGAATACACACAGAACTGCCCGCATACCCCAATGAACCTTTTGATTAGTGGAAATTGATAAACATCTTTCAGTTATATACATTCCTTGCTTCCAACTTTAATGTCATAGTGCCTGATGAAATGAATGCATAAACTATGATACTATGGATTGGTTCGTGATCATAAGAAACATGTGGAAATGTGTGTAGCAATACTTTAAAATATTTATAAATTCCATCCTTGGATTATTATTATTATATTTATCCTACATTATATTGGCACAGTTCAGTACAACCTCATAAAACTGCTGTTGCAGGTTGGTATCATTAGGCTGTAGTCAACGTAATAAAATAGAAGCCTTTATATGCATACTCAAAAACGGTTTCCATGGATGAACTTAAAGAATATAAATATATATATATATACATATATATATATATATATATATATATATATATATATATATATATATATATATATATATATATATATATATACTTGAAAAATAAAAAGTTGGAAAAGGCACAAAACTATATATTTTAGAGAATGTTTAACAAAATATAACCAGTCTTGACATATCTTATCAAATGTTAGAAATATTAGAAAAAAGTTTTTGGTGGATCAGAGAGAAAAAACATTTTTGGCAGGGTTTAACAGTTTGTTCCCCTATTTGAGTTCTTAATGAAAGATTAAGAACTCAAATATGGGTACAAACTGTGAAACCCAGCAAAAAATGTTTTTTCTCTCTGACACCCACCAAAATTCTTTCTAATATTTGATAAGATGGATACATTGAAACTGGTTAAATTTTATTAAACATTCTCTAAAATATATTCCCATGTTTTTTCTTAACTATAATTTTTGATTTGTATGGACTCCTAACCACTCTTCATATTGGTTTCATGTCAAGAAAAATATCTTAATAGTTTAACAATTTTTCAAGCTGATCACATGAAAGAATGGTGTTCATCTCCATTTTGGATGTAAATGCAGAAAATCTTGGGAATTCACAAAAATATCTCGTAAAGAAAACAAGAAATCAAGGAGCACTATTCTTGGATGGCACCTTTGAATGATTATCTCCCTTGTGAATTTGTTTGTATTATATTATATTCTGGGTATATGTGATGTTTGTATATTTGTGTGCTGAGGGAGTTCATCAGAGGGGCATGTATCTTTTTAGTGTGGAGTTCGTATGTTGTGTATATTCAATGTTCATGTTCAGGGAAAGAAACTATTTTGGTGGGATTGGCAGAGTAGGTGGTGGTTCCTCTTTGAAATGTAAAATATTGCTTGTGTATATTGGGAGAGAAGGTTTCATTCTTAATATTTAAGATGTTATCTCTTGACTGGATGATATTTTAGTTTTTCAGTGATACAGGGCTCATATTTGGCACCCTGTTACCTGTGTTTTCTGGCTTTAGCAATAATATTCCATGTTACCTGAGAGATGTTTACTCTTCCTTCTTTCAATGTCCATATCATATTGGATAGGGATGTCACATGTCTTTTATTTTTTTTGTCCCTGAATGATGCCAGGTATTGTGTGTATTTTTCCCTGAATGAGTTGCCATCATTCCGATATATGTCTTTGTTACTCTGTTGGGGTCCATGATTTTAGCCTTGTTGTATACGACAGTTATTATTTAGAGAACAGCGGTTTGGAGATCTCCAATTACAGTGCCTTTCAGGAGTATTCCTGGCGGGTTTATTTTTATTGTGGACCCTATATTAGGGAGGCAACTATAGCTAACTTTAACTGTGTTTCTATTGAAGATCTTATGGTACTTGTGTGAATGTGGGAAGTGATTGTCTATTAAATTTAAGAACTTCCTAGTTATGTTAGTGGCTACATTCATGCTATGAGGTGGGTTAAACCATAAGATTTTCCTCTGCCGGCACCTTCTTGGTCTATCTACATTTGATTCAATGTAGTTTATGATATTCTTGAGGTTGGATCTTTCTAATGCAGCATTGTAGTATGGGGCAGCCTTTTTCAAAAGTGTCTTTATTGGCAGGTAGATTAGAGACTTGCAGGTTAATGTCATTAACTAACTGTTTAATGATTGCTAGTGGATGGTTGGGTAGTTGGAGCCTATATCTATGTATGAGGTTTCTTTATTTGGTTTGTGATAGGCTTTCAATTTGTCTTTGCTCAGGTTCATGTTATTATCTAAAAAATTGGCTTCTTTAAGGTTGGTACTAATTGTGGTGCTTAGATCTAATTGGCTAAATATTTTGCATAATGTTTTTCTTATCCCATCCATATCATGTCCATTTTTATTGTATGCCACTCCTAGGCTATCATCCCAAAATAAACCCATGTTGGCTTTTATTTCTTTTCTAAAGATATCTAGGATATTGAGGCCTACAAGGTCACTTATCTCTTCACCTTCATAGCTCTCCATTACCACATCAAATAGCTCATTGCCATTCTTTTTTACCCAATAAGAATTATCATGAAAAAGTAATGACTGCCTTGCATTCATAATCTATAATATAAATTGAAGTTGGCCGACCGTTGTATTCTTTCTTGTCTTGAGGTTTACGGCCAAATGGCTGCGTGGATTCGCGTGAAGAATGGCACACATGTGGAGACGGATGCATAGATTGGAGCGCGCTTTCTATTTTTTCCTAGCCCCCATACTTACAGAGAAAATCGCTTAAAACAGCATGCATGCGTGTATGTGAGTGTGTGTCACTGAAGCCATTCATACATATATACATAATAAATAAATAAACTGAATGATAAATTTCATTCATCTCTTTCTTTTTCTCTCTCTCTCTCTCTCTCTTATACATATACACCATCAACATTACTCTCTGTCGCGCACACCCCATCAAACACACACTCAGACATACACACGCACATCGATTCTCCCCTCTCACCACAACTTCAAAAGAAGTTCAGTCATAAAACTGTCCATGTTTCTTCATTCGACGCCCACTTCAAAAGATCGCTGCCTCAGAAGCTTCGTACTTGCCGTGCCAGCCAACATAAGTCAATGACACACAACTTCACTCACTCACTCTATCTCTCTTTCTTACCCTCTTTCTCTCACACACACACACACACAC
>NC_069000.1:27539489-27540401 GCF_001194135.2 Octopus bimaculoides | reverse complement strand
CACACACACGCACGTCCATTTCATATATCTTTCAATTTCTGCTCTCTGCAAATAAAATTTTTACGGATAAAACTGCTTACAAAAATTGGGATTAATGTATAATTTCTTTCTATGTTCATAATTAAATAAATCTTTTAACGATTAGACAGACATCCGATAGAATAGCTCTCACAAACAGACTACGTACAAATTCTTTCTTCACAACTCCTGAAGCCATTTTCTGACAAGAGGGGGTGAAATCTTCATACAGCTGGAGGCTCCAATCGAAATGGGACACGAAATGATCAGGTTGAGAAACGCTGTTATAGATTATGCCTAACCGAAAACAATCACAGCCACATCATCCAAACAGACCGGGTGAAACCAGGTTTAGCTGCTAGCTATATATATGATTATATGAACCTTTTGAAGATCAAGGGGTAAAACTCCACGATGTCAAATTGGATGAATTGGTATTTCGGTTTATCTTCTGTTCTTAAACGATTAAATAGTTAAACTACTACATATCCATTAAGTAAAGTTTGAGTATGTTCTGATGTGTAATATGATATTATCTAATATGAGTTTACTAATATTTCCTATTTCACTTTCTGTGTGATTTATTAATCTGTAGCTAGGGTTTTGCGTGAGGTTATCTTTATGGTCTTATAAAAGGATTTTGATGGAAACTGAAAGAAGCCCGTCGTATATATGTATATATATATATATGTGTGTGTGTATGTTTGTGTGTCAGTGTTTGTCCCCCTAACATCGCTTGACAACCGGTGGTGGTGTGTTTACGTCCCCGTAACTTAGCGGTTCGGCAAAAAAGACCGATAGAATAAGTACTAGGCTTACAAGGAATAAGTCGATTTGCTCGACTAAAGGCGGTGCTCCAGCATGGTTGCAGTCAAAATGACTGAAACAAGTAAA
>NC_069000.1:27538147-27539159 GCF_001194135.2 Octopus bimaculoides | reverse complement strand
TATATATATATATATATATATATATATATATATATATATATATATGAGCTTATATTTGCGTACATATTTGTATATTTGTATCCGTGTTTATATGTGTGTGTGTATCTGTATGTATGTTTGTATTTATGTAGATATACATGTAATTTTATGTGTGTTTTTATGTGTATGTTTCATAAGTTAAACAAAGTTTCTAACTTTTGGTACTTATTGGAACGCCAACCATTTCACTCTCTCTACCTCTATCTATTTTTTCCATTCACCCTCTAATTTTTTCTTTCTTTTCCTTTTCTTTTTCTTCTTTTCCCCTTTTTTTCTCCCTCCCCCTCCGACTTGTTCTCTGATATTTTTCTTTTTCTTTCTTTCGCCTGTAACAACTGACTTGTATAAGCATACACCAGGAGGTTTTGTGTGCATGTGTGTGAGCGTATACTTTTGTTTTGCCTATATATGTCTGTATAGGTATGTAACCATGTACCTACGTCTATATGTTTAGTGTATATACGTATGTTACAGACTGTTTGGTATGTATATGTATTGCCAAATGTATACGTAATTTAGCCTAAAAATTTTTAAAACTGATATATCTTTTAATTTATTAATTTATTATTTTTACAGCTAATTAACTACCCTGGGTATTCAGGTCTTTTTCCTTCTTTATAAGCTATTTTTGATTTCAGGTGTTCGATTTTTATAATAATATGATTTTAAACAGCAATTTGTTATTTCATGCAACCGGTTATTGAAAAGACCATTAGTTGAAAGGACCAATAAAACAAAATCATTTTCAAATGTGTATCTAGCAAAGGAATTGTATTTCTGCATATAACTTTGTCTTGCTCCATTCTACACAAAACTGTCCGACGGACGGGAATGTGAAACTTTGAGCAGCAGTATTTGTGATATTTTTGCTGCTTTTTAATAAACCATATTACTTTACCTCTGGTATTCGAGTACTATTTTCCCCACCTTCATTCGCGTTTATGTGCTTACTCTGGTATATATATATATATAT
>NC_069000.1:27536703-27537945 GCF_001194135.2 Octopus bimaculoides | reverse complement strand
GTTTTTGTATATATATATATATATCAACTTTAAATAAAGCTCAAAACTGATCTGTTGAAAATACTTTATTACAACAATAATAATAATAATAATAATAATGAAATTGACCTATGTACATTTCGATGGAACATCCAGAATGATTGATACATATCATAAAATATTATAAAATATAGGATACTCCATCTCCTCAGGGTCCCATTATTATTATTATTAGTAATACACAGCCAATAAAAACAGAAAACATTCAAATCCAATTTTCATAGTTGACCCATGAAAATATACAAAACAGGATGAAAAGGTAATAGATGGCACACAACTGTTCATCCCAAATGTGCAAGGAACGAGCAAACGGAAAATTAACTCAAACTAAAAATTGTATATTATAAAAATCAGTTACTGATCAATTTAGAACGCTATAAAATTAAAAAACCCGTTAGAGCAATAATCATCAAAATAAATAAAGAAAGAAAGAAATCATACCATAGAAAACAATTATTAATTATAACATTCAAACTAGAGGAACCTGGTTAAACAGAAGCACACTTAAATAATAATAATAATAATAATAATGATAATGTTCTTAAATGAAATTCTCTCTAATAAACTCTAACACACACCAATATACACAATTAAAAATAAAAATGTACATTGAAATGTACATAGGTCAATTTCATTATTATTATTATTATTATTGTTGTAATAAAGTATTTTCAACGGATCAGTTTTGAGCTCTATTTAAAGTTGATATATATATGTGTGTGTGTGTGTGTGTGTGTGCATACATATATATCTATATGTATGTATGTATATATCATCATCATCATCGTTTAACGTCCGCTTTCCATGCTGGCATGGGTTGGACGATTTGACTAGAGACTGGTGAGCCAGATGGCTGCACCAGGCTCCAATCTGATCTGGCAGAGTTCAGATTAAAGCCTGGTGCAACCATATATATATATAATTACAGATATAGGGTAAAAATTAATAATCAATAATTATTAATTTTACCAAGTAGTTTGGTGTGTTAAAAAACCATTATCAGTAAAGTTATATAAACATAACTAAAATTAGGGTTCAGCAAGAATTGCACCACCACACCGAAAATTGTATTTTGGTAGAGAAATAGTAGTTTTGACTGCTATTTCTAATTTTGGGTGTGTGGTGAAGCAATTCTTGCTGAACACTAATTTCAATTATATATAAGAGAGTATTGTAGTTCGCTTGAAGCATTGTGTATTGTTT
>NC_069000.1:27535245-27536603 GCF_001194135.2 Octopus bimaculoides | reverse complement strand
TGGCTTGCCAGCCTTCAGTCAAACCATCCAACCCATGCCAACATGGAAAGTAGACATTAAACAACGACTATGATGATGAAGAGTATGCTATTAAAATGAGTATCATTTACATACCTCTTTTTTTAAATCACTGTGTATAAATGCCAGCAATGACCTTCTCAGGCTCTCCAATGTTTTAAATTATCTCTATATATATAAAAATAAGAATGTATGTCTGTGTGAATCCCTAAAACTCCAGAACTACACAACCTATTTCATTCAAATTTTACACATGCCTTACTTAGGGTCCTGGTTGTGTTTTAGGCAAAAAAAATTTTGAACTTCTTGCATAGTTCGAGCCCACAGCAACATAATATCTCCTCCGTTATTTAAGTATTACGTGTCAAAAGTGAAACAAAAACACTCATGTCAAATACTTTCACTTTAAAAATGAAACTTTTCCACTATTTCAGTATAAAAACTGAAACACAAGGACAGACAAAACACAAAAGTAGGGAAAAATAAAATCGAATGAAAAGAATGGTAATGATAAATGAAAAGGTGGAATGACGTCTACTCGAACCCCAAACTCCAGTTAACGTCAATGAACGTTTTTAGAAAAAAATTTTAACACGTGTTATTTTATTTTTGTTTCTTTTTTATGTGTTGCTTGTGTTATATATTCAGTCGACAACAGACATGCGTGAAGTGCTGTCTGACCAGTGTCAATACGAAATTTTATATTCATTTCCATTAAAACAATACACATTTACTGTTCTATTATGCCTTAATAATTATCGCAGCAGTTGCAAGGTTGCAAGGTAAAATATAAAATTCTTTGTCTCTCTGTAATAATTATTGTGGTATTTACTGTTAAATTAGCAGTTCCATACATGTGCTATTTTGTTCATTTGCTTATATTTCGTTAATTTACACTGCATACAAAAATACGGGCATGCTATATACATACAACTGCTTACAAAAATAGAGATTAATGTATTGGGTTGTCCGGAAAGTTCATGCCAATTTATAGTAGCTTACCTTTCGACTTACTTGCCATGAAACCACCTCAATTCTGGGAAGAGGTTATTTTCAAGTTAAAGGAAAGATGGAGACGCATTGTGTAACAGAATGGTTCATATTTGGTTGATTAAAAATATAATGACAAGTATTTATTGATTCTTTTTTTTCTTCCTTTAAAAATCGACACGAACTTTCCAGACAACCCAATATATTTTTTCAATGTTCATAATTTTTTGTTTACAATATTGAAAAAATATGCCACCAAAGAAAAGACGTGTTTCTCTCTAGAAACACAGTATAAAGCGTGGAAGATTCCTGAAAACCGAAGGCGTGTGTCTCAACAGGGAAAGGAGATG
>NC_069000.1:27519210-27535235 GCF_001194135.2 Octopus bimaculoides | reverse complement strand
GAAGATTCCTGAAAACCGAAGGCGTGTGTCTCAACAGGGAAAGGAGATGAGACTTTCTCAGGGTCAGCAGATGCATGCTGCAGCACGTCAAATGGAGTCTCAAGAGAGAAAGGAGATGAGATTTTCCCAAGATCAGCTAAGGCATGCTGCAATACTTAATGCCGAGTCATTAGAACAACGTTTAGCATGCTATATTAAACAGATGTCCAATATAATATAGCTCTCAGAAATAGACCACAGGCAAATTCGTTCTTCACAACACCAGGAGCTGCTTTCAGATATGACCCATCCCAGCCTTATAAAAACGATAATTCTCTACAAATTGGTGTGATACACTCAAATTGTCGTTTCTGCAAAGTTTTCAAATTTCCAAATGAAACTAGTGGCATGTGCTGCTCAGGCGGTAAGGTCAGATTGCCAGCACTACCAGCTCCTCCTCAACCTCTTTCGACAGTTCACTTCTCCGTCACCGTCTCCCATTACAGCCCATTTACGTACAATATCTCCATTACACCTCCATTCATTTGACTGTTAACCATACAATGGGTCGTGTTATATGCAGCGCTGACCGCCTCAAAGGCGAGTATATCCACTGACAGCTTTTCGGTGGGTTCAAAAATTACACACCCCCACTCCAGTTTTCCACGCTAGGTTAGGGCATGGAATCCTCCAAACGGATGTATTACATGTCGATTAGTCGAATTAGACCATCATTTACTCTACAAATGTTTTGTCGTCAATGCTGCACTTTCCCGTATCACCTGTTTAAACAACGCTGGGTATCTCTGCTAGTAGCATATAAATGCATTTACAGGGAGAAAAATATTGTAAAACTTCAATACATTCAACAGTGAGAAAGAAATGAGGCAGGTTGTCTTAGGATGTGCTAGAAATGACACCCAAATCTCCCTTAAATCACTCACTTTTTCCTCCGAAAATATTAACAATTTTTAAAATATTTTTCTTCCAAAAAGGCTCCTGCCATGGCCTTGAAGTACAAAAAAAATTGGCCCAAATCAGTCTAGACAGGGCAGGGTCTTACAAAAAAAATTGTCAAAACTTTTTTTTCAAAAAAGATACCCCTCCCCATCATTCCGAAGGCTGTGGTTAAAAAGAAATGGGGGGAAAATCCCTGTCAAAACAGAGTGGTTGCAACTTATTTGGTTTCCCTGATCTGAAACTCCTCTCCCCACCACCTCAGAACAAATTTTCCTCACAAATTTCTTTATTATCATAATCTATGCCATTTGAAAGGTATTTGTGTAAAATTTGATCAAAAGATATCCATTCTCCTGAAAGTTATGAGGTAAAAAAGCAGATTGTGTGAATTTTCCGAAACTCCCTCAGAAAAATTCTTTCCCATAAATCCTTATATACTCTATATCCACAGCATCTAAGCAGTATTTGTTGAAAATTTCGTAAAAAAAGTATACATTTTTCTGGAAGTTATGAGGCAACAAATTCAGGTAGGGTACACATCTGTAGTTATGCTGCTATATCTATCTGTCTATCTATGTCTGTCTGTCTATATCTATCTATCTGTGTTAAGGCTATGAGTCTTTATATAACCTGAGTGAAACCAGGTCATTCTGCTAGTATATATATATATATATATATATATATATATATATATATATGCACATATGGAGATATGCAGAAATGAAAAACGGTTACAGAAAGACACGAATAGATATATACGCACTAACATAAAGACCAGTGAAAGTGTGGGGAGGAGAACAAGAGGTCATTAAGACTGTTTGAGAGACGAAAGAAAATTTTAGGACACTTGTATGATGCAGTGGTCAGCCTATGTGTTGGTGTATGTGTACATATTCATCTTTGTATTTTCCCAAACTACTTTTTACTATATATTTAATCTATTTAGTCAGTTTATTATATTTGCCATGTCTACATCTACATGTAAATTGTTTTTGTTTGACTATCCATAAACAGATAATACACAAGTGCCTTTTTGCAGGGCCGTCTATCTAGAGACATCATTCTGTGTGGATATATGTGAAGATATATACACACATATATTGTATGTTTTTCGTATGTGTGTGTGTATATATATATATATATCATCATCATCTTTTAACGTCCATTTTCCATGCTGGCATGGGTTGAACGGTTTGAACGAGAGCCAGCAGCAGCACCAAGCTCCAATCTAATTTCGCAATGTTTCTACAGCTGGATGCCCTTCCTAATGCCAACCACTCCGAGAGTATAATGGGTGCTTTTTATGTGCCACTGGCACAGGAGCCAGTCAGGTGAGCCTGGCATTCATCACATTCGGATAGTGCTTTTTATGTGCCACCAGCATGGGGGCCAGTGAGGGTGTATGGGCATCAGCCATGGTGCTTTTTACATGCCACTGGCATGGGAGCCAGTCAGGCAGACCTGGCATTGACCACGTTTGGATGGTGCTTTTTATGTGTCACCGGTATGGGAGCCAGTCAGGGGGCACTAGCCACAGCTATGATATCGATTTTACTTGACTCAACAGGTCTTCTGAAGCATATCATATTGCACGACACATCAGGGGTACTCTTAACTGGGCAGAGTAGAAAAGCACTCAACAGCTAATCGAGTAAAAATAATCTTAAAATAAAAAAGCACAAATCTTGTAATTACAGCTACCCAGGATTTTCTGGTTGAAATCATGATTTATTCCACCATTTATCAAGCTGAAAACAAAACCGTTTGTCAGTTGTCTTTTAAGCAGATAACATTTAAACAAGAGATGCTTGTAAAGAAGACAAGAAGAAAAACAATGGGGATAACCAACATAACAATAATTCAATGTCAAGATGTAAACCAGATGTTAATGGTTTACTAAGTGTCTGGTGGTCTACTTTAAAATTCCGACACGATATATTTCTTGAAATATGGACACACAGAAAAAAATCTCGTTCCTCGAATTCATGAATTCATTAGAGATTCTCAAGTTTTTCACTAGATACAGTTTTTGAAGAGAATACACTGAACATTTTTTAGATGCGTTGACTGGTATACACACCTTTATGTACCCCACATCTCCCTCTGTGTCACTTCTACACCTTACACATAATCTCCCTACCTTATGATCTATCCTCCTTCTGCTATTTTACTCACTTCACCCTCTCTCTACAGATATTTCTCACCAACTGTACTGCCATCCTTGCACATCATTCAATATAGCCACCTCTGATCCCTAACTCTAACCATCTGTAACTTTCCCCTGACACTCTAATGAAATGACACATCCCACTTTGATCCACTGACCACATCTTTTCTTATGCTCAATGACCTTGAAAGTTTGTTCTGGCATATTATCTCTACTCTATGTATTTTTGATCTTGTTTAAGAACTTATATTAATTATCACTGACTTTAGGGGCCAATAAAATCAATTAATTTCACTCTGGTACTTGACTGATACTCATTTCCTTGATCCTACACAGATAAAAGGCAAAGTTGACTTCAGTAGTAATTGAACTAAGAAAGTAAAAGCCCTTCACTAAATACAACAAAGCTTACTATCCAACTTTCTAACTATTCTGCCAACCCATCACCCAGTACAATCTATAATTTTGTCTAATAAATGATTCTTATCATCATTTCATATTGGAGCAGGCATGGCTATGTGGTTAAGATGTTTGATTTGTGGTTTCCAGTTCAGTCCCAATGTGGGACACCTTGGGCAGGTGTCATCCACAACAGCCCTAAGCCAATCAGTCCTTTGTAAATGAAAACAGTAGAAACTGCAAGGAAGTGTGTGTGTGTGTGTGTTATTGTGTGTGTGTGTGTGTTATTGTGTGTGTGTGTGTGTGTGTGCGCGCGCGCGCATAAATTCAGCAATGTCTTTAGTACCAGCAAGGTGAAAGGTGGTGGCAATGTTAAATTTCTCCATCTGTTCAGCAGATGTGTGATGAACCACTGAAATGGGAAATATTTTACTTGAAGAACAAGTAAGGGTTGGTGACAGGAATAGCATATGGCCATAGACAATTTGTCTCAATAAAGTTTCATCTGATCCCTGCTAGCATGAAAATAGAGAAATAAAATTATTTCAGTTATTGTTTTTACTTATTGGTGAGCTCGTGTGTGTGTGTGTGTGTGTGTGTGTGTGTGTGTGCGCGTGTGTGTTTTGTGTGTGTGTGTGTGTGCACTCTAGAGCAGTGAATTAGTAGAATTAATAGAGCAAGTACAATGTTTTGTGGTATTTAGTTATATTCTCATACATTTCTGAGATCAAATTTTGCCTAATCATGTCTACTTAATATTTCTGGAGGATGGGAGATGTGATAAACTATATGCTACCAAGTGTTGACTGTTCCTGCTCCACAAAATTTGAAGCTTTGTGCCTGTGTTAGAAATTAGTTTCAGCAAGTGTGTACTTATGCAATTTACATGGATATATAATTACAAAAAAAAGAGAAAAACAATAAAAAGTAAACAGGAATGTTCAAAAAGAAAAAAAAAACAAAACAAAACAAAAAGAAGACTAACATACACTGCGGCATATCTTTAGTTCAAGTTTCATTGATGGAAATTTAACGAGATTTGGTAAAAAAAAACTGATGAAGCTGAAAACAGCACAAAGTATCACAGTTATAAAGCATTGGTACCATGTGATGAATAATGGAGCGTCTAACTGAAGAAGAAAAAGAAAAGAAATATCAAATTAGATTATTAAATGCAATCAATAAGATTTTAAAGAAACATATGTTTTGAATGATTTATATGATGTATTGGATTAAAGCTGGATGCATCATTACTGAATACATAAGTATTTTATTATTTAAGTGAAAATTAAGTCAATTACAAATAAGCCTCTGAATGGGAAAATAATAGTTACCTTTTACACACAAAAATGTCAAAAAGAAAAAATGTCAAGGACAATAAAACATTTTGAGAACAGAGTCTGGCAACAATACCTTTGGACACCTTATTGAATAGAGATCTACTACAACATTGATTCCTCTAATCTCATCTCAGTATTGCTCTCTATTTAATGTTATTCAAGCCAAAAAAGCTTCTACATGGTTGATGGACCTGCTAACAACAGATATAATGTCATCATCACTGCAATACTGGTTCCCAGCTAAGTGTTTTTCTTTCATTTTGGGGAACAGATGATAGTCAGATGGGGCCAAATCAGGAGAATAGGGAGGGTGATCAACCAGTTCAAAGCCATTCCTTCCCCTCCTAAATTCAGCTGCCCACTTTTGCATTGTTAATAAAACTGGAGCAGCATCACTTAATGTAGCAACCATGTCAGCATGAATGTCCTTGGCGGTTAAACCTGCAGGTATTTGATAACACCATGATGCCAAATCTTGTTGATTTTCAAGAGAAGTCACTACCAGTTACTTTTTTTGAAGTCTTCTTTGAACAGTCAGATGTCAATTTATCTGGAAAGAAACAATGCAGGAAAGTTGAAATTAATGCATGACAAGTTTTTACAGCTCCAACAACACTCCTTCATATTCAGCCTGTGAACTTTCGGCCTACCCTTGTATAATTATAGACATCCCAGGCATACCCAACGTGTGTGTGTGTGTGTGTGTGTGTGTGTGTGCGCAAAATATAAGAAAAAGAGCATGAGCATTGACTTGGTACTCTTTTAATTCATCTGTTACATATATTTCAGTATTCTAAACACGTGTCACATTATAGATGCAATCAGTAGATGCAGAGGGCCAGCATGATATCAGGTGTGGTCAAAAAGTATTTAACTTTATTTTTCCCTGCCCAAACTAATTCAATTCTGTGTGGGCAAAATCCTTTGGGTGAAAGATGATGCCACCCTTTTTATGCATGAATGGAAACTTTCACACTGATAGGCTGTGTCAGTTTCTAGCTGTTATGCCTAGAGTACAGACATGTAGTGTGTGCTCATCAGATTTTTGCTTTTATGCAAGATGGCCGTATGCATCAAGCAGAGATATTACATCGTGTTTTGCGAAAAGCTTGATGATACTCAAGCTCAAACCATCCAGAAGATTCAGCAAGCCTTTGGTGATGATGCCATGGGCAAAACTCAGATCAAGGAGTGGTAAAACTATTTCAAACATGGCCACACCTCAATAGAGAGTGAGGCATGCTCAGGCAGGCCATCTACAAGCCAAAACAAGAAGCTGATTGAGAAGGTTTGGCAAATAGTCATGAAATACCATCACGTAACAAGCCAAGAAATTGCTCATCAAGTGTGAATAAGCACAGGATCAGTGCATTCCATTTCAATGGAAGGTCTGTGCATGTCCTTGGTAAAATTGCCCCCAAGGTGCTGGTGGAGCAGCAGAAGCAACTTCACATTCAAATCACTGATATGCTGGATTTTGCAAAACACAATCCAGACTTCATGAAGACCATCATCACTGCTGAGGAGACATGGGTTTATGGTTACAACCGGAAACCAGGTTCCAGTCTCCTCAGTGGAAGCAATTGTCATCACCAAGGCCCAAAATAGCATGACAGGTTCGCAGAAATCTAAAAGTAATGTTGACTCCCATGGTATTGTGTTTCTTTGACTTCCACAGTATTTTGTATCATGAATACGCGCTACAAGGCCAAACAATCAATAAGTAATACTACCTGGAAGTTATGCATTACCTTTGTGAAGATGTGTGTCAAAAACAGGAAGATGTGGGTAGTGAAAAATTGGCAACTTCACCACAACAATGTGCACACTCACTCCACCTACATAATCCAAGTTTCCCTTGTCAAGAACAATGCACCACTTGTTTGACAGGCTCCCTAATATCTCAACTTGCCACCATGTGACTTCTGGCTCTTTCCTAATCTGAAAAGGAAGCAATTTGAGTCGCAAGAGGAAGTTATGAGAAAAGTGACAGTAGAGCTTGATATCATTCCAAAGAAAGGTATTCCTGAGGTATTACCAGCAGTGGCAGAACCGCTGGGAGAAGTGTGTGAACTCAAAGAGGGGGTATTTCGAAAGTGATTAAATATAAAAACTGTATTTTTTATGCCCAAAGGTAAGATAATTTTTTAACATACCTCAATCAAACACACTAGAAAGTTCACTGAGATTCCTGAACTTGAGTTATAGGTTATCCTGGCTGTAAGGAATACCTTTGTTTTCTTCCAAGACTACCTGTGGTGCAGGAAGGGATGTATGGATCATTTTGACATCACCACATGTTCCTCAGACTCTGCTCAAGTAACTGACCTTGTGGGTCTGTACCTTGTGGGTCTGTACCTTGTAGGTCTGTACCTTGTAGGTCTGTACCTTGTAGGTCTGTACCTTGTGAGTCTGTACCTTGTGCATGATCTGGGCTGCCACTTCCCTGACCTTGGAGTGGGTGCCTATAGGGATGATGTATTCCTCGCTACAGTGAATTATACTTCAATCCCTTTGGAGAGAATTAGGAAAAAGTTGCACAGGTTCTTTAAGAACTTCAGCCTGAAAGTAATTAACTTCCTAGACTTACGTACAGGGTGATATTCCCTATACCACAAACCCAATGAATCATTACACTATATACACCATTCCTCCTGTTCCTAAATCCATAGTTAATAGTCTAGTGAAAAACATTTCTATAAGAATCTCTAATCTCTAGGTCAATGCGCAGATCTTCCTGCTCAGGATTATAATGAGGCCCCAGCCAGTAGCGTCTTTGAAGAGAAGATTGAATACTAACCCTGAAATCCCCCTTAAACTATCCATTAATGTACCCTTCCTTGTAGCCAACCAACACCATCACACCCCAGAGTACATTCTCACTCCAGAAGTGTGGGTACACTCCACATAGAAAAGAAGTGGGCCAATCCCAAATGTCAAGATACTTGAGGGGTTGTGTGGCCTGTCTGGCCAGGTACATGTGTTGACATGCAATCCTGAGACCACATCTGAATGTTGCTGTGGCCTGTAGTGAAGCTGTTCAAGCCACACATAGGGCCAGTCACCATCTTACCACTGCTAGTGACAATAAGGACAGTAGGTAAACAGATGGATGCTTTTGTAGGTCACATGCTTGTACATCACTTTCCAGCACCTACTGGTGGTAACCCCACTGGGTGTATACATCAGGTTGCTCCTTCCTCCAGCACTCCAATTAGCCCTAATAGACACAGGACCAAGCATGGCTGCTACCGGAACCACCCATTCAGCAGTTCGGTAAAAATCTTGGTGATCAGGAAGTAATTTGACATCCTTGAGATTCTACCAAATATTTAATCAGAACATGGTCAAGCTGACTTACTCTAAAGCTTCTGATATGCTAAAACTTGAAGGTCAGCCGTGTGGGTCTCTGCACACAATAGGGGAAGGCCATTCCTACATTTACACCTGACAACTTAGGTAAAACTGATAATAATACTGCCACCCTTAGCATGCACGCACACCCCTTGCTACTGGGCAGTCAGTATCACCACTTACCATAACCACTTGGGACTCCACCATTGCAGGTGCCAGCCTACAACCCACCAACTTTGTTTTAGCACCTTACTCTTCATCTCCCACACCACCTATGTACCCAGTGCACCCTTACTACATGTTGCATGTACTTATGTGGTTTAGTGTTGCAGTATAGTGTAAGATCAGCAGTGGAGACATTAGCAAGCCTGTTATTGTAACCATCTTTATTCCTTTATTCTTTTAACAATCAGATGACTGTCAACATAATGCAATCTTGATAGTGAATGGTTAATAGCCTTTCCATCACTCTCATATGTTCTCCTGGGTCCCAGGATAATGTGCAGGGACTTCGTCAAGTGATCTTCGGTTAACCTCAGAGCAGTTGAATCTGTCATGTTGATCTGCCTACCTCCCACTAAGCTAAGCAAAGCAAATAATTTTATTTTATTTTTTTGAGCCTATCTGCCATTGTTGCTGCTTGTAATATATGTTGACTGAATCATTCCCTTAAAAATTTCCTTCAGTACCTTACGGATTCCCCCTGCTAATTTCTCCAGCAGAATTGAATAGCTCATAAGGATAATAATATCATCCAACTTTCTTTCTATCTATATCTTATAGTATTAATGGTATATAACTCCAAATTTCTGTCTGACATATAAATTGTGTCTACTGGTCTATCTGTCTCTCTTTCTTTTACAGGTACTTTGGTAAATTACTTTCAATTTCTGTCAGAGATATTATTAAGGAGCTCTTTATAACTCGATCTACCTAGTTTATAAGTATTAATAGTAAATAACTTTCAGTTTCTGTCAGAGATACTGGTAGAGGGCCTCTCTAGTAGTAATGGTAAATATGTTTTTAATTCCTGTCAAGAATATTTTGAAGGAGGTACTAGTCATGCACAATCATGCAATTTCAATTCACTCCCATTACACTTCTGACTTCCTTCACCTCCAGTTTTTGAAGGAAGTTTGAGTGCATGCATACAGGACTGTGTATATATGGTTGTTTATATCTGCCTGCATATGAGCAAAGGAGAATTATGGGTATATAAGCATACATATTAATAATATATATTATACAGACAATAAATGAGAGCTGGGTATGCTCAGTATAGAAAACACATAGTAGTACTCAAAAGGATTTAGACTTAACCTCTGAATTCTTCATCCAGGGCAAGATCCATACTGTCAAAATTGGCTATAAGAGAAATCCAAATCAAGCAGATATAGAGGTAGTAATGGAGATAAACACAGTTAGGTTTAAAAGAAATACTGGGTTGGCAAGAAGATAATTTCAGTTTTTTAGTGTGAAATAAAAGTCAGTTTTTTTTCTTCATACAAAGAATGAACTTCAATCAATTATATATTTTCCATTTTGTTTGATGACCTTTTGCCATCTTTCTGGCAACTTCATGATTCCGTGCTCATAGAACTTCTGGTCGTTATCAGCCAAAAACTGAAGCAAGTGCAATTTCAGATCATCATCATTATTGAAAGTTTTATCATTCAAATAATTTTGCAAACCTCGAAATAAATGGTAATCTGATGGTGCAAGGTCAGGGCTATATGGTGGATGTGTCATCACTTCCCAACCAAGCTCCAATAATTTTTCACGAGTTAACAAAGATGTGTGTCATCTAGCATTGTCATGGTGGAACATGATTCCTTTATGATTTGCCAATTCTGACCGTTTTTCTTTGATTGCTTTCTCCAGTTTCATCACTTGTTGACAGTAAACATCTGAATTGAACGTTTGGTTCTCTGGAAGCAACTCAAAATATACAACACCTTTGTAATCCCACCAAATTGACAGCATGACCTTTTTGATTCAATTCAGCTTTCGATGTGGTCTGTGTTGGCTCATTACACTTGGACCATGATCGTTTTTGATTGATGTTATTGTAGACAATCCATTTTCCATCACCAGTGATGATTTGTTTCAAAAAACGATTGATTTCATTGCATTTGAGATGCATATTGCAAATATTGATTCGTTGTGTTAAGTGAACCTCTTTCAATTTATACGGAACCTAAATATCAAGCTTCTTAAAGAGTCCAAGACATTTTAAGTGATTTTCAACTGTTGTGAGTGATACATTTAATCTCTCTGTAATCTCTTGCACAGTTATGGCTTTGATTCAGTCATCAACTTCAGTAGGTCAACCAGAATGTTGATCATCTTTGAGTGAAAAATCTCCAGAACGGAATTTTTTAAACCATTTCTGATATGTGCATTCTGTTAAGTAATCAACACCATAAACTTCACATATCTTTTTGTGAGCCTCGGCAGCTTTCTTGCCTTTATGGAAATTAAAAAAATCAAAATATGGCGAAAATGTTTGTTTTTGTATTCCATGTTAAAATTGACACTGAACTAACAGCTGTAAACAAAATTATGTACAATTTGTTTCTAAAGAACAGAGACCATCTTCTCCTGTGGGATGAAGTTAAAATACTAGACAGAGAACACCACTGGAAAATGCAAAAACTAAAGAGGCAGCACATATGCTAGGACATAATAACCTTAGCAGATCTAGTGCAAATAGGAGTAGAATATGAGAACCAGTATTAAGAAAAGATAAAATACTAGGTTTATAAGCCCTAAAATTCACTCTATAATTGCTCACAGGCATATAGCATAGTGGTTAAGAGTACAGGCTACTAACCGCAAGATTCTGCGTTCAATTCCAGGCAGTGCCTTGAATAAATAATGACATCAGCAAAAAAATACCTTAGGAATGAGAAGCTGGAGTTAGGTTCAAAATTCCACCAGGATACCTGATGAAGGCTGGAGAGTAAATCAGCTGAAACGTGATGGTAACAAAAAACAAGATGAGGACACATATCCATCCAATGTAAATAATGAACTCTATTTTGCGGAAAACAAAATTACTTTCTTGCCAACCCAATATGGAATACAAAAAATGCAGAATAGTACAGAATAAGATAAGAAAATATATAAATTCACAGCTCAACAGCTCTTGTAGGAAGCCTGGAGTTACATAATAATCATAATAACCACAAATTGCAGATGAAATATGCAAAAGGGTATATAATCAGTAACTAGTCAGATGAAGATATTATAATAAGCTTGGCTCCTCTCATCAATAGAAGATTGAAATGCAATGATTAAGTGGAAATAGCCTAAAGGGGAGTGGGATGCAAAAACCTTGCAAAACTTCACAAGCATTTTCAAGTGTTTGAAGGTTTTGCTTTGATTTCCCTAATGTGCCAATGCAGGCTTGGTGAAATTACATGAGTCATCTAGATTGTATTTAGGGTTTTCATCAGGTTAACAGTTAGACATTGTATAAGTTGCCCACAGTTTAGGCAGGTGGCTACTCAGACCACAAATTTGTGTACTTTACAACCAATTTAGAAAAGACAAATTGACACGGACCCAGTAACTGAAAACAAATCCATCCTTCAAGGAACAAAGCGTTAAGATATTGGGTTACTGCACTAGTTAAGCAAGAATTGATAGGAGCCATCATCAAAAATAAGTGATAAGTTTCACTAAAAGGAAAAATCAGAAAAGCATTTGTTAGTTTTAGCAACAATATAAGTGCAGAGAATAATAGAAAAGAAGAGAAGTATTATTATAAAAGATGTGCTAGATGCAAGAATGGTCCTCAACCAGTTCTTCAACATGAAACATAAAGGGTGCATTATCCAACTTAAGTTGCATGTGCTGAAACATGAAGCCACAAAAGCAATCCATTGGGCCTTGGTGGTAGAAACTACTACTAGACAGGGAACTGAATATTGTGAAAATCTGATTTCTGCTGATGAAGTGGTGGATAAGCTCGGCCAGTTTGACAAAGATTGCATAGTCTGCCCAATGAGCTATATTTCTAAATACCACACTTATTCACGTCTGTCTTGGCAGTTGTCTACTTCAAGTAGCAACAGACTGGGAGGATTCCCAGTTGAGTGAGCAGGGGAGTAGTTAAACATTGTGCTTCTCATGGTGTCTAAAAACTGGCTTGATTTTCTTTAAGGTCTCTCCATCATGATATGAACAGTGCCTAATAAGGCAGTTCTTTTTTTATAGTGCTGATATCATATTTGATTTTAAGTTGAACAAGGAATTGTAAGAGTTTCTGAGACAGACCCCAATGTTCTAACCAGTACAGGAATAATGTTAGTAGTGGTATTCCACATTCTTTCTAGTTTTACCTTCACCTTTGCAAGGATGGTAATCGTTTTGACCTCAGCTACTAATTATGGTCACTTGGGATTGCTATAACAATAATGAAAGTTTTGTAGGACTCTTTGACCATCAATGTAATGTTTGGTCCAGAATTTTAGCACTGTTTGTTTTCCATGACTGACTTTGACCTTTGTGTTCATACTATTTCTCATGTACTTCTAATCCACAGAGCATACAGAGGTTCCAGCAAACATGCTGACTCATTTTGGTATGGTAGGCTTTGTATTTACATTGTGCAAATATCTCACATCCACTGACAATATGCGTCACATTTTGAACATCTTTCCCACAAAAGTGGCACTTGTCACTTACAGTAATCTTGTACATAGACTTCTTTATAGAGGTGGTTGCATGAGCCTGATCCTGAGCTACAACAAGACTTTGTTTCCCTCATTAGTTCTCCCCTCCCTAACCATGTATTCAATTTTCACACTCTAAGTTTCCCTTTCAAACTCTACACCTTTTCCTTCACTGCCCTTATATTATATTAAAGTTGATTCAATGAACTACATGGCATCCCTTACAGAAAAAAACACAACAAGAATTATTTTTGATGAACATTTCCCTATTTTATTATACAGGTATCTGACACAATATTGATTTTAAATTTTAGCACCAGACCAGCAATTTGGGGAAGGCGATAAGTTGATTACATAAACTGGTACTTATTTTATCAATCTTGATAGGACAAGAGGCAAAGTCAGCCATGGAGGAATCTGAACTCAAAACATAAAGATGGATGAAATGCAGCTAAGCATTTCACCCAGCATGCTAATGATTCTGTCAGCTCGCCACCTTATCTAATACAATATTAACAACAAAAAAGGGTGAAAGAATATTTCATACAATGTTAACAAAAAGTGAGTGGGCAAGTTTTTTTAGCTGGCATATTTTTTGTTGTTAAATGTATTTTGCACTATTATTTTCATTATATAACTGATTTTGCTAGGGCTTTTAAAACAACCTGTAGGTTGCCGAGTATAGGGGATAGCTTGAACAGAACTGGGTTATGTATTTAATGTCCAATTAATTGGCAAAAATTATATAAATATTTTGTCTTACTTTTTGTTTAATTTTTGATTTAAAAAAACCCAAAAATAAAACCAGTAATAATGAAAATATCAGAGTAGACATGCAATTAATTAAGGAAACACACTGGGTAGAACAGAGGAACAGTTTCACAGTTGGATATATTAAATGTAGTGGTCAGGTGCACTGTATAGTGATTAGTAGGAGAGGGGGAATATGATAATGTTAAGTTCTGAAACTAAAACTGATGAAGATGACTTACCTTCAGTTGTTTGCTACTTAATAAGTATTTATTAATGAACACCATGGATATTGAGATGAACCTGTGGTAAAGAGATATATATATATATATAAATATATGTCTACAAACACACACATATGCACATGCACACACACACACACACATATTTGAACAGCTATATACTACAACAAAGGAAAACTAGCAATCTAAGTTGTATTTACACATTACTGACAATAGATCCAATATGCAGCACATTTGAACACCATTACGTTGTCTTTGGTTGCCTTTATCTCACCAGTTTGGGAAGGACTTACAGTGTCATGTGCAATGTCCTGTTTACTTTAATTAACATTAGAAAAAGAGAGAAATGTAAGTGAAGCATTCAAAAAGTAACGATGAAACCAGTTTGAAAAATAAGATTGCGAGGCTGCACTATCAACCATAGATCAAAGCAATATAAGATTTGCTTAACATGGCCATGGAACTGTTGTTTATTTAAATGTGAGGACTGCATACTGGAACTTCAACACAAGTTTTGTTTATCCTTAGTCATGCTTCAAGATAGCTCCCACTGTCAGTTTCAAGCACCTTTTAGACCTTTTCTCTGCTGGAGAATTGCATAGATAGTTGGACAACTAACACTGAAATTGTTTCTCCTGCTTCCATGTTCTTGCTGGTACAACAACTCCAACACTATTAATTAATGTTTTCCATGTATGTAATCTTGAAACCTGGAGGGCAGTTGACATCAGTAACACCACCTATGAGCTTTGGGACCAGTCAGCACTTTAGATGTACTGGAAGAAACAGAGGAGAATCAGCAGTAATTGACACCTTAAGCAATTCAGTAACTTTACCTGGCATTTCAGGTAACTTAAAAACTGTAGGCATTCTAGGAATAATAAGAACCCCAGCCGCTGTAACAGTAGGAATATGAGGTGCCAATGCTTCAGCTGACTGGGTTCAAAGCTTCAGATTGTAACACATAACTCAACTATCTGGGCACAGTGCCTTCTACCCAGCATTCACCAGCTCCAAAGTTCTGTGCAAATACACAGTCATCCTTTATGAATATAAACAGCAGATGCAATATTTTTGTTCTTTGTTCCATATCATATTGAACCCTAAGAATTTGATGAGAAGTATCTGGTTTCAGTAAATGAAAAGCAATCTGCAAGTGATGTTTGAACAGCAATTCAGCAAGAGAAGCTCCAGCTTCCAAATAATGAGATCGAAGACAAAAATGGGTAATGAGTGTATATGTCATATTTCAGTGGGGTTTTGCTTCTTCATCATCACCTATCTAACCCATTCTTGCCTCCAAACACATTGCTTATATAGCCACCGCATACAGAGGTGTTAAGTTATTGGATGTAGCAATTAGTATGTAAAGACTAATGATTTGTAGGTACATGGTATTTTGGTATGCAACTATAATATACTATAAAGTATATTAAATGTTTTTATAAGCCAATACCATGTTCTGCTACATTAGCAGTGCTCTCTCTCTCTCTCTCTCTCTCTCTCTCTCTCATATACACACACACCATCAACATTACTCTCTCTGTCTCTTCACACGCACTCACAAAAGCAATTCATATACACACCACACATTCTGTCTCGCACACCCCATCAAACACACACACACACAGACACAAGCACGCATGCACATCAATTCTTCCCTCTCACGCAACTTCAAACAAACTTCACTCATACAACCACGCCTTCTCTGTCTCTTTCGCTTTCACACCGACTTCAAAAGATCCCCTTGTTTCCCCAACCACATATTAAAAAAATATTTTCACTCACCTGTCCGGGCATTGCTATTACAGACAAATTCACAACAGTTCGACTCGAGAGATAAACACAAACCACCTCGTGCTGACTGCAAAACTCCCACCAAATTATCCGCAAAAACACACTCACATACACATCCATTTCATATATCTTCTTTCAATTTCTGCTCTCTGATTAGACAAACATCTAATACAATAGCTCTCAGTTATATTTTGTTCTCTAAAAAGGTACGTGTCTATTTTTTCTATAAGCGTATAACAATGACTTATTCCATACTTCTCCACTTAGCTTTTATCTTCACATTTCTTAAATTGGATATGTCTGCTATTAAGTTGCAGAACTTTGGCAGTACAGTTACAAATCATTTCTGCTTTACTTC
>NC_069000.1:27518389-27519200 GCF_001194135.2 Octopus bimaculoides | reverse complement strand
ACATTTCTTAAATTGGATATGTCTGCTATTAAGTTGCAGAACTTTGGCAGTACAGTTACAAATCATTTCTGCTTTACTTCTTACATACAATTTCCCCGTAAATTCTTACAGCTTCATTTTTTGGTGATGATTGAAATGTCAAACACTTTCTAACTGTTAAAGCAATTCTTAACATGAACTTCTTAATGCCTCTTCTATTTTTTTCCTAGCCCCCATACTTACCGAGAAAATCGATTACAACTTTTTCTAAAGCAAATCCCCTCTTTGTTCCACCATTAAAACAACCAGTTGCTCACACAGCAACAAAGGGACTACAGGATGACAGCCTGCCAAAACTTTTGCTATGCTGTCTCCCTTCTTTCACATCTTTGTGGGGTTAATTATCTTCATCTTTAGTTACAGTTTCTCATTCAAACTACATAATACACAGAATTGTCGCATTAATACAGTACAGTATTTTGAGGGAGATTTGGTTGCTATTTCTACTAGGTCTACCTACCATGTAGAGGTCTGAACTTAATTTTCATTCACAGATTTGCATTTCAAAAATTTAACATAATATTTTCCATAAATCAACTATCGTAAAAATTTTCTACCATGACCTTACATTTTCTATGTATGTGTGTGTACCTTAACAGATGTGATTAGACAAAAGTCCAATAGAATAGTTCTCAGAAACAGATTACGTACAAATTCTTTCTTCACAACTCCTGAAGCTGTTTTCCGAGAAGATATTTTAGAAAGACTTCGCCCCCCCCCTCCATTTTCTCCCAAATTTGTTTATTTAAAAATTATTTTTTTGCCAGAAATC
>NC_069000.1:27516430-27517546 GCF_001194135.2 Octopus bimaculoides | reverse complement strand
TATATATATGTGTGTGTGTTTGTGTGTCTGTGTTTGACTCCCCAACATCGCTTGACAACCGATGCTGGTGTGTTTACGTCCCCCGTAACTTAGTGGTTCGGCAAAAGGGACCGATAGAATTAGTACTAGGCTTACAAAGAATAAGTCCTGGGGTTGATTTGCTCAACTAAAGGTGGTGCTCCAGCATGGCCGCAGTCAAATGACTGAAACAAGTAAAAGAGTAAAGAGTAAAGGGTGTTTTTTTTGGAGTGGGGGAACGGGTGAAGCTGTTTTCTGACGGAGGGGAGGTGAGGAAATTTTCATACAACTGGAGGCTCCAATCGAAATGGGACCCGAAATGGTAAGGCTGAGAAATGCTGTTATAGATTATGCCTAACCGAAAACAATCACAGCCACATCATCCAAACAGACCGGGTGAAACTGGGCTTAGCTGCTAGTATATATATATATATATATATATATACATAATATATATTATGTATATGTATGAATGTATATATGTATGTCTGTATATATTTATATATGTGTGTGTGTGTGTGTGTGTGTGTGTGTGTGTGTGTGTGATAATAGTTTCAGTATTAACAGTGAAACTATTAAAGTGAAAGTATCTGACATTACAATAGAGAGATGTTATTGTTTCACTTTTGACACATAATACTGAAATAGTGGAAGATATAAGAGATTGCTCTGGGCTCACATTAGGCAACAACCTCTTCATGGTATGGTGGGACAGAAGGCTTAAGGAACGCCTGACACAGAACTCCATACTCGTGAATATGTACTCTCAATATGTTGATGATATCAACGTAGTGGTAAAGACACCCCCACAAGAGAGTACTCTTGAAATAGAAATAGAAACTAATACTATGGAGAGCATCCAGCAAATAGCTAACTCCATCCACTAGAGTATTAAGGTCACAATAGACTACCCTACTAAACACCCTAAGCATAGACTGCCAGTACCAGATACAGAACTCTGGCTGGAAACTGAGAATAATAAAACCCGAATCCTTCATTCACACTATGCCAAACCTATTGCCTCCAAATACCTGATCCACCGGAACTCAGCTATCGCGGACAATGCCAAATTCAATATATTGATGGCAGACCTCATCA
>NC_069000.1:27514553-27516420 GCF_001194135.2 Octopus bimaculoides | reverse complement strand
AAGAGACATATACAACATTTCGTTCACCGCATGCAGTTCTCGAGTTACAGCCATAAAGAAAGGATCAGAGTATACAAAGGAGCTATGAGGAAATTTGAAACCATCAAATGTAACGATAGGAATGGGATTTGCCTACTCTATAGGAGCAAGTCATGGAACACCATTGAAAGGACTAAGAAGAAAATAGGGAAGGCCAACTCATGGTATGATAGCCACAAATACCAGAGTGTCATGTTCGTTGACACCACCCCTAGAGGCGAACTGGCATACTGCTTTGGAAGGGCCCTAGACAAACTTAAGCTAAGAATTAAGGTTGTTGAAAGGCCAGGCAACCCTATCATATCCCTTATCGGTAGAACCTACCCTTTTAGTAGAAACCCCTGTACTGATTAGGAACTGTACTATATGTAGATTTAGCCCACAAACAAACTGTAAAGCCAGAAATGTGGTCTATAGTATAAGATGTACAGAGGGACGATGCAGTAACAAGACTACGTACATAGGGGAAACAGCACGGAGCATAGGAGAACGGGTAAATGGACATTGGAGGGAACTTAAGGAAAAGAAGAGCTCATCAGTTCTGTACAAACACGCTGAGCAGGAACATGGAGGCTCACTCAACAACATAGAAATTAAAATCTTGTCCACACATAGAACAGATGCAGCGCTTAGACAAATTACAGAAGCTACACACATAATAGAAGATAAGCCTAGCCTGAATAGGAAACTGGAATGGAACACTAGCACACACCCCCAACAAACCACAACATACGACAATAAAATCCCCATAAACTGATAACAATATGAACAAAATATAATACAATACACAGATAAACAAATGGAATTAAATAACTAGGTACGTTAACAAAATAAAATTAAATACAAGTAAAAAAAAGTAGGTATAAACACATGAACAAACAAATAAAAACAAATTAAACGAACATGTATAAACAGGGGATACAGATAATACAGGCACTCCCTATACACACACATGCACTTACTAAACATAGACACACATAGAGGGATACGCATGCGCAAATATAGACACATACAATAGGAATACAAAATACAAAATGTCTAATTGTTAGTACGGAGGGACACACAAATAAGAAAGAAGAAAGCAAAGGACCACTGATGAGGTCACAGAAGTGTGACGATTAACGTAATATAAAGTTGAAGCAAATTAACAACAAATATATAGTGTGTGTGTTTTTATTGGCTAAACTGGCAACATATCCATCCCCAAATACAACAATATATATGTATATATACATATATATATATATTAGTTTATGTATATATTAATATTATCTCAGTTATTAAAACTTTTGATAATTTAAATACGTTAATAGTTACCAGGTAGCAAAATTACACTAAAAAACAAGATATCACAGCCGTTTTACAGGTAGATATACCAAGTTAAAGTGATGCATTTTGAGAAGATATGGATAATAATAAATGGAGCAAAAACGCATGTTAATAAAAGTTCCATTAATTCCTACATATGTTTCAAAATAAATGATAGTTCTTTCACAAAGAAGAAAGAGCTGTTGGGGTTTCTCATTTATTTCTCTTCAAGGAGTTCATAATAAAACATGTAATAGCAAGACAAAAACGAAATGATGGGGTAACTTACGAGAAGAGATGTTACATGGTCAGTCCATGGTCAGTTATGAGGACCGACTCCTGTATTTGCCGCAACGATGCATCACCGGGGTGTCTAGACAGGATTTCTATGCTAATTCTGCTGGCAATATTGGCACCACAAATCGGTCGACATGGGGGGCCCATGATAAGGTCTGCAATGGGTTTATGGTCAATTATAGGCTGTCATTCTTCCTCTCACAGATATTAAGACCACACATAG
>NC_069000.1:27511324-27514453 GCF_001194135.2 Octopus bimaculoides | reverse complement strand
GGGAACCATATTACAAATGCAAGACTTGTGCTGAATGCTAAGTTTACGTACGAGGAATAACACTATATAGCTAAGTTAAATAACCGTTAGAAACAAGAACGCTAGTTTACAGGGAGCTGTTTAGGGAGAGAGGCTATGAACACCATACTAAAAGTTTAAATTAAAAGAAGACATAATGATCTGCAGAAAATTCTTAAAGTTAATAATAATGGTAATAAAAATTTATTGTAATTGGAAGGAGAAAGGGAGAGAATCCAATGAATTTGTGTAAAGAGTAAATTTTTTATACGACTAATTATGTAAATAAACGTTTATAAGGAAGGAAAATTAAAGATGGATTGTAAATATAATTCACCATTAAGTTACTGTAATTAACCTAAATAAATGGCAATACAAGGTACAAAACTATAAAGTGATGAAATAATAGGAATAAACATACTTACGATAAAAAAATCGATAGTATATATTTAAATATACTTAAAACTCTACGAATATAACTTTACAGGGGTTAAACTTGCTGTACTAACTAGAGAAGGAGAGAGAGTGTGAACAACTGGTGTTGGAGTTAGATATAATTGTTATTTTAGATAATATTAGCAGTATAGCCTGGCGCTGCCAGGGATTAAGCTAGGATTATTAAGTGATCAAGTGCTTTATTTCAAACCAAAATAAGTAAGAGCGACATCAGATTTGACTGAAATCCGTTGAAATTGGTTTGGCTGAAAATGGTTTGCTGGCAATTTGATTGGGAAATCCCATAAGGAATCAGTTTATTGGTTATTTCCACTCATTGACTGTTTTTTTAAAGTTGCATTAGAGATCTGCATAGGAGAAGGTTGATCTGAAGGTTTGCATTGTGGATCTGGATTGGAGTAACTTAGGAAAACTTACCAATAGCCTTAACCAAAAAATAAGAGGCCTGTCCCTTCTAGGTTAACTCTAACCCTAAACCCTAACCCTAAAACTGTAACCCTAACACCAACCCTAATCCTAACCGTAAAACCCTAACCCTAACCCTAAAACCTTAACCGTAACACCCTAGTGGAAATCGTGCGGGTGTTAATCTGAAAAATTGCCAAACCCTTTTTGTGGTCCGAAAAACGGGTTGGGGGTGTGACTGACAAATTGTTACATACCTTTTTGTTTCATAGTTGTTGTGAAATATAAACAAAACTCGTTCGCTCTCAAAGTAGTATATGTGCATGTGTGTGAGAGTGAGAGGGGGGAGAAAGATGAACGATTTAAAATAAATAAATGATTTAAAATAAATATATTTTAATTGTTGTGTGAGAAAGTATATATAATCTCATTATAGTATATAGCGTCTTTCAAAAACATCTTATATTTGAAACTATATCTCATGTTTAAGAAAAAAAAAAGCATTTTACATTTTACACTTATTCTGTCTTCTTTACCTACATTTTCTTTTGTAATACGCTTTGTCTCCCTCTTCCACTTTTTCGTTCCTTTTTTTTTGTTAAACGCTGGCAAACAAACTCTGTCTTGGTTAGAGAAATTTTTTTTCCTTAGACGCTTTGTCTCTCTTTCCCACTTTTTGTTGACTTTTTTTTTGTTAGATGCTAGCAAACACTCTGTAACTCCCCTTGTCACAAACACACTATTTCTTTCTTTCTCTCTCTCTCCTTCACACGCGTACGCACAGATTTGACTTCACCATGTCACCAAACTTCAAAATTGGTAAAAGTTTATCGATTTTTACAGCTATACGCGGGTGCCTCTGAGAGAAAAAGTTGACGAAAATTGGAGCGAGATGCGTTCTAATTTGTGGACGTGCATAAAGTACAATCACGTACACACACACACACACACAAACACACATCCTGTCTTATATATATACGGATTATTATGTTATTATTCTCATTGTTATTATTATTATTATAAATTAATAATAAATTTATTATTATTACTATTATTGTTATTAATATAAATATTAAGGAGATGGATATGCTATAATAAAATATTTATTACTATTAAGAAATAAGTAAATTAATAAATGAATGAATAAACAATTAAAAACAAAAATTTTTAATAATAGAAAAAACCTAGGTGGTGGGAGCAGTATGATGGACAAATTAAAAGAGATATTGATGTCAACGAAAAATTGATATTAAAGTTATGTTCCAGTGTGTACGATGCAGAGACGTTGTATTAACATATCTGGTTACAAAGGTGGGAAACAAAAACTACAAAGTTATAATTAACTAAAATATATTTAAATCCAATGGATAAAAAAAAACTACAAAGAGAGTTAATAAGAATAATAATAATATTAAGAGGATCATCAAGCAAGAAGGAAAAGTTGTAGGGATGAACCAAATGGATAAATGGACGTAACTGGAGGAGATTTATTGTCTAAAGTTTAATAAAAATAAATACAAAGTGGGGTGATAGTTCATACCACATATAAAGTGGCTGTTAACTAGTGAGTATGTTGGTAGGTGAAAAAAAATAACTAAAATTAGTAAAAAGGATGAAATAAATGAAATGAGCTGAAGGTGTGTTTTCTTCAATACTGGCATCCGTATGCTCTCTGTGTTATCTGGTTCACTAAATTATTCTTGGAGAACAGAATGTGGAATAGCTCCAAGTTACAGAGAGGACAAAAATCTTTATCCTTGTCGTCAGGTATTGAGGTAGCCAGTATTGACCATTCTAAAGAGAATTGTTTATTGCAGTCCTTAAGTTTCCAGATTAACTTACTAAGACCGGTACTATTATTTCTATTCCCATCCCTAAAGGTTGAGTAATGGTTAGAGATTCTCCTAGAGACCTGCAACGAAGAGCAACCTACGTAATGCAAGACCTCTGTGTTAGTCGTTACCTTACATTGATAAACCACATTTTTGGTCCTTGCATTCACACTCAAAAACTTGATTCTGTTACGATTAGATTCCGAGATACTAATCTTATTGTTGTGATAGTTATTGTTATATTTACAAATGTTGTACTTATTACCTAAATTTTTATCCATATAGCTATTGCTACCATAGGAGTGTGTTGTATTACAGGAGTAATTGTTATTATTATTATTATTATTATCATTACTATTATTATCATCATAATTGGTATGGCTGTCTAGAAGTGAATCTAAAAGTCTAAAATTATGGG
>NC_069000.1:27509038-27509318 GCF_001194135.2 Octopus bimaculoides | reverse complement strand
ATATATATATATATATATATATATATATATATATATATATATATATACATAAACATATATATACACATACACACATGTACGTACATAAACATACATATATATACAAATACACTCATACACTCACTCTCACACACTCCCAAATATATACATATTATATAGATATACATATATATATAAATATATACACACATATGTATACTCTAGTCTATACACACAAAATATACATATATATACTCAAATGTATATATATAAATATATATATATATATACACACACACAC
>NC_069000.1:27500790-27509028 GCF_001194135.2 Octopus bimaculoides | reverse complement strand
AATGTATATATATAAATATATATATATATATACACACACACACACAAATACATAAACATACTAACACATCTAGAATAAAACACACACTCATATATATACATATGCTCATACACATACATATATATTCACATACACATAAGTACATACATAAACATAAATATACATACATATACACACATACACTCACGAGGGCCAGTCAGGCAGTACTGGCAACGACCAGGCTCAAAAGGGGTTTTTTGCGTGTCACCTGCACAGGAGCCAGTCCGGCAGCACTGGCAACGATCATGCTCAAATGTTGTTTTTCATGTGCCACCAGTACATGTGCCAGTAAGGTGATGCTGGCAGCGATCACGCTCAAATGGTGCTTTTTATGTGCCACCATCTTGGGAGCTAGTTAGTAGCTCTGGCAACGATCATGCTTGGATGGTGCTTTTAACATTCCACTGGCATGAGTATCAATCAGGCGGTACTGTCATTGGCCACATCAGCGATTTTGATTTCACTTGCCTCAACAGGTCTTCGCAAGCAAAGTTTATTGTCCAATGAATGAAGGGACTCATAAGTGGGCTGGTTATACACCACTTGCACAGGCCACAGGTTATGGTCTCACTTGGCTTGTCAGATCTTCTCAAGCACAGCATATCTCCAAAGGTCTCAGTCATTAGTCATTGCCTTGGTGAGGCCCAATGTTTGAAGGTTGTGCTTCACCACCTCATCCCAGGTCTTCCTGGGTCTACCTCTTCCACAGGTTCCTTCAACTGCTTGGGTGTAACGTTTTATCACACAGCTGTCCTTATCCATTCGCAACACATGACCATACCAGTGCAGTCATTTCTCTTGCACACCACATCTGATGTTTCTTAAGTCCAACTTTTCTCTCAGGGTGCTTACACTCTGTAGTGTATGCACACTGACATTACACATCCAGCAGAACATACTGTCTTTATTATATAGAAAGCACACTGTGTTAAATGAACTTAGTTAACTATATCAAGCAATCAGATACCAATAAATTCAAATAGAATTAACATTCAAGGTAAGATCTCATGTATGACAAATAAATCCAAATATCACTTAGAAGAATTTCAAGGAGTAATGTTGGTAGAGGCTACACTGTATGGGGAGTTAGTCTGCGTGCTTTGGAAGGCTATGAAGAAAGCTAAACTCAACATTAGAGTTGTAAAAACACACACCAGGCATTCCATTCATTTCCCACCTCAAAGAGGCGAACCCCATTCTATGCTTGGGTTAAGGCATAGAACGCAACCTCCATTATCAGCTGTGGGGTGTGACAGCATATGCTGGTTTATCCCTGCCACATCATGCTGGTTCCATACTCTTTTGAGCAACATCAAATTCACTCATCTGTCCACAAACACTCTCCAAGCTTTTCCATCATTTATAAACTCTCTTGCCTCTCTCACTCCAATACCTCTAACCACCAAAGCTTTCCCCACTCCATCCATCCACACAAACCAAGGCCTGCTGCTGGTTCTGCTTCCTACCATTTCTGCCTTCATACCCTCCTTACCATCTGCTCCTCATTCATCCTTTCCATGTGGCCAAACCACCTCAACATTTGTCTATCCATTCTGGTTGTTAGTTTTTCTCTCATTCTTGCTTGTCTTCGCACATCCTCATTCCTCATCCTGTCATCTGTGTCACACCAACCATAGCCATCTCATCTCAAACACATCTAGTTGCTTCCTTTTTGCCTTCTCAGCCCCCATGTCTCTGCACCATGAACATTGTCGGCACAACCATGCCCTCATACACACCTCTTTTCACTTTCATACTCAACCTTTTATCTCTCAGCATAGCTTTCACAACTCCAAGTATCTTACTTCCCTCCTTCACTCTGTATCCCACTTCCTCAGCCAACTCCCATCCACTGTCACATGATCCCAGATACTTCAAAACACTCACCTCCTCTAACATCTCACCATTTATACTCACATCCATCCTATCAGCCATTCCATCTCTCGAACATCTCATCACCTTACTCTTAGCTACATTCACTTTCAGTTTCCTCCTCTCACACACTCTTTCAAACTCTACCACCAGTCTCCTCAGTTGCTCTTCTGAATCTGCCACCAGTGCTGTATCATCAGCAAACAACAACTGATTCACTTGCCATTTCTCTCCATTTTCTCCTACCATTTGGGCTCCCCTATCAAAGGTTCTGGCATTTACCTCTCTCACCACATCATCTATATATAAATATAAACAACCCCAGCTTCACATCAGACTACTCACTTACTTCACCACCCACCCTAACACATGCCCTACTTTCTCTATAAAAACTCTAAACAGCTCTCAACAGTCTACCATCTACCCCATACAACCCCAACACCTGCCACATTGCATCTCTATCCACATAGTCATACGCCTTTTCTATGTCCATAAAGGCCCAATACATCTCCTTCCCTTTTGCCAAAAACTTCTTACACATCTGCCTTACTACAAATATTTGATCTGCACACCCCCTTCCACTCCTAAAACCACACTACTCCTCCCCTAGTACACTCTCTGTCTGGTTCCTCACCCTTACAATCAGAATTCTTCCATTCAGTTTACCAACCACACACAACAGACTTATACCCCTAAAATTTCCACACTCACATTTATCTCCTTTCCCCTTGTACAGTGGCACACTATACTAGAACTGCACCAGTCCTTTAGTACTCTTCCACCCATATAACAAACATTCATAAGCCTCACTAACCATTCAATCACTATCACTCCTCCTTTCTTTAGGCATTCCACTGTACACCCATCTATATCTGGTGCCTTCCAGTTTGCCATCTTCTGCAAGGATTTTCTATCTTCTCCCTTCCAGTTGCACCGTAGTTCAATTCCCCAACAACAGGCATTCTCTTCTCTCCTCCTACAGCCACTATACTTGCCTCCCTAACATCATCCACATTTAGCAGCTCTCTAAAATACTTTGCCCATCTCCGTTGTACATCCTCACTTCCTTTCATCAAATTTCCATTTACATTCTTCACCCTTCCTCCATCTACCTTTCTTACCCTGTGTACTGCTTTCCAAAACATCTTTTTATTTCTTACAAAATTTTCATTCAACTTTTTCCTGAACCTTTTATTAGCCTCCCATTTTGCCACCCTCACCACTCTCTTTACTCTCCTCTTCACTTCTCTGTAGCAATCATAAGCCTCTTCATCCCTTTTCTGCAGCCAATCTTCAAAGACCCTTTTCTTCTCTGCCACCGCATCCCTTACCTCCTCATTCCACCACACTCACTACCTTTCCTCACATCTATTCCAACCACTCCTGTACCACATACCCCAGAAGCACATCTCATTACAGCCTCTCTAAAAGCCTCCCACTCCTCCTCCACATCTCCTATCTCCCATTTCTTAACCTGTTCATATTCACCTTTCAGTTTCTCTACATACTCCTGCTCTATCCTATTCAGTTCACTCACCTTCACAACCTCTCTCCTCCCTGTCACTCATCTAGCACTCCATTTTGAGCATACCTTCAGCTTAACTTGTACTAAGAAGTGTGATCTGACACTCCTCTCTCTTCACCTCTCATTACTTGCACATCCACCAACCTTCCTACCACTCTCTTATCAATTAGTACATAATCTATCAAGACCTTATCCACTATTGTTCCTCCCTCCACCACATGAACTTATTCTTCTCTCATTTTTTAAAAAGACTATTCCCCACTACCAACTCTTGTTGCATGCACATTTCCAACAACCTCCTTCCACTCCCATTCTGACCAGGAACTCCATATTTTCAGCATACTAAATCAAATTAGTTCTGAAATTTTGTCTAAACACCCGAGAGACTCATAATTATGAAAGGTATGTGAATCTGGTCTCATAGATGTGCCAATATTAAATTGAAAATATACATAGTAAAACATAGAACCACACTACCACTGTCACTACCCATGCAATACATACATGAGTGTGTAGGTGGGAGGGCATGTGTGGGTGTATATATATGTGTGTGTGTGTGTGTGTGTAGGGTAGTATTTGAATTCTGGCAGGATACACAGAGATCCATAAAAATAAATACATATAATTATGAACAATTCCAGTACACAACCATACACATCCATGTGTACGCATGTGCACGCAAAAACACACACACATGCAAGAACACTCTACCACACACACTCACACACATCCACACACAAACTCACAAACAGGCATGCACATGCGCTCGCATACATACACAGGAGCATATGCAAACATACACGCACTTACATATTAAAAAAAAGTAGTTGGTTACACCACTTACCCATTAAAAAATGACAGCTTCACCACACCACCATATGCACACACACACACACACACACACACACAAACCAGAATGCACACACGTAAGTAAACACTCACCTACACACACACACACACACACACAGGCATAATACTAGTTCTCAGAACTTGGGATGTCACATGACATCCTTCTCCAACACTCCACTCCTCTTTCTTTCATCTACATCACCCTAGAACTCTCTCACTATCTTGAGGGACCTCATCAGATCTGCCTGCACCCCAAGCACTCTACTTATACAGTGACACAGATAAAATGCATCCTATACATTATAAAGTGATTGATTGATGTTTAGCAAAGATATCTGGCTGTAGAACAAAATGAAACTCAAAAGCAAGATGTGTACAACCCACCCCAACTATTCCAAGAGGTAGAAGTAACCCATCCAGCCCATGCCAGCATGGGAAGTAGTTGTAAATGATAATGATGGTGATGGTGAATGGATAGATACATAAGTATGCATTTTTGAAATAGTAATTATTAATATTGTTTGGTCTGTTTGCAGACATAGCAGGTACTGGTATGGCTGTGTAATTAGGAAGTTTATTTCTCTACATGTGGTTTCGGGTTCAGTTTGAATGCATGGCACTTTGGACAAGTATCTTCTATTCTAACACTAGGCCTCATAATGAATTTGGTTGCAGGAAATTGTATGAAAGTCCATCATCTTCATTTTATGTCTGTCTTCTATGCTGGTGTGGGTCGTACAGTTTGACAGGGTCTGACGAAGAGGAGGAATGCATTTAGCACCAATGTCTACTTTGGTATTGTTTCAATGGCTTGTTGCCCTTCCTGTTGTCAACCACTTTACAGAGTATGTTGGTTGCTTTTTTCATAGCAGCAGCACTAATGATGATCACCCCATCACTTGCAAGGCTAAGAACCTAAAATGGTCCTTGTAACTGAAGGAAAGCAAAAGAAAGGGTGGGCAATAATTTGAGACAGAGGGATGAGGAATAGTGGGAAGATTGAGGTATATAACAGGAAACAGGATAGAGGAAGGGCATAAGTAGTAGGTTGAGAAAAAAGAGGAATAGAGTTGAAGGGTAGGTTGTATAAGGAAGGGGATTAGGGTTATTCAACATTATAAGGGCTGAGTTTGGACAAGTGTGCAGAAAGTGGGGTAGTGAGGGAGCAGTAGGCTAGGGTGGAGAGAAATCCTGACAGTTATTGAATGAGAGAGAAGTGTGAGTAGGGGTCAGGGGGGGGGGGGAAAGGAAGGAGTTTTGAGGAGGCAAAGAAGCTGTATGGGGTGAGAGAGGCAGTGATAGAAAAGAACGCAGAAGGAGAGGAAAAAGAAGATATTGGAGGATACCACAGAGGTTGGAGGAAGAGCAGAGTGTGAAAGCTGTGAAAACATCTTAAATGGGGAGGCAGTGGAGAAGATGGGAGGAGAATAAGAGAGAGTGGGGGAGAGAAGGAACAGTGAGTGAATGTATCAAGGAAAAGAAGAACTAGAAGATATCCTAGAGGTGTAAGGACAGGTAGTGAGATAAAGGTAAGAGGAAGCATTAGTTGGCAATAGAAGTTAATCTGAGTGAATGTGTGTTATGAGTGGTAGGAATCCTTGAGGATACACTATCCTCATACACGCATGCATTATAAAATATGTGTTTTTGTTTGCATTAATGTATACATTCTGCATTTCAAAGAAAAGGCACTGGGCTACAAATGCTGATGCAGTTGATACAATTTGTTGGCATTCCTTGTCAACAAACTGCATCAACTGCACTTTCTAAGGTGAGTGTAAAACAAAATCCTTTGCTTGAAAAATGGATTGGGGATAGTGACAGGAAGGGCATCCAGTTGTGAAGCAATGCCTTAATAATATTTATTCATTAAGCCCATACTAACAGAGAATATGAGTGTAAAGCAAAACAAAATTGAATGTAAAACAAGTGTAAATTAACCAGCAATTTATTGCTGCCAGATTAATATCTTTTATTTTGTATCTCTTTTCTACCTTTTATTTTTTGTCTACTTCTCTCTTTTTCACTTTCATTATTTTGTACTTATATATATAGATATGTAAATATATGTATGTATCTTTTTTATTTTCAGACTCTACCATTGTCAATAATATTTGTTCTCATGATTTCATTTAACAATCTTTGTTTGAAGTACGTTGATGTTGCATTTTATTATATTGGCAGATCATTAACAACCATTTTTAATGTGGTAAGTTGTGGTTTGCTTTCTTTTTGTTTCTTTAATACTCTCTCTCTCCCCTCTCTCTCTCTCTCTCTCTCTCTCTCTCTCTCTCTCTCTCTCACTCTCACACACACACACACACACATACACAGCTATTTCTTTTTTTCTTTGACACCAAAAACGTGACACCAAACTGGTGTAAACAATGATTTTAAACAAAACTTATGGAGTGTGTTCAAAAATACATCTAATCTATTCTGCAGCAAATAATAATAATACTCAAGATAATGCCAAACTAAATGCCATTCTTTTACAAAGTTATGCCATACAATGTCATAAAACAATACATCTGATCAAGCCAATGAAGAAGCCTCTATATAATCACTTGATCTGCTAGAAATAACAAGTATCTCCCTTAAACCATATCCTACTGTCTTAAAAAACTAAAAGAAAGATTGGATAATATTATTCTGGATACATTATGCCTAAATAAAAGATGGGATGGTTATAAGTGAAACATCTTCAGTCATAGGTCTGCTTAATCCAGACTAATCCAGGATCCATAAATAATAATTAGAATCACTATTTTCACTCTACATTATATTTTACATACATAAAGTCACCAAAAGCAATGTAACTTGAACTGTTGGATATGGTAGCTAAATATCCTTAAATAACACCCTACTGTCATAAAAAAGGAACAACAAATTGAATCCTAGATAAACTATATCTAGAAAAAAAAGGCAAGGTGATTCTGATGATGTGCCTTTCAGCACATATTTACAAACTGCCATATGTTTATGACAGGATTTTAAATACTGACCATTTAGCAGAGCTGACTTGTATCAGATATGACATCTTTTACTGCTTGACAATTCATGTCCTACTCTGTTTATCCTACCTTATAACATTACCTAGCAGAACCTCTATGAAGTCATTCAATCTGCTTGAAATAGCAACTTAATCTCCCTCAAAACCACACACCACTGTTTTAATATAGGAAGGATACATGAGGTAATGAAGTCCTAGATCTTTCTTAAAAGATGGTATAGTAATGGTTCGACAGGGCCGTCCTTAGTCAAAATAACAACTACAACCCAACTGTTATATGGACTGTTAGATTTGTTTGTTGTTCGTCTGAAGTCCCATATTTCAATATAATTCGTCTGAGGTCCCTGTTTCGTTGGTGTTTTGAGTGACTGTCGAGGTTGAATGTTATTGGGATATATATGACGAGGACAACATTCTTGTTTCTTGATAACTAACAATTTGGTGAGTGAGTTCTTTGTTTATAGTTAATAAATAAATGTAATAACTAAATAGTACAACTCGTGTTTTCTCTGCGAGTCCCCGAGAGGAATACAACAGAGTTTAGTGGCATCGCCGATAGGATTACATGCATACTTTGCCGTAAAATTGTTCATCTTAATAACATGGCGGAAAAAACAGACAGTAGAGCTGATAAAGTTATTTAGGGAACAAATGGAACAGCAAATGCAGCAACATAAGAGAGATATGGACACTCTGTTAAAACTGTTTGGTGCCCGACAAGTTGAAGGCGATTCCAGTGGCTATTTTTCAGCTGCTTCGACGACAGTGTCGATTCCACCATTTGCTGCATTTGATTCAACGACAGAACTATGGCCTGATTACTGGTCAAGATTCCGCACGTTTGTGGCTGCTAATGCTGTACCTGAACAACGCATGGCACAAGTGTTCCTGACCAATCAGACCGCTACTATTTACAAGCAACTTGCTAATCTGGCTACTC
>NC_069000.1:27499002-27499920 GCF_001194135.2 Octopus bimaculoides | reverse complement strand
CAAGCACGACCTGCCTGTTCTGGGAACTTTCATGGGCCAAACCAAGGATCCAACAACCGGTAAGCAGAATCTAATACCATACATCGTCACCAAGATCTCTGATCTTAATTTGCTGGGACGAAATGCTATCCAGACTCTGGGAATTTCCATGGACACTGCTCTAGGTTTGAAAAGCATAGACAGCCAAGCCAAGTGGGAAGGTGCAGAAGTGATATATCCAAAGACCTCAAGTGAGCCCTATGTTTCCCTGCAACAAGATTGTCACAACATGTGTGATGAATTCCCAGATCTTTTCAAGCAAGAATTGAGATGTCTCAAGAACTTTGAACTGGAAGTGAAATTCAAATGGGACGCTACACCAGTCTTTCACAAGGCACGCCCTGTCCCGTTTGCTCTTCGTGATGACCTGGCCAAAGGTTACGAAGAAGGCATCGCCAAGGGAATCTAAAAGCCAGTCCAGTTCAATGAATACGGAACGCCAGTAGTACCGATTCGTAAAGCACACGCTTCAAGCAACCTGAATCCCAAACTACGGATTTGTGGTTACTACTCTGTGGGAATTAATGACCAACTTGCAGATCACCGTCATCTAATGCCACTCCCTGTTGAACTGATGCAGAAACTCGGAGGTGGATTCGGATATACAAAGATTGACCTTGCTGATGCCTATAATCAGATCAAGCTGGCTCCAGAAAGTCAACACAGACTCGCACTCAGCACTCACCGTGGAGTACTCCTGCAGCAACGACTCCCTTTTGGAATCAAGTCAGCACCTGGTTACTTTCAGGAGATCATGGAAAACCTGACCCATGATCTACCTGGAGTGGCCGTCTTCCAGGACGACATGCTCGTCAGTGGGAAAGATGCAAACAGTCACCTAAACAACCTAAAGTGTCTGCTCACACGTCTAAGCGACAA
>NC_069000.1:27496036-27497831 GCF_001194135.2 Octopus bimaculoides | reverse complement strand
CTTGAGGAAGACTTTGCGCACTTCAGATTTCCTCACACACTGGTCACCGATAACGCACCAACTTTTACGTCTGAGGAGTTCCAGAGCTGGTGCAAAGAACGTGGGATCACACACCTGACAGGAGCACCTTACCACCCAGCTACCAACGGAGCAGTGGAACATTTGGTGCAGACCTTCGAACAAGCTCTGAGGAAGTCTTCTCTTCCGCCGACACGAGCACTTCAGGAGTTCTTGATGCAGTACCGGAGAACACCAACATCCTGTGGATTCTCTCCAAGTGAACTTTTGAATCACCGGCAGATACGAACAAGGATTGATTCACTGCTGCCATCGCCAGCACACATTGCTCAAGGCAAACATTCTAAGGAAGCATATAAGTCTCAGATGACTCTAGGCTCGGCTGATGTCGCTAAAGTTACCAGGCAGTACAAGGCCGGAGATTCTGTGTATGCACTATACTATGGATCTCGCCGAGACAAAGCTCCCTGATGGGTACCAGCAATCATTAAGAAATCATTGGGTACTCGCTGCTTTAACGTCAGAGTCATACCTCATGGCCCAATGTGGAGACGACACTGGGAACAGCTGCGACCGCGGACACAACTGAGGAAGACAATGAACCTGGTGATGCAGAAGACACTGTATTTGAATTTGCAACAGATCACCCGATGGAGACCTCAGAAACTGTGCCACTAACTCAAAGACAAACCTGACCCAAGACCATGTTACTCGCTCTGGAGTATGGACCAGACAACCCAAGACGGTCCAAGAGAACCCGTAAAACCCAAGAGAGACTTTGCTGTTGATACTTCTTGTGTAGCATCAATTTCAGTGGGGAGGTGTTATACGAACTGTTAGATTTGTTTGTTGTTCGTCTGAAGTCCCATATTTCAATATAGTTCGTCTGAGGTCCCTGTTTCGTTGGTGTTTTGAGTGACCGTCGAGGTTGAATGTTATTGGAGGACAACATTCTTGTTTCTTGATAACTAACAATTCGGTGAGTGAGTTCTTTGTTTATAGTTAATAAATAAATGTAATAACTAAATAGTACAACTCGTGTTTTCTCTGCAAGTCCCCGAGAGGAATACAGCACCAACAGAATCGGATCATATAACATTGGAGAAGATAATAGCATATATTCCATTTTATTTCTGTGGTGCTGAACAAATGAGAAAGATCCCTTTCTGAACACAAGACACTCATTGCTTGCAGCTTAGGTCATGTGAAAAATTATAGTTAGTGTCTGTTTTCTGCAACTGTGTTAACAAAAAACAAAAAAAAACAACTTAATTATTGTCTGTACCTGTATTTGATACTCAAAACATATGCTACCTACAATCTCATACTTTATCTACTTGAATATTTTATTCAAAAAGGGAAGAAGGCAAGATGTTTCACCATCAAATTGAATTGTTATTTATTGTTAGTTGATATTCTATTTAACGCTAAGTTAATAGTTTAACATTTTAGTTTAAACCAAAACTTTGATAAGATTAGTGTTGCATTTATTTTCAATAATATTGTTTTGTTTAATGTTTCTTTTTGATTTATTGGTAAAATAAGTATTTTTATACAAATTCATCTGTTATTTATTGATAGTTGATCTATATATACATTCATTTTATTATTAATATTATTGTTTTGATCTGAAGATTAACTATATTTTTGAATAGAATTGATTTTCGATTGATTTATTTTGAATCGATTTTATTTTTATTTTATTTCCTATTTGAAAATGTGGTTATGAAACACGTGTAGTCATTTTATTATTTTAATATTTATTACTTTGTATTTT
>NC_069000.1:27490164-27496026 GCF_001194135.2 Octopus bimaculoides | reverse complement strand
TATTTTATTATTATTATTGTTGTATTTTGACCCGAAGATTAGCTATATTTTTGAATAGAATTGATTTTCAATTGATTTATTTTAATCGATTTGATTTGATTTGATTTTCTATTTGAAAATTTGGTTATGAAACATGTGTAGTCATTTTATTTTTTTAATAATTATTACTTTGTATTTTATTATAGTTCTTTTTAGTGTATTCACTTATTAAATTTTTTTCTGTATGTGACTGTGGATTCTCATGCAGGAGTTCAGGAACTGTGGTTCTTTTCTCTAAATTATATATTCATATATTATATACTGTGAAATTTAATTTAATTTTAAGTTTTGATAAATTAATTTACCTGTAAATTTGGATTTTTATCCCTAATATTATTATTATTATATATATATATATATATAAAATCTCACAATCTCTTTTTCTCCAAATTTTTCTCATCATTTTCATTTCAGGTATTTTCTTACATTATTTTGAAACAAGAAACATCAAAAGCAGCTCTAGTTTGCTGTGGAATTATTATTGGTGGTTTCCTATTAGGAGTGGACCAAGAAGGAGTATCAGGTAAAGTATCTTATACTGTTACAAATATTTTCCGGCATGAATTAAAATGAAATTAAGATAGACAATTCTTCTGTTGTAATTTTCAGTTGTCTTGGATGCTTCATAGGAATATGTTATCCTTTTATGTGCACCTTCTGTCCACTACTCAATTTAACTCCTACTTGTCTTGTTTGTGTGAGGGAGGGGGAACTACCCAGTACTTCTTAGGCTTCACAAGCATTTTAGCTACATATGATCTTCCTGAAGCTCAAGATTTTTTTTTTAATTTTCCTATAAAATTGCAAATTGGTAAGACTGAGATGGGTGGTTCATTCACTGAATCTGGTGGCCAAGCTAGCCAGTTTAACTACCTTCTCACCAGAAAACAAGATCCATAGTTACTCAAAAACGTGAAGAATGTATCTCTCAGCATAGGTTAGTCATTAGCAACTTCAAACTATAGGGTAGAAGGATTTCAAGAAGCTAGCATGCACTGCTGGATGTGCAATGTCAGTGTGCACAAATGACAGAGTGTGTGTGTCTTAAGAGAAAAATTGCATATAGGAGGTGTAGCAGTAGCTAGATAGTTGAATGATCTCCCTTGCAAGAATGATTATAGAGTAACCTCCCTTCCTAAGTTTCTCGAAGCATCTGTGTCATGAGACGTGATTCTTAATTATTCAAGAAGCTTGGTGTTTCTCTTGGAAGTTTCTAGAATGCCTAGTGTTCCATTAATAAAAATAACTTGCTAACCCTGCTCTTCACTTCTTAGTCGATTAGACTTAGAGCCATTCATGTCATTGCTATGTCCATCTATTTCTCTATGCCACATGACTTAAAGCCACCACTTAGCTGTTATTTATATTGGATCTTTTTTAAAACGGAGGCCACATTTTTCATTAATGTTTTACATAGTGTTTTTGGTACCGAAAGACTTTCAAACTTCGTATGCTTATCTATTTTGTGTTATAGAACAGAAAAATATTTTTGTATTCGAATTTATTTCATGTAAAAAATTGTCTTATTTCGATAATTTCAACCAATCACTGACAAGTATTCAGTTGTTTACATTTACTCCTTTGGCTGATTATTTGCTTTTTTCATTTTAAATTTGCTTTTTTCATTTTCATTTTTTTTTCTTCGTTTTATTTGCTTTTTTCTTTTTAAATTTGCTGTTTTACCCTAACCCTAACCCTATCACCGATAGAATTGTTTCAGAATCGTTTGTTTATGTAGTTGGCACTTAATGTATATCGGCTGAATGGACGTCAGTGATTGGTTGAAATTACAGAAATACGACAACTTTAACATGGAATAACTTAGGGATTTCTTTTTTTTTAAAGAAGTCTAAGAGAAAAAGATGTTTTATATGACACATTCTACCAGTGTTCCAAGTTTCAAAGTGTTTCATTAATGAAAAATGTGGACCCCGTTTTAAAAAAGATCCTTTATATTTCCTATCTCTGAACTTTCTTGCATAGATTACTTCATTCAACCAGATTCCACATTTTGATTATGTATCACATAAATAATCACCACAACAGAAATTGGTGACCAACTGACGTGTATCCCAAATTCTACCCTGGAGAGTATTTAGTTATATTCTACATATTTAGTTATATTCTAATACTTTCCATGTCACAGTTTTCTTCAACTGAATTATCTTCAACTTAAGTGACGATGATATTTGCTATGAATCCTCCTGGGATCTATTCAATTTGACGGCCAGATTTTTTAACTAAACATTTTGAAACTTCAGATACTGGTAGAATGTGTCACATTGAACAGAGTTTACTCTAAATGTTTTTTTTACAAAATTTTGTATCTTAGAAGTTATTTCATGTTAAAGTTGTCGTATTTGGGTAATTTTAACCAATCAGTGACGTGTATTCAGCCGAAGAAAATTACTGCTGCTGTTTGCAAACAACTTCCGGGTCCAGTACACACACACACACACACACACACATTAATAATAGGCAGAAGTTACAGAGTAACAATGGCCAAATTTGTGTTTGATAAGTGCCAATGATATATGTACATATATGCTGATGATAAATATGTGTAATGATGAATCCTCCTGGGATGATAAATATGTGTAAAACCATATCATCATGCAATCGAACCCATGAAAGAGCCTCTACCTGGTCGCTCAATACACTAAAAATAGCAGCCAAAGTATCCCCCTACCTAAATCACACGCCCATTGTACATAAGGTCCTAGATTATCCCTAAAAAGACAGTTTGCTGAAGGCTGGAATGTCTTTAATGATAAGTTTGCTGTATCAGGGTTGATTTGAGCTTAAATAACAACAAAATTATGGTAAATTTCTATATTAACACCCGCACGATTTTCACTAAGAAAAAGAAAACTTGGGTTTTTGCATGGAATCTTCATAATATGCTGCAAATCCCTTATTTTGGTTCGGAAAATGGGGGGGGGGCTCCATCCCGGAATCATTGGAAATTTTTTTTTTCGTTGAATGAATTCCTGTGACCTCCTAATATGCTACAAAACCCTTTTTGGGGTCCGATTTCACCTGTGCGATTTTCACTAAGGACCATAATTTTGTTGTTATTTAGCCTCAAATCAACCTCTGATACAGCAAACCTATCATCAAAGACATTCCAGCCTTCAGCAAACCGTCTTTTTAGGGATAATCTCGGACATTACATACAATGGGTGTGTGATTTAGGTAGGGGGATACTTTGGCTGCTATTTTTAGCGTGTCGAGCGACCAGGTAGAGGCTCTTTCATTGGTTTGATTGTGTGATGAGATTTTTTTTACATGTATGTATGTATATATCATCGGCACTTATCAAACACCAATTTGGCTATTGTCATTCTGTAACTTCTGCCTATTATTAATGTATGTGTGTGTGTATGTATATATATATATAAAATGGATCTGGAAATTGCTGTTCGCAAACAGCAGCAGTAATTTTCTTCAGCTGAATACACGTCATTGATTGGTTAAAATTACCCAAATACAACCACTTTAACACGAAATAGCTTCTAAAATACGAAATTTTGTCAAAAACGTTAACAGTAAACCCTGTTAGTATCCAAAGTTTCAAAGTGTTTAATTAAAAACTCTGGCCGTCAAATTGAATAAATCATCCTGTATTACAGTTTTCACAGAAGGCAACCATTGAACTTTTTGCAGAAATATATGCGACCAACTTTAGAACCTTTTGCAGAAAAGAAAAATTTGCCAGCTGCCAAAGTAACGCTGTTTTTCTATGTTAAAGCTACCAAAATAATGCCATGTTAACTAAGTTAAAAGTCTTAAATGTTTTTTAGCAGCAAAACTAGTAACATTTGTCAATTAATTCTGGTTTCCATGTTATAATATCATTATCTGGTATATTGCAAAACAATTTTCCGATCACAAAACTCCTTCTCAAGCCTGTTACAGCTGCTTTTTTGTTTTCAACATATGGACTGCAAGAACAATTTTGACGTACATTTATCAACTCTCACTACTACTCTTGAGCTATGATAACATCGTTTACATCACCTTTTGCCAGAAATAGCAGTCAAATCTTATACTCGTATTTGCTGAGTTAATTTCCTGCCAATAATTATTTCTAAGTAATTCAGTTTCTTGTAACTACGACAGTATGGCTATTTTCCAGTTCCTTTCGCTGCTTTCGACATCTATGACAAGTTTTCTTACCACCATGATCCACCCTCATACCAAGTTCGGTACTTTTGATCTGCTCTTCATGTCAAGTTTATAATTTCACCACCTATTTATTGCTTAATACTACTGTTGTGAATTTTTGACTGTTTCAAAAGTCATTTTCCCATTTCTCATGGCCAGAGAACAAGGAAACTTGAAACTTTTTCAACTGTACGGCAACTTTTCATCCCACATTCTTCGCCACAAAATCCGATCCAGAAATTCTAACTTCAATGTTTCTCGATGGTTCTGTACCTTACTTTTAAACTCGGTGCCCTGTCATGATTGCTGTTCGTTATCACCACCTTTTGGGATCACCATTTGCCAATCTTCACACAACATCGTATCCATTTTGCGACATTTTTTTAACTGGACGAACGCTCGACCATTGACAGTTTGAATAAACAGCATTTCTTCCTTCACAATACCAGCAGACCTTTTCTTTTTTCCTCCGTCAACAACGCCACTAAAATTTATTTCAACCAGTTTACATATGGAAGTTTCAAATCTTAGACTTGTTAATATTTCAACATCCTTTTTCATCACAAGTAGAGTAACCAGCTCATTTCAACATCCTGCTTTGTTCAGTGTATGGCTTACACCATTTTTACCACTGCAAGTCCAGCTTCTCATGATCATCTTCGCACCAGTTCAACTTTTACCACTGCAAGTTCATTACTAACTTTCAGCATTACAGCTTTTGCCATATTGTCGTTTTCTTCTTCCTATATGAAGTTGTGAGACTTAATTTCTTGGCAAACTAAACTTTTCCAGAAGAATTTTCCTGCATGTACTTTGACAATGCCTTGCACTACTGTTTTCACCTTCAGTATGTGTGCGCTATATACATATCATGTATATACATAACTTTCCGTATTTTTGCATCGTTGAATTCAATTTGTGTGGACTTTCTAAAAAAACTTGCATGACTTGAACTTGAACACTTGCACATAGACGGGAACTTTTCTTTAGCTTGCGCCTAGTTTGACATTTCTGTTACTTGCTTTTTCATGTATTTGTTCACTTTCCTTTGCATTTGCTTAGTTTTGTATATCACTTCATTTTTCATTTTTCAGGACATCTATTCACGTACATATTTTTTTACCAGCATTCTGTATATTTGTAAAATTGTCTCATGCTTGCATGCATTCACCCAATTATACACATGCCTTTTGGATTGCTTTCTCATGCTCATCGCGTGCCCTTGTAAGACACAACTCTATTAGACCCATGGATGGTCACGTTATAAATAGAAAGTTGCTAGCATGTCACTGTCGTTTTTTGCCACTCGTGTGCACATACACTATGCCTCAATCACGCTCTGACTGGCATTTTCTGCATTCTGTGCATGCAAAACGACTCAGCTATTCAGACTCACTTGAATAAATCCTGTTCTCTATGCATTTCCTTGGATTCTGTTTCCCAAGATGCACAATTTTCTCTACCTCTATATTGCATGCGCACACACATATGTTACAGAAGTTTCAACGTTGATTTTTCTCTTTGGACCTGAAATACTGCATTTATTGGAAAGACTTCCACCCGTCCCCCCACCCCCATTTTCTCCTAAATTTGTTTATTAAAAAAATTTTTTTTGCCAAAATCCCCCATTTTTGGATATGGAGGTTCCCGAAAATT
>NC_069000.1:27487918-27489952 GCF_001194135.2 Octopus bimaculoides | reverse complement strand
AAAAAGTTTTTTCAGAATAATAATCTCCATATTTTCCTGCATATTTTGAAAAAAAAATTTCTGAAAAAAGTAAAAAAATGAAGGAAGTGGGTGTGGGGTAATTAAAAAATGCTGATTTTTGTCAATTTTTTGGCAGATTTATTATTCCCTGTAGCTGAAAAGGGGGATTTGTGTTGAAAAAACAAAAATTTTTTTAAAGGGTGGTTTGGTGCGGACAGGCGGAAGTCTTGCCCATTTATTCCATTCTGTTTTCATCAGTTTTTGACATTTTATGATATATACAATTTTGTTATTTTCATTATTGTATACCGTTACCTCTGCCTAGTGGGTGTGTAGCAGTAGTTAGATTGTTGAATGATCTCCCTTGCAAGAAAGATTATAGAGTAACCTCCCTTTCTAAGATTCTTGAAGCATCTGTATCATGAGACGTAATTCTTAATTATTCAAGAAGCTTAGTGTTTCCCTTGGAAGTTTCTAGACTGTCTAGCATTCCATTATTCGATTAGACTTAGAGCCATTCATGTCATTGCTATGTCCATCCATTTCTCTACGCCACATGACTGAAAGCCACCACTTAGCTGTTATTTCTATATTTGCTATTTCTGAACTTTCTTCATTCAACTAGATTCTACATTTTGATTATGTATCACATAAATAATCACAACAGAGGCATCAGATGTAGTGTGTAAGAGAGAAAACTGCTGGTATGGCCAATGATGCCTATCGATGAGGACAGTTGTATAAAAAATTGCCGGCCTTTAACTGGGTGGGGGGGGGATGTGGGATGAGGTGGTGAGATATGATCTTCGGATGTTGAGTCATATGGAAGTAATGGCAAGTGACTGAGACTGTTGGTGATCTGCTGTGCTTGAGAAGACACATCAAAGCTTAATGAAATCAGTCATGGTTAGTGCTGGTGACATATAAAAGTCACCCATGCTGGTGAGACATAAAAGGTACACATACTGGCGATACATAAATGGCACCCATGCCAGTGACATGCTACAGGCACCCTGTACACTATGGAGTGGTTGGCATTAGGAAGGGCATCTAGCTGTAGAAGCCATGCCAAAACAGACTGGGATCTGGTGCAGCTCTCCAGCTTACCAGTTCAAGTCAAACCGTCTAACAGCATGGAAAATGGATGCTAAATGATGATGATGTTATGAGCATATAAATTGTCTTTATTGTTTTATGATTTCCATTTCTTCCCTGGAAGTTGACTAGGCTGAAGGTCAGTTGTTAATACTTTGTTGCATGTGTCAAAGACATTTAGTTATACTAAGATAAACATGGGTGGCTTTTGTTTTGACCTTCATCAGCATTATCAGTATTTGTCCTTCTTCATTTACCACTGTCCTTTTTCTATTTTTACCCAAATTATGTTACTCCACAAGGCAGCAAACTGGCAAAATCATTAGCACACCAGGCAAAATGTTTAGTGGTATTCGTCTGTCTTTATATTCTGAGTTCAAATTCCACTAAGGTCAATTTTTCCTTTCAGGTTTGACAAAATAAGTACCAGTTGAGTATTGGGGTTGGCATAATTTACTAGCTTCCATCCCTGAAATTGCTGACCTTGTGCCAAAATTTGAAGCCAGTTATATTACTCCTACTAACAACACATTTCATGGATCACTATTTATCAAGCTCCTCAGACTTATGTCCCTTTTTGAGAGTTAGCTGATGACCATTTTCTGTACATTTTTGCCTCGCTTTACATTGAGCTTTCAACTTCTGATTGTGTTGTGGAGGCACTGTCATAATGCAAACAGTGTTTTGGGCATTTTTAGATCTGGCTGAGCCCATTTCTCTCCAGGTCTGAACACAGCCATATTCTCCCAAGAATGACAGATAGAGAGAGAAGAGAAAGAAAAGAATTGACACTTTGGTAGAGGAATTGTACTTTATTTATTAACCCTGAAAGGAGGAAAAGCAAAATTGACCTTGAACTCAAAAGTACAGCCAGTCAGTTTGCAAGACTATCACTCAACCAAGTCATCACCTTATCTCTTTGGCTATATATATATATAT
>NC_069000.1:27479646-27487809 GCF_001194135.2 Octopus bimaculoides | reverse complement strand
TATATATATGATGAAAAAGAGGAGGGTATAGCAACATACAACATGTAGGACAACTGGTGGTTCCTACAGGACAACCTGCTGAAAGCTACTGACCAAATTTGTGAATGGTGCAATGTCCCTTCTGGACCTAAGGTGACATGGTGGTGGAACAATGTAGCTGACAGGGCCATTAGAGAAAAGAAACAGGACTGGCAGAATGATGGTAGTAGATACCCAGAAGGTAAGCTAGGAGGCAGGTATACTTAGCCAGGGAAGAAGCAGAAAAGAAGTTTGCCAATGTTCTGCAAATGCAAGACTTGAAGTGTTTTGAATTGCGAGACAATGTGTGAGAGAAAATCGTGATGTCATAGGAGAGAAATGTGTCCACATGGATGATGGTTTCTACAAAGAAAGGGGGCTTGGAAATGCCATTATGAAAGGCTGCTAAGTGTGGGGAATGAATGGGAGAAGGAGTCTGCCTAATGTTGACCCAACTGAGGGACTAGCTATCCAAATTGACAGTAATTTGGTAGATAAAACAATTAAGGATATGAAAACAGGGAAAGCTCCTATCCCATCAGGTATCACTACTGAGATGCTTAAAATATCTGGCAGAGTAGGATATAGCTTAGTCACCTATATAGTTAATCAGTTTGTCCACAAGGGAGTCATACCCAACAATTGGTGTAGTAGCATTATAGTCAACTGCTACAAAAGCAAAAGTGACACTAGACAGAAACATTACAGAAGTATCCAATTGTTGGATCAGGTTATGAAAGTTATGGAGAAGGTTATAGCCCAATTAATTATGAAGAGAGTTAGTGCAGATGAGATGCAGTTCAGATTTGTGCCAGGCAGGTGCACGACTAATGCTATATTCCTGGTTAGGCAACTTCAGGAGAAATATCTAGCCAAAAATAAACCCCTGTACTTGGCTTTTGTCAACATGGAGAAAGCCTTTGATAGAGTCCCCCACTCCCTTATCTGGTGGTCAATGCGGAAGCTAGAGATAGATGAGTGGTTGGTGAGAGCTGTACAAGCCATGTACAGGGATGCTGTCAGTAAGGTAAAGGTCAGCAATGAGTAAAGCGATAAATTTAGGGTCAGTCCTCAGCCCCCTCCTATCCATCATAGCTATTCAGGTAGTAACAGAGGAACTTAAGACAGGCTGCCCCTGGGAGTCCTCTATGCTGAATCACTACCAGAATAGCTTGTTCTTGTAGCTGAACTAGAGAAGAAATTTCAGACATAGAAGCAGGGTCTAGAATCAAAAGGGCCTTAGAGTTAATCTAGCAAATACCAAAGTCTTAGTAAGTAGGAGAGCAGACAAATCACAAATGCCTTCAGGCAGATGGTCCTGCTTGATCAGTAGTAAAGGTATAGGTAGAGACTCCATAAAATGTACATGGTGGAAGCTATGGACACATAAGATGTGTAGCAATATCAGAGAAAGTTTAACAGAGAAAATAGTTTTTGTGTGGAAATTGCACATGTACAATTAACACTAAGAATGTACAGAAAATAGACTCCATCAAATGCCAGGGGGAAAACTAGAAGTATTTAAGAGCTTCCATTACCTAGGTGACCAAGTCAGTAGTTGGTGTGTATGCTCTGAGAACTGCTAGAATAAGAATAGACTGGACAAAGTTCAGAGAGCTCCTACTTCTGCTGCTAACAAAGGGCCTCTCTATTAGAGTGAAAGGCAGATTGTATGATGCCTGTGTGTGAACAGCCATGCTACATGGCATTGAAGCCAAGTGAGATTGTAGTTGTGGCTGAAGCCAGTGTCACATAACTGGCACATAAAGGCACCCTTTGAACATTGAGTGATATGCTGTGCTAGAGAAGACCTGTCAAGCCAAGTGAAATCATAGTTGTGGTTGATGCCAGTGCTGTGTGACTGGTACTTGTGCCTGTGGAACATAAAAAGCACCGTTTGAATGTTAAGCCTTACAGTGGCAGTGACAGGTGATTGAGATCTTTGGTGATATGCCATGCTTCAGAAGACTGATCAAGCCAAGTGAGATCATAGATATGGCTGATGATGGCACATAAAAAGCAGCCACTACACTCTTGGAGTGATTGGCATTAGGAAGGGCATCCATCTGTAGAAACAAGGTCAAATCAGATTGGAACCTGGTGCAGCTTCTAAGTCAAACCATCTAACCTGTACCAACATGGAAAACGGACATTAAATGATGATGATGATGATATAGTTCAATGCAGGTTAGTCATTAGCATTAATGACTGCTTCTCAGTGGAATCAAGGCAGAAATCTCTACATTGCAAATAGTGACAAAATGATTATGTGGCTAAGGTATTGGATTAGCAGTTTAAAGAACTTTTGTTTAAATTGACTACAAGGTTTTTTTTTTATATAATTAGTGCAATATACAGAATTCTGTATACATCAATTTGCTGAGCTGTTGGCAGCATCCTATATAGTTTTCAAGATGTTCATCCATTTGTTTTATCTTTATTTTTTATTATGCATGGTGGGAACAAAGAATTCATTGGTTACAAGTTTCCAAGAAACTTGTCACTGTTTCACTGCAATTGTAATGTGTTTTTGTTTGAATGAGTTTTCTCACCAGTGTATACATTCTATACTGTGATATTTTATTCAGGGGCCCATAGCTTTTTAATATTCTCCCAAAGAGCCCGAAGAACCTGCACAAAGTAGATGTAGGAGTTTTTAAATCAAAGCTGGACCTCTTCCTGTCGAGAGTCCCAGATTAACCTACCTCACGGCAAGAGGTGCAAATGAGGGTAGCTACATCAAACTCCATTCTTCACCAAGCGCCACATATTGGAGGAGGCTCTCAGTAATAACAGTGTAGCAAAACGGCAGTGCATCAGTATGGCTGCAGCTCTGAGCTGAAACAACAGGAAAAAAAAAAAATACTCTCTCTCACTCACTCACTCGCACACACACACACACACACACACACACACACACACACACACACACACACACACACACACACACACACACACACACACACACACACACATTCATATCCACTAAGAACCACATAGTTGCAAAATAAACTTCTCAACTATATATTCTATAAAAATACAAATTTAGCTTGGATCCTTGAAATTCTTTGGAAACTTAAGGGTCAATTTTCTATATCAATAGCCAATTCCAGAATAAAAACTGCTGCATTTAGAATAATTTTTTTTCATTTATCATTTAATCAAGGGAAATGAGGATAGTACATGCAATGTTTTGGGTCTTCTCAAACTAAAGGATTTTGTAGTGTGTCACTGATGCAGTTAACTTAAATCATAGTTGAAATGCCTGAAGATCAGAAGTTATAGGAATTGATTTTATTATATTATCTTTAAACTTTTCATCTTTCTGTGATATAACTCTCTTGATTCAAAACAAACCTGTTTATATAGTGTCCGTATTTAAATATTTAAATCAATATTTAAATCTTCCTGTCATAATTTTATGTGAGAACCTTTTATGTCTCTTTATACCAGTGAACAATGAGCAAATAAAGGACTTTCTATTTAGTTGCTTAAACTCGATCATAGTATCGGAGACTGAATTGATTATGTTTAATAAGAAAACTTCATTTTGTTTTGCTTTATGACATAACTATTGTACTGCAAACATTGAACAATGTGTTTTAGACTCTTCAAAAAAAAAATAAATTATCAAATATGTCTCTATATTTTCTTTTCTTTTTTTCTTTTTATAGGTTCATTAAGTCTTACTGGAGTGATATTTGGTGTACTTGCTAGTGCCAGTGTGGCTCTGAATGCCATCTATACAAAGAAGATTCTTCCTATGGTTGACCATAATATATGGCGACTTACCTTGTACAACAATGTCAATGCAACAATCCTCTTTCTCCCTTTAATCCTCTTTAATGGTGAACTACCCACCATAATCAGTTTCCCCTATATTAGGAGCCTACATTTCTGGAATATAATGAATATCAGTGGCATCCTTGGCTTTGCCATTGGTTATGCAACTGGTCTTCAGATTCAACTTACATCACCTCTCACACACAACATCTCTGGTACTGCCAAAGCCTGTGCTCAAACTGTTGTTGCAGCAATCTACTATTCTGATAGACGGTCATTACTGTGGTGGGTAAGTAATGTAACAGTGTTGCTTGGGTCTGGTGGCTATACAGAGGTGAAGCGAAGAGAAATGAAAATTGCCCACAAAGAAGAGACACAGGTTTTGACTGAGGAAAAAGGTCCCCGAGAAATAACTGTTAAATAATTTACCAGGAATTTTATTTATTATTGGATTTTTTCTTTTAATTGTAACTTGATAATGTGATGATTGGTCAAATGGTTTAATGGCCAAATTCATTAAAAGGTAAAAAAAAACACTAACGAGTGATCATCTGCTGGAAAGTTTTAGATAAAAGACCATAGGAAATGGGAAACAAATTTTTTTTTTAAATATGGAATTTTTTTTTTAAAAAAAAGAGGAGAAACAAATTCATGGGGAAATGTTTCTTTAATTGTAGTATATTTACCTCTGACTTTATGTGTGGGAATACATGTGTATGTATGAAATGTTATTATGTAGGAAATGGATTATATTTTGTTGATATCAGTTTTATAGTGGTAAAAATTAAGTAAATGATCTGTATAAAATTTTGTATTGTTTCTTTCTGCAATCAATGAATTAACTCCCTTACTTCACCTAACCAACTAATAAATCGCGCACGTATGCGCACGCACACACATATTATTCATCTCAGGGTAGTTTTGTGGGAATGCAATGCTGAATGAAATATTCATCAATACTTAACTTTATTTTTCTATGTTGAGTGTTAGGTTTACTTTGCCTCTAGCTTCAATTAAATAAATAGCACCATTCTGTTGATATACTTGAATTGGCTCAATGTATGATCTATCTCCCTTCATCTTCAGAAATTGTCCTTTTGATTAACGAGTACTTTATGTAATTTTACTGCTGAGCACTGTTGTGCTGGAAGAGATGTAAATGTAAATAATTCCTTATTGTGACCGGTTTCCATCTCCTGGCTGATACCATTATGCATCACTTATGTTGCCAATGCCTTCTGGGAAATAAATGAATACACAACCATCCATCATCTCATTACCTTTTTTTTATGAAATTAATAGTGCATTGGATTAAACAATTGATAGCATTCAGTTTTGGCTTCTGTATTTTGAGTTCAAGTTCAGATGGTATTGGTTTCACATTTCATCCTTCCAAGACTGACTAACTAGTTAAATACATATTTCAAACCTTCTGACATATGAAAAAGAGCCCAATATACTGTCTATTGACTCATTCAAGTTCAGTTGCTTGACTTTTCTTCATTAGTGGTCACTATCAATGTGGTGGTTGCACCCTAGTTAACTTCTCAACAGATGGAAATAGAAGTTAAATTCATGACTTTCACAAATGCTTTAATCATGAAGTGAATTGATGTTGACCAAGAATTAGGACTGGTTTGACAATTTAAATCACTGAAAGCTTAATTCTTCCTCTACAACTAGTTGACAGTGTGTTGAATGTTCTTCAATAGCTGCAGCAAACCACATCAACAGGATGACATTTTGAGGAGGAAGAGGTGTATGTATTTATTACTGCAGGACCTGGGTTTGGACACAGTATGGTAATCAGAAGAGAAGAGATGAATGAGTTGGCAGGAGATCAGCCAATTCTGAGAAAGAAATGAAAAAATGATGAAATTTGTATTTGTTTCATAGTTAGTTCAGTAACTTTATTATTTTGTTGGGGAACCACTGAAGCTTCAGTCTTTCTGAAATGAGTCAGTGGTTTCTTCTCCAGATCAACAGGAAAACTTGATCTCAGAACTTACCTATCAACACTGATCAGTGACACATTAACACTGATACATATAGTGATGAACTACACCACTCTGCATTAGTTACTTATTTAGACATTCAAAGGATGAACCCTTTTGGTTAATAAATGATGCTAATAGGCTCCAACAGAAGAATACTCTTTGTAGTCACCCAACTTGTTAGAAATAGTTGTCAAAATTCCCTTAAATATCATTCTATCATCTTAAAAAGGACCAGCTAAATAATGTGGTCCTGGGTTCCCTGTATACAGGTAAAAGACAGGATGGTCACATTAGGAATACCTTTGATCATAGGTCAGAAGGTAGAATTAGCTGCTAAATCTTGTTCAAATCATATACCTTACTCTCTTAAATAAAGGAGGACACCTTAAACAATGTAATCAATGATATATCAAGAGACAAAATGGTAATGGCTGGAAAGCCTTTGTTAAGGTCTGTTTGATCAGGGCTAAACAACATCTCTCCTGACCATAGCTACTGGAAGAGTTGAATGCAGCACTATAAGATGATAAACTTCTCAATTTTATAGTGCTATTGCTACTAATAATAATTACTTTTCTGTATTTTGTGGTACCCACTTATGAGTAAGTGGACTGAGTTATTTCAGAGTTAAATATATTGTCCACATCCACAGCATGTCTGTCTGGTAAACGAATTGAGTGTATCTACTCTCACTATCTAGAATTGGTGACAAATAAAATGAACAAATTAATGATTTTTTAATCGAGATAGGCTTGGTAGGTAGTTGTATTGAACAGAGATAGTGAAATTTTCCTTCAGCTATTGCTGATATAATTACCAAAACTATATTTTCTTTGTCTCTTATCATCTCTAAGTCTTGCCCACTGAACTGAATATACTTTACTCTTTTATTTGTTTCAGTCATTTGACTGCAGCCATGCTGGAGCACCGCCTTTAGTCAAACAAATCGACTCCAGAACTTGTACCTTTGTTTGAAATCAATATTTTCTGTGCTGGACCTATGTCCAATATAGATAGGAAAGAATTTTATATATACATAGGGCTGGCCTTAGGTGCAGGGCCCAACTGGGTGAGGTGAGGGGTGAATTTCCAAGGGTCTACACCCCCCCACTCCGATTTCTGTTGAAAAAATTATTTGCAGCATATTAGATTAGATTAGTTGATAGCATAAGAAAAAAAAACAAGGAAAAACATTATTTCCCACCAAAATCGAGTTGGGTATTAAACTGTAAATTTACCAAAAACTTTCACCATCAGCGAAACTACATCTAAACTATGCTTTTTAAGAAACTTTTATCTGTTGCATGATGTTATACTAAAAGAGATATACATAAAAAGCAAATTGATAATTAGAATGTTTTGGAAGCTGGTTATATACTTACCTTATATTTTTTTCTATAACCTCAGTTGTTGTCCTGTCTGTGTGACAAGAAGCCTGTTTCTTAGCTTAGTAATTACTAATAGCAGTAGCACTATAAGCACCACTGTGTGGCACCAAATGTCTCCTACTATAGCCTCCCCCCTCCGTGTGTGTGTGGTTGTGTGTTTGTGCGTGTCCAAAAACCTGAATGGGTGTCATTGCAAAGAGATTTTTGTCTTTTGAACAAGGGGAGAAATTTTATTTCACCTCTCCCATCTCTCTCACTGTACACACGCATGTGTGTATGTATACAATTCAACACACACTAAAAAATACATATACGTACAATCATACACATACTAGCAAAAACATACATATGCATACATTCACACAATACAAAGATCTCAACCAAACCACTATGAAAATTAATTGAACTTTTAACCTTTGTTTAATCATGTCTCTTTTATCATTTTTGCTTTATTTAATACACACACGCACACACAAAATACACTTCATTGAAATAAAAGTGTTTCCCCAAAATTAAACATATACAAAGTATATTTATAGCAATTCACGTACAAACATTCGCACACACATATATATACAATTCACCATACACTTAAACAACTACATACATTCTCTCTCGCATACAAATATTTTGCCCAAACATGCCCATAAACACTCCCAAACGTTCACATACATACATGCATACATACAATTAACCCTTACACTAAAAATACAAGCAAGGCTGATCCAAGCAATTTCAGATGAATGGGTTTATCTTTTGGCATCTTGTGCCGCTAAAGTCTGCTTTTTTTTAAGGAGCATTTTTATGTAGATTTTTTAAAAACTTCAGGGAGACCGCTTTCCTAAAATTTCAAAATTTCATAGTAGAGGATGTGGCCTCCTTGAGCACGGGGCCCGATTGGGAGCAATCAGTTGAATTTGTTTAAGGCTGGCCTTGTGTGTGTATATATATATATATATGTGTGTGTGTGTGTGTGT
>NC_069000.1:27478328-27479342 GCF_001194135.2 Octopus bimaculoides | reverse complement strand
TAATTCTTCGAAACATATGTCGGAAATTAAACTATGCAGTTAAAATATGCATTTTACTCCATTCATTAAATTTATATATATATATATATATATATATATATATATATACGACAAGCTTCTTTCAGTTTCTGTCTACCAAATCCACTCACAAGGCTTTGGTCTGCCCGAGGCTATATTAAAAGACACTTGTCCAAGGTACCATGTAGTGGGACTGAATCTGGAACTATGTGGTTGGTAAGCGACCTACTTACCACACAGCCACTCCTGCGCCTATATATATATATATGTGTGTGTGTATGTATATATATATATATATATATATATATATATATATATATGTGTATACTCTTTTTTTTTTTACTTGTTTCAGTCATTTGACTGCGACCATGCCGGAGCACCGCCTATAGTCAAACAAATCAACCCCAGGACTTATTCATTGTAAGCTTAGTACTTATTCTATTGGTCTCTTTTGCCGAACCACTAAGTTACGGGTACATAAACACACCAGCATCGGTTGTCAAGCGATGTTGGGGGGACAAACAAAGATACACAAACATATACACATGCATACATATACATATATACATATATATATATATGACAGGCTTCTTGCAGTTTCCATCTACCACATTCGCTCACAAGGCTTTGGTCGGCCCAAGGCTATAGTAGAAGACACTTGCCCAAGGTGCCATGCAGTGGGACTGAACTCGGGACCACATGGTTTCATTTCCTTTCCACTAAAGAAGGAGCTGGGTGAGCAAGAGAGCTTGTCACATTTTTAATTCATTGAATAATTTCCACCAAATAAGATAGTCTTCAGCAGATAACTTTTTGTTTTTTCTTCAGTCTGTTGATCTTTACTTTTGAATATGCTGTTAAAAAATGAAATATCTGCTGTGGTATGTTATTCTTTCTTGTGTGTGTTTTATTTATTTTATATCAGTATTCTTGCAGTGGAAAATGGGGATATAGTATGGAAGAAATGGAATAAAGAAGAAATTAACCCATTTATAA
>NC_069000.1:27471817-27478088 GCF_001194135.2 Octopus bimaculoides | reverse complement strand
TATGGAGAGAGATGTGTGAATGTGTATGTATATAACACATGCACTTATGCTGAGCCTATGCAAGAATTTTCATTTAAATGTCCACTGCATATTTCCAAAAAATAATAGTTCGGAATTTATGATTATACCTCTTTCCTCTCCTTCACACATCACCACTGCCACCTTCACCTCCTTCAATTTTTTTTTCTGCCAGGAGTGGAGGGGTACCATTTTACTCTCCTGAAGAAGGAAAAAAAATTCATTTTCAAATGTCCTCATAGATTTGGGTTTAAAATTTTTCATTTTATTTGTTATGAATATAAAGAATTCAAAATGGAATTTTTTTCATATGATATTTTTTAAATAAAGATTCTTTCTGGGGATAACTTAAATTTATGAATTGTTCTTAAATTTGAGAAATGAATAAATAAATATTTTTCAAATGCTTGCTATTTCACTTCTGTATTGTGTGTATCTGTGTATGTAGTGAAAGTTACTCCTTGGGCTGGTTGACCAAACACATGTGAGCTACATAGAAACTGCGCAGAGATCTTATTTATTTTTTAAGGGCATGCCAATGTTTTGTTCAGGAAGTTTCAAATTGTGACGGGTTTGGGAAAGAGTCACAAGAACAAGCAACCAAAACAACCTGTCCAGTATTCATTGTTGTTACTCATGCACTGATTGAATAGCTATGACCATCTCATTTTCTCCTAAACAGTGCACCTTTTTAAGACTGTAAAGTATGATTTAATGGAAATTTAGCTGCCTTTACTTGCGTGTTGAGTAATCACACAAAAGCTCTTGTCTCTAATAATAGAGATGGTATTCAGTTATATGAAGTCCCACCCATTTGGAGCAAAACAATAATATTAATGACTGTGTCAACTGAAACATCAACAGAGCTAGCATTGAGCATGCTAGTGCCTTTAAGAGTTGATAATCAAGGTTTATTATTATTGCTTGTGTTGGAGATTGAGTCAACTCCCAAAGGTTTTGCTAAATTTTGTTGGAATAATTTGTTTATTGTTAAAATTTTTTTTTTGTCGAATTGTTAAATAAGAATTTTTGCTTCACTGAGTGAAGACAGGGAGTGTCAAATTGTGCTGTAAAGGGCACACTTTTTATAATATCTGCTTTTATCCTTCTTTCCTCTCATTGGAATTGTGTCATTGTTAATGCCCACAAACAGCTTGAATGAGGAGGTAGTAGGAATACATACTACTACTAGCTTCATGAGAGCAAACTCTCAAGAATCATGACAGCAATAGTTAGGGCAACATTTTTAACAGTGTCACCAACAACAACAGCACCACTGAGAGCAGCAGCTACAACAACATTTGCAAAAGCAATATAAACAGCATTCTGCTCATGGAAGAGGAGGAAAAAATTTCATCAATTTCATTTCAAAGTTCAACTGATATAATAGCAAATGAGAGTAACTGTAAAAGCAGCAGCATTAGTAAAAGTAAACACAGCAGCAGCAATAATAACAAAGGCAATGGTGACAGCAACAGCAGCAGTGGGAGCAGTAGTAAAAATAGCAACAGTGGCAACAGCAGCAATGTCAAAATTGGCTGAAAGAACAATGATGAGGGCAGTGGAAGTGACAGCAGCTGTGGTGGGAGCAACAGTAGCAACAGCAACAAGGTTTCTTTTATTGAAGTGGTTGCCATAAAAGAACTTTATACTCTATCCTTGGGTGATAAGCATTCAAAATTAGTGGATGCCACTAGAGTTAGGAAAATTGAAGGGAGAACAGCCAATCACCCTCTCCCCTTCTGAAGCTCTAGCTACAACTGTTGCAAAAACTGATATTTAGATGCGTTAGTGTAAAAACTTTTCAACTGGAGATGACTATGAATGCTCAAATAGAAATGCACCCTCACAATGTATGGCAGGACACCAACCATATATTTAGGCAAAGTAGTTTGACAGGGGTAAGGCCATATGTAAGATCAGAGTCCTTGCATTACTACACTCAGTAGTTGCCTGCCACAATGAGGACTTCATTCTCTTCCCTGTTTATGTGGAAAGAAAAGTGGTAAGGCCCAGTACCCAGGGTACCAGCAGAATGAGACCTCTGGCGGATCCTCACATGTGTAGTGTTGGCATGGAGTGATACTCTCCTGGACGTTGAGAATTATGCAAGAAAACTGGGTTGGAACCAAACTGGAGGGTCCTCTTTATGTAAGGTCCCACCAGCTAAGAGGATTTCAAGCTTTACCTTCCCACTGAATGGGACAGAACTGAGTAATTTTGGAGGGTAGATGACTGAGATATCTGTGGAACAATTGAACACTTCTGAATGTTCTGCCTACACAACCAAAACAGGAAAGGGGAAGGGAGGGCCCCACTGCTATTGATACCATTGCTGCAACAACAGAAACAATACCAACTGAAGCAGCAAGGAGAAAAAATAACAATCTGGATCAACACTACTAAAGCAACAGCATCAACACCTACAACCATGACAGAACTGGAAATAGCAACAGCTGTAGCACCAACAACATGAATATTAAATCCTTCAGCAGTAGCAACTGAGGAGGTAGAAAATATTGACAATAAAAGATAATTGCCACCCAGGGGATACCCCAACCCTAGTCTGTCTGTCCTCCAACCCTGGTTCATCCCCTCTTATATGTACAAATACAAACATACACTACCCTGTGTATAGTCTGTGAACTATACATCAGGTGAAGGGGCAAAAAAGCAGTAAAATCAAAACGAAGAGGAACAAAAGGCAAAGTAATACCAACCCCAATAAGGCTACAACAAATACACCATCACTATCACCACCTGTACTAAGAGCAAGAAAAAGAAGCTACACAAACAGAACAATGGACACATGAAGAAAAACAAAAGATAAGTACACGCAGGAGTGGCTGTGTGGTAAGCAGCTTGCTTACCAACCACATGGTTCCGGGTTCAATCCCACTGCGTGGCACCTTGGGCAAGTGTCTTCTACTATAGCCTCGGGCCGACCAAAGCCTTGTGAGTGGATTTGGTAGACGGAAACTGAAAGAAGCCCGTCGTATATATGTATATATATATATGTGTGTGTGTTTGTGTGTCTGTGTTTGTCCCCCCACCATCGCTTTACAACCGATGCTGGTGTGTTTACGTCCCCGTAACTTAGCGGTTCGGCAAAAAGAGACCGAAAGAATAAGCACTAGGCTTACAAAGAATAAGTCCTGGGATCGATTTTCTCGACTAAAGGCGGTGCTCCAGCATGGCCGCAGTCAAATGACTGAAACAAGTAAAAGAGTAATCCAACAAGTAGAACAATATCAACACCAACTAAATACACAATGGCACCCTCAACAACAACAATAAATTGCACCCACACTCAACTTTGTGCTAGTAAGAAAGGAAAATAAAGAACTGCTCTCTTACATTGCACAAAGAGGAGACATAATGAAAAAAGAGAAGGCTGTCAAAAAACAGAAGAAAACAGTCCTGGAGGATCTGCAATCGTTTAGACCACCAATAAAATGTTACTGGAAAAAGAGAGTTTCCCATATGATGTTGGGAAACCAAGTGAATAGGCTACTAAAGGGTTCCCCAAGGAACCACACACACAGACTGGATTTTTATACACCAGATTACCTACAGAAAAATCTTTAATGTAGGTGACTTCATTTTATCTTCCTTTCTTTCCAACCAACATGGCAGCCTTAAGAATAAGAAGCATAAATTCATGTGGTCTGGGTTCATTGAAGTAGGGCTATCTGCTCAATGACTTCAGATCACTAGGCCTAGATATGATAGTCATCAGCAAGACCAGAATTTCTGATGCATGCATCGTAGTACCTATTTGGTGTGATTTTGAGATCGTTACATATCTTATTTGGCCTGGAACAGGGAGTTATATGGTTTCAGAAAGGCCTGGGCCTTGATACAATTGATCCTCCTGGGCCCAGGCAATAACTTGGTGATCCTGAATGTGAATATTAGTGAGGATAGTACCTTTAGTCTAGTCACTGCTTATGTTGTGACTGGGGCAGGGAAGCCAAATGTCTTCAGGTGTTTCGAGGTTTTCCTAGAAACATCCTGTTCTTTAGTGTTAGTGGGCAACTGAAATGCTATCTTGGATGTGCATCTAAATTGTATGGGGCTAACTGATGGAACAGGGTGGACAAGCCTTACAAACATGCTCAGTTGTTTCCAACTGACTGATAGGTACTGTATGGATTTCCCAAATGCTCTAATGTGGACATGGGCAAACAGCATCAGGTCATCCATTTCATATCTAGAATTTTCTGTAGACCAGTAGATAGGAGCAGTATAGTTTATCCACAATTCAAAGTTGTCTACTATACAGACCACAAATTTGTGATCTGTATGGTAGGCCTAGATAGGCTACATAGACAGGGACCCAGTTACTGGAAACTGAATGCATCTTTCCTGGCACACTAAGTTTACAGAGGCCAGAAAAGAACTAGGTTAGAGGGAGTTGATGGGTGCAGTCGTCGGCAACCGATGGTAGTTAGTCCTGAAAAGGGTTATTAGATTAGAATCAATAAGGTTTAGTACAGGAATAGTGATAGAGAGTTCTAGAGCAGAGGATGAGCTAGTTAATAATGCTAGATCTGGGTACTGGGCCTTACCACTTTTCTTTCCACATAAACAGGGAAGAGAATGAAGTCCTCATTGTGGCAGGCAACTTGGAAAAAGCATTGTCACTGATGTGCTGGTGATGAGATGAGCTTTTGACCTATACTTCACAAAGCAAGAAGATTGCATTGTCAGGCTTAGGACACCTGTTCTAAGGCAGGGGTAGCCAAACTATGGCTCACAAACTATATGTAGCTTTTTGTTAATATGCAGTTCTTTGACTGTTAATATGTGCAGCTCATGGAAATATGTGGGCTGAGTTTTTTTTTTTAATATATATCACAGTTTAGATAAAAATTTAAGCTTTATAAATATTTATTGGGTGTGAATTGATACCAGCAGTGTAGTGCTGTGAGAACAGCTTTTCTTACTTTTGCAGGAAGGAAGAACAAAATTCCCCAACTATTTCAATATAAAATTGTTATGAATTTAAAAAATTTTCACCCCTTCTATTTTAGTTTTGTACTTTCAACATATTTCCCATTCAAATTCTGACAAGTTCAATACATATAAGGATATTTTCATCACTCTTTTTTAGAATGCACTACAGTGTGTGGCATGCACTTGAAAATGACATCAAATGGAAAATTTATCTTTCACTACATGTCACATTCACTTTTCACAATGACCATTGTCATTATCTGCTTAAAACAATATTGATATAAATATTAATGCAATAACTTGTATCATTTTACTTGACGATGGGTTCCCTGCCATTAATATACTATTAAATAACAGAAACAGTTCTAAAAGATAATGCTAGATCTGAGTGAGGTGTTGTTCTTTAGTGCTGAGGGTAGGAGTGGTAGGAGGTAGAGGGATTAGAGAAATTTATTGTTAGCCAGGGTTACAAAAGAATATCAGAAGAGAGATGTCATGGGGTTAGACATTTGTGTGTGCAGCGAGATGAGACTGATTACAGATAGCTTTATTAGTCTAGTCCCGACTGCACTCTTGTCACATACGTTCGACTGTTCATACCTAGTTGGTAGACTATGGATACAAGTTTTGTTTACAAGTGTCTGTAAAAAAATTGTGAAGGAAGATGATATCATCAACTTGTAAGAAACGAAAACATGAAATGGAAACAGAAAATTTAGCATCATAAAAGTGTAATGAAATCTTCTCTTGAAATTGGGGATTTCTTATATCTAAATGGGAAGACCTATCAGCAGTTCAGAAATTTTAGTGAAAAATTGAAGCTCGAAGATAGACCTAGTAATGTAGATCAATTTTTTCGAGGGGTTGGAGAGAGGAGTTTTGGAAAATTCATATAATCTGACTTTTTTCCTCATAACTTTCAGGAAGATGGGTATCTTTAAATGAAAATTTTATACAAATCCCTTTCAAACGGCATAGATTATGATTATAAAGAAATTTGTGGGGAAAATTTTTTCAGGGATTGTCTTAATTTTTTTAAATCACAGCCTTCGAAATAATGGGTTGGGTGGGGGAGCATCTTTGTATGAAAAAGTTTTGTAAACTCCTTTTTTTTATAACACCTCCCTCATCATCCCACTCCGGACCTATTTTGGCCAATTTTTTTTTGCATTTCAAAACCATGGGAAGAGCATTTTCAGTAAAAATTTTTTTTTTAATTGTTAATATTTTCAGAAGGAAAAGTGAGTGATTTAAGGGCAATTTGGCTGTTGTTTCTAGCTTATCCAAAGACAAC
>NC_069000.1:27470090-27470877 GCF_001194135.2 Octopus bimaculoides | reverse complement strand
TGTAATTTAAAAATGCCGATTTTTGCCAATTTTTTTGCAGATTCATTATTTCCCATAGCCGAAAAGGGGGGAGGCTGCTTGGAAAAAAATTTTTAAGGGTGGCGGGCAGTGGAAGTCTTGCCATAAAAACAACTGCACCATAGATGTTTGTAAGCCATTCAAGAACACACAGAAACCGTTAGTTTCATGGCACTACTCAAATACAGAGGTCCCGATACATTTACGTAACGATATGAAGGGGAGGGTTAGTTTTTGGGGTTAAGATTAGGGCTTGTTTTAGGGTTAGAGTTAAGGTGTCATTACACGTCCCCACAGCGTACATTTAAACTGTTTTGTACGTAACACCTATATTTAAGCAGTACCATTAAGGGGCCTCTGTATTTAAGTAGTACCAGTTTCACTTCAACATTAAAATTTCATTTGTGTCAAAATACTGGAGCTAATGCAGTTTTGGGATCTTTTTGGTTTGACGGGCAACACTTGTTTTGTTAACGAAACACTTTCAAACTTGGGATACTGGTAGAATGTGTCATATAAAACATCTTTTTCTCTTAGCTTTCTTAACAAAAATTAATTCTTAATAAGTTATTTCATGTTAAAGTTGTCGTATTTCTGTAATTTCAACCAATCACTGACGTCTATTCAGCTGAATACAGTTACTGCTCTTTTTATAAACAATAATTTTTACCGGTGTCAAGAGTGTTATTCTCTGTTTAATTATATCATTATTCCCTAGTAAGGGTTTAGGGTTAGGGTTCGGGTTTTAGAGTTAGGGTTAGGGTTATGG
>NC_069000.1:27465013-27467342 GCF_001194135.2 Octopus bimaculoides | reverse complement strand
ACACATTGTTTTACACCCATTCCACTTTTTTTTATTTTCATTTCTGGGTCAAGATGTAAACATTAACCTAAATAATGTATTACGTATACATTAATAAACTGTCGGTTTTCCGAATAGTGAATGAAAACTTAAAAGACAAAGTGAGAGACTTTGCAAATTAGAATGGAATACTCAGCAGTGAATGCAATGAATATTTAAATTTGTGAATTGGGCGTAGTAATATTTAAATTTACGAGAAACTGGAGTTTAAAAAATTCAAGAAACTTTGAGAAATCGAAATTATAGGAAATTTCTTAGAACATGAATTTATAAAAATATTTCCAGACGTTCAACCCTTTAATAATTGCTTTTTTTAAGTACTTTTAGTAATTGTTACATACCTAAGCAGCTTTCTCCATTATAGTACAGATGTAGTATATTCAAGTTATTGTCTTTACAGTAAATTAGATAGAGAGGGACAGATGGAGAGAGAAAGAGAAAAGCTTGCTAACTAAATCTGTAGATTTTCCTTAAGTTTACTTAGAGGCCTCTAAATTCTATTTGCTTAATTTGCTTACAAGTTTTGGAAATCTTCTCTTAAGCTACGAGAACTAGTAACTGACACAAGAATTTCCCTAGAGAACTGGTCTTAAATTCCTCTACTATGGGTTGGAGGACTGTAATAAACAGAAAGAGATTCAGAAAAAGCTTTGATATACCTAGGTTGCATGCTAAATTTCCCACTGAACTCAGTATTAGCCTTCACTTTTCTGAGAGCACCTCCAAATATGGCTGACTCAAATTTCACAAGCCATTAATCTAGTCCTAGTTACCCTAGGGACTAGAAGACTACAGAGCAAGAAACTTTGTTTAAAAAAACCTTCAGATCTACAAAGCTAAGTAGAGTGGCTTACTTTTTTACTTTTATCTACCGTATATATACTAGACTATAAAACACCCTAGCCTATAAGACGCACCTCCAGCTTACAAGGTTCAAATCAGGAATTTTATCATTGATCCGACAATAAGTCGCAGCGACTTTTTTGATCAAATTTCGATTAGGAATCGTGCCGATATAGTTGTTGTTCAGCAACCGAGCTTTCAGTAAGCTGAAGATGACTTACAACAACTGTTATCCCATTAAGTCTATGCATTTTAGAAACCATTGTTTATTATGTAAATTTTATCCTTGATAACGTTTTGAGACTTAATTGCCTTGATACTTTCCCTTTACTTTTTGAGTTATTCCTTTCATTATTAGGACACTTTAGCAGCAACGGATGCACAAAACCATGCAGTCATACGTGTTATGATTGGGAAAAAATAAACTATTTTAAATTGTAAGGAAGTGTATGAAACATTGTGACAACAATCGGAAGAATCGAGTTATATTAATCATCACTGTCATCATCATTTTCACCAAATAACTGGTAAAACTCCTCGTCTTCACTTGTCTGATCTTCAGTAACTGATGAAGCACTGGGGCTAACATTTCTTGCACAGACGAAATCGTCATATAGCTCGTCGTCTTCTGTACCATCCATGGACTTTGAGATCCTGCACTTCAAAAATGATTTTATCATAAGTTCACTCAGTATTTCAGCTCATGAATCTATTACCCACTGGCAAACAGTCTTAAGGTTAGGGCGTTTGAAGTTCCCAGCCTTTGTCATTTCCTTGTCACCATTAATCATACATTCGTTCCACTTGGCACACTTCGAGTGGCTGAAGCACAGATGTACATCCACCTGGAATCACAGCTTAGAAGGTACGACGCCCCTTTAATCTATTTTTTATGCTGTCGATCAGATGAGCCCTGAACATATTCCATACAAGAAGCGACTTTGAATTAAGCATAGCCCCTAGGCGCTTTGAACCACAAGTCGTTTAACCAGTTCGTCAATACAGTTTCATCCACCCTACCTTTCTCTTGAACATACACCACTATGTACTTCGGGAACTTCTCTTTCGGGAAAGTCTTTTGAAAACAACAACCGGGGTAATTTTCGTACCGTTAGCCATACAAGCCAAAATTGCGGTGAAGTGGACCTTGTCGCTCCCCGTAGTTCTTACCGAAATTGTGTTTTTCCCTTTAACGTCGACTGTCCGGGTTCCAACCTTATCGAAAAAAAGGGTGTCCTGTCCATATTACCGATTGCTTCCAAGGCTAACTCGTGGCTCTTTCGTAAGTCTATTACATACTGAGGGAAGGAAGCAACTTTGGGCAATCTTTCGATTTGACTCGAAGGCGTGTACGTGCATCTCATCTGTTACCATACGGCGTTCGGTAAATTCCGCAAATTTTTAAAAAAAATTTTTGTAGGTGGAAATGTACATTTTCTTTGAAGTC
>NC_069000.1:27461870-27464324 GCF_001194135.2 Octopus bimaculoides | reverse complement strand
CACACACACACACACACACACTCTCTCTCTCTCTTACACACACACAATACACACTTTCTGTCTCGCACCCCACCCTATCATCATTTTGCACATGTCCATGTCCATTTCCTCTTTCTTTCACTTTATGCTACCTCCAAAGACAATGTCAATTTCCACCCACAAAAATAAATAAACAAAATTTTTTTAAAAGATTTACCGAACGCTGTACCTAAACTGCTGATCAAAAGTGACATTTTTACGAGTTATATCGTTTGATCGCCCACTTTTGCTCTCTACATTGGCAGGTAATTTCTGTGCGATATGAGTCCTCTGTCTCAGCGTAAGATTGTGGCGTTTCATAAACCTCGTACACCAGCCAGAAAATGCTTTAAAGTCGGATATACCATGTTCTTTAGTCACTTGGAGAGCCCGCAATCTAATGATGTTTCTCGTGACGACAAATCCATTCGTGCTTGGTTCAGTCACTCAGTCTCTCATAATAGTCTCCATCTCTGCATTGGAACTCATTCCTATCCTAATTTTCTTTACCGATTTGATATCAACGGATTTGATTTTCTCTTTCAAACACCAATCCCTGACCATTTTTTTTTGAGACCTCAAATTCTCTTTCTGCAGCTTGATTCAAATGTGACTTTGCGTATTCAACAACTTTCAGCTTTTCTCTTCATGTTAACAATTAATATGGCGTCCAATTAAAGAAAGACAGGTATGGTGCAAAAACTAACAAGCATTAAACTCACTTTTTTAAAATTGATTGTTTATTTCATACTAACAGAAGTAAAGAAATATATAAAGAAATATCTAAAGATTGTCTTCCATGTACTTCTTGGTTTCGGAATTAGCGATTTGGGTTTCATCAGTATTCCAAGTGTCAGAACTTCAGACATGGCTTGTACCTAGAAAATATCTGAAGATATTTTCTAGGATGCACTTATAAGTCACACCCCCCAACTTTAGGTGAAAATTTCAGGGAAAAAAGTGTGCGACTTATAGGCTGAGTATATATGGTATTTCCATATTAGGAAGAGGACATCAATTGTTATTACAGTTCATCACTCACTCTTTTTACCATCCATTCATCCATTCTTTTTACCATCCTTTCACCACAGTCACTCCATGTCTGCCACCATACTCTTGCTGTTTCCACACACATACATTGCTCTTCTATCTACCTTCTTGAAACTTGTTAAATGAAAATGTCATTATGTAGTGAGAACTCTTTTGTCTTGCATATCACAAGGAAACCTCACAGTTATTAGTGCATTGATAAACTGCATCCAGTACATTCCATAAAGTGGTTGCTGAAAGTGTAGAGACAACATAGACCCTTTAATCTTCTGCATCCAGCCTTAGAAACCAAGCCAAAAATGAAATGTATGAGAACAATATGATCCTCCATGTCATCTAAGAGGGTAGTAACTCTGAATAACTAAGATCATGTCTTTGACAGTGCGGACATAAGTGACCTAGTCGGTCTCTTCATCCTAGACATACTAAAAAAGAAATTTCCTTCAACTAACAGGGACGATGCAATAGCAATATCAAGAGGGGCTAACATGCTAGATAAGCTTAGAAAGGACCTCACAAGTACCATGAACTTCCTCAGACAGAAGGTCACTATAGAGACCAACCCGAAGATTTCCTTGACATAACCCTGGACCTGGAATCAGGTACCTGTAGGCCCTTTAGGAAACTGAAAAGTTGTCTTACATTAACACAGGTTCCTGCCATAGTGTTCAGGAACCTGCTTGTCTTCAAGCAAAGAGATCTTTGATGCTACCGCCCCATACTACAACCAGGCTCTGGCTGCCAGCAGTTTCAAGGGTTAGTATTAGTTACATGTTGGACCCTAGCCCCACCAAGAGAAAGCACAACCGGAAAGTACTGTGGTTCACACTGCCATTTTCTTTAAATGTTAGGACCGGAGTAGGTAAGATCTTCCTTAGTCTAGTTGATAGACACTTCCCCCATACCAATAGATTCAACAAAATACTTAAAAGACATACCCTGAAATTATCCTTTAGCTGTGCACCTAATGTAAAAAAAGATTTTAGTAGTGTGGTGTTATGGGCTGTAATGAGCTATGTGTTATTGGTGGAGAGAGATGAAGCAAACGGAAGTGAAGCCAGACCGGAAGGGCAAGACCGGAAGGGCCAGACCGGAAGGGCCAGACCGGAAGTCGGCCACACGCGGTCGACAGCCAGTACGTGGAGGCAGTTAGTAGACAGACAGCTTACGAAGAAAACGTGTTTTGATCTGGAGCGATCGTTTATTCCGCCACGGTCGAGGTAAGGTCCTAGTGTTTCATTCTGCCTTTTGCTTCTTGTCTTTTTCCTCCATCACTCCACAAGCTATTTCGGCCCATAACAACAAAAAAAAATTATGAGTGTAGTCCGGATTTCTAACGATGTAATTAAACCGTTTTGCGGTGACACGGACGTGGTCGCGTAGCTA
>NC_069000.1:27460244-27461072 GCF_001194135.2 Octopus bimaculoides | reverse complement strand
ACGACGACCCTGATGACTCCGGGAGTGGTAGAGACGTGGAGTGGAGAAAGCAGTGTGAGGGCAGTCGACGGAAGAGAGGTACACTGTGAAGGCATTACAGATGCGCAGATTGTGGTGCAGAGAACAAAGCTGACACTGCAAGCAATTGTAGTTGGCCACTTGGTGAATGAGATTGACGTGGTGATGGGGATGGATGCAATCACCCGTTTAGCAGGTGTCACTGTCAACGAGGCCGCTGTGACTTTTGGGGTCGCGGGGAAACCGTGTATGGCGACACCGTGCATTGGTGAGAACCGCGAAGAAAACTATGCCGCGCACACCATTGAAGACCAGGATTTTCGTGCCGCCTTCGATGGCCAGAGGTGGACAGTGGAGTGGCACTGGAGGGGAGAGCCCCCGACGTTAAAAAATAAAGTGGGCTGCTACCAGCATACTTTGAAAGGAGATGCCAGAAGCGAGTTCGAGGGGGAGGTGGAGCGGAGGATTAAGGAGGGAAGAAGTAGAGAGCGGAGTACAGCCCACAAAGCATAAGGTCAGACCAGTGCTTGACTTCCGAGAGCTGAATGACCACATATCATGTCATACGGGCGGCGAGGCCACGGATGTCTGCGGGGACACCTTGCGAGAATGGAGGCATATGACTGGAGCCTCCACGATCGTCAATTTGAAGTCGGCATACTGTCTGACCAGGCTAGGGTTTGGGCTAAATTCGGTGCCAAAAATTATGGCAACAATTCTCAAGGCCATCCTGGGAAAGGTGAACAGAGTAAAAAGAGCCACCAATTCGTACATCGATGACATCCTTGTGGATGAAACCATAATGCCAGC
>NC_069000.1:27457031-27459221 GCF_001194135.2 Octopus bimaculoides | reverse complement strand
CCTCTCAGTGGTTGACTGCGGACCGGGGCGGATGGCCATATGGAGGGAGATGAAGACGGGGACTGCAGAGGAAATCGCGGGAGTATTAAATGAGATATTCCTGGAACGAGGCCCCGTGGATGAGCTGCTGCTGGATAATGGCACTGGATTTCGCTCGGAGATGCTGAAAGAAATGCTTGATGGGTGGCAAGTCAGCCGCTTCTTCAGGGCGGCATACCAGCCAAGTGGAAATGGAGTGGTGGAAAGGCATCATCGTACCATCAAGACCATGGCAGAGAGGGGTCACATTTCGCCCAGGTCAGGACATGCTGAGGAGTCGGTGCCACACAGGGCAACATTCAAGTACGAGTGGAGGCATCCGTGTATTGCATCAATGCGACTCTGGGGAGAGGAAGAGCACACCTTTGTGCAGATCGGAGAAGAAGTTTAGGTAAAACCCCCAAATGCACGGTGTACATCACAATGGGGAAAAGGAACTATAACCTCCATCAATTCGAAGAACAACGTCTCGGTCGATGGTATGCCACGCCATGTTTTGGATGTGCGGAAGATTGTCAATGCTTCAGAGGATGGAACCAGCAACAGTGGGCAAGATGATGAAGCCAGCGGCAGCGCGCCAGGAACTCAGGCCAGTCCCGCGGTCGCACAGCGACCACAGAGGGAGCGGCACCCTCCTCCCTGGTTGGCTGATTACGAAACCAATTAAGGTAGTTCGGGAGCGAGGAGTGAGTGGGAGAGCCGGTTGAATGATTTGTAGATCAGGGGGGGGGGCGTGTGGTGTTATGGACTGTGATGAGCTATGTGTTGTTGGTGGAGAGAGATGAAGCAAACGGAACTGAAGCCAGACCGGAAGTCAGCCACACGCGGTCGACAGCCAGCACGCGGGGACAGTTAGAAGACAGACAGCTTACGAAGAAGACGTGTTTTGATCTGGAGCGATCGTTTACTCCGCCACGGTCGATGAGGTAAGGTCGTAGTGTTTCATTCTGCCTTTTGCTTCTTGTTGTCTTTTTCCTCCATCAGTAGGTAGGCCCAGACCCGAGACTCATCCAAGGGTAACACAACTTGTCCACTAAGTGGCCACTGCAATCCAGAAACAGTTGTTTATGAGGCAGAAATAACAGAAACAGGACCCAATAGACAATCGAGCATTCAGAAATATATTGGAGCAAAGGAAGACCCCTTCAGAACCCGCTTTAATAACCACAAGTCCTCATTCAACATCCCAGTAAGATGTAATGCCACAACCCTAGCCAAGCACGTCTGGGCTTTGAAAGAAAGCGCCATGGAGTACAGAATAAAGTGAAAGATCCTAGAAAGATGCAAGCCATACTTCAATAGCAGCAGTAAGTGCAGATTATGCCTTGCTGAGAAGAAAGCGATTTTAAAAGGCACCCAATGCCCAGATGTTTTACCTGAATAGCAGGAGTGACGTGTTTAATCATTGCCTGCATCCCACACCATAACTGCAACCACAGGTCCCCTGCCTCGACCTTCCACAAAAGACCTCCACCAATGCCCTTGAGACTGGCAAAAAGAGTTTGACCAATACACACAACCATGCACCCATGTACACACACGCACACCCCTATAAGGCAGACACTCTGAAAATAACTATCTCCACCACCCCCAACACATACTCCCTCGTGCAAATTGTACCCCTCATATATACTCCGACCCCACATTCTCACAAACCCCTTACACATCCTCAACCAATATTCTTTTTATTGTTGGTGCCAAATATCCTGCCCATCTGCCCGCCTGCAGAATAAAAGACACAACGTCTTTTATTCTATGGACACAATAACCACACAATATTGCTTACGCCGGACTCTATCTATCTATCTATCTATCTATCTATCTATCTATCTATCTATTCTCACGGACGTGCTGTCACATCGGCTGCGAAGGTAAACGTTTATTTGACCATTTACTGTCCACATTTTGTTGGAATTTTTAAATAATTTTGTTGCGAAGCACCTAGGCTTCATTTGTGTGTATTTTCAAGGGCAGGAATTGACGCCCAGGGGCAGTTTCGGCCCTAGCAAAATACAAAAATTTCCTTCTTGACATTTGAAAAATGTCGAGAAACATAATTTTGGAACGCTTGTCTTGTTCTTTTGACAAGCATTTCCCGAGGCTTCAGATGCCAGAAGAGAAAAAAGAACAGAATAGCGCGTGCTCATGCAG
>NC_069000.1:27455882-27456714 GCF_001194135.2 Octopus bimaculoides | reverse complement strand
AAATGCCCTCGTTTCATATAGTTTAATATCTTTTTATAAATATATGCATATTATATGGATGTCGTGAAATCCAACCGGTTTTCGCTATTTAAATTAGCTTTTCAAGGGACATTGTACAGTGATCAGTTCTCGTGACAGAGGGGTTTCGTCATTTTGGATGTTTGAAGAATAAGAATAAGTTTAGAGAGTGGACCAAGGAAGCAACAGGTGGCAAGGGAGTCAACTGGCCCCTTAGAATTTTTTTTTAAATGGTCAAAGTTGTATATTGAGGTGTGATTTGTACTTTTGTATGAACAGGTTTTCCTTGTTTAGGTGTTCTTGTACTGAGATTGAATCTTTGCATTGATATAATGGGAAGATATGAAAATTCGGCGTTTTTTTCTGCTTGCGCATCTGTCAATGTGGCCGCTCAGTGCTATCTGCCTGTATTGAGGGAAACAAATCTGCCCACAGATCGGCAACCCTTCGAAAACCTTGTTCAAAATAAATTAACATATTTACAAATCACAATAAATCAAAATAATTTAGTTCATATGCCTTGTAAGCAGGCCTTCCGCCGCCAACAGGCACATTTCCATAGTCAAATCTGCCTCAGTACCGAGGCACATATACTCAAGGTTACAACAGGTGGGGGCCTCCCTCGGCACATCCGAGGGGATCTTCACCTCCCCCGCAACCTCTGTTTCAACTGGTGAGCAACCATTGTTGTTCACCTTTCTCTGTCTCCTCCTCCAATGGGGGGGGGGCACTTTTTCCTTTTTCTTCTCCAGGGCCTTTCCGCGGCCCTCGGGGCAGTTCTTTTTGATATGGCCAGGTTCCAGGCACAGGTGAC
>NC_069000.1:27452322-27453281 GCF_001194135.2 Octopus bimaculoides | reverse complement strand
GTGTCCTTGACCCCCTAGTGGCTTCCTTCCCCTCACACATCCACGATACTAACCATGCTCTTCGTCTTTTCAACTCTTTATCCTTCCCTCCTGGCCCCTCTAAATTTCTCTTTACTCTTGATATCAAGAGTCTATACACGGTGATCCCACACAACGAATTCTTGCCCTCAAACACTTCCTAGACCTTCGACCCAACCCCCAACCTGACACGTCCACACTTCTTCCTCTGGCCGAACTTGTTCTCTCCCTCAAATGCTTCTCGTTCGCGGGGGAGTTTTACTAACAGACTCGGTAGTGGTCATGGGAACGAGAATGGGTTCCAACTATGCGAACCTGTTCGTTGGCTACATTGAGGCCCAAATATTTTCAAGATTCACCGGTCCACTCCCGAACTATACGGCCGTTATATTGATGATTGTATCGGTGCAACCTCCTTCTCCCGCGAACAACCAGACTCCTTCCTCTCTTTTGTCCAATCCTTCCATCCTGCTCTCGAATTCTCTTGTAACATTTCCAACACTTCCGTCGCCTTTCTCGACATTTCGGTCAACATGCACAACTCCGCTCTCACTATCTCCATCCACTACAGACACACCAACTCACACTCATACCTTAAATTCTTCCCCCTACCCTACCCTACCCACACCAAGCTCTCCATCCCCTACTCCCAATTCTTCTGTCTGCGCAGGCTCTGCAGTGACAACCATGACTGAGACTCAGTCTCAACTTATGGCTTGCCACTTCATCCTTCGTGGATATCCCATCACCATTATCCACACCGCCTTGCCAGAGCACGGGACGCCGCTTGGTTGACCGGTTCGCGGAGCACCTCTGAGACATTAGACTTGGCAATGACACCCCGGTCTCGTGCCATTTCCGCTCTACCGGTCGTTCATAACAACACGGATTGTTTTTGCACAGGGGCCATCCGGACTCCCGCCTTCGCCGTGAACTTTGCC
>NC_069000.1:27445726-27449733 GCF_001194135.2 Octopus bimaculoides | reverse complement strand
AAAACGCGTCTAATATGCTCATATTTTCGCATGCACGCACATACATCTATATACGCACGTACCCGCACACACGTACACATTCACAAGCGAGCACATAAGGTTCCATGTACGTGTCTATAGACGCACAGGAAAAAAAACAGGGTGGAGGGGAGAAAACAGAAAAATATGTGTGGAAAAAGTACAAAACATTAACTCTATAATTATAAACAGAAAAATATGTGTAGAAAAAATACAAAACATGAACTCTATAATTATGTAAAAAATATATAAAAAAAAAAAATCCATCTGGAAAGGCAGCTTAGACCCCACCACATGTCTAAATTCAAAGACTGAACTTTTCGGATCATGTCCACATGTGGTCAAATATTTCCTACGTTTTTGGTCGTCCTGAGTTTACTGATAGGACTTTCTTTCTATATTGTTTCTATGTATAAGCTTTTTATCTCTCTATACTTTTTATTTAGATTTCTTATATATTTTTAATATTTTTACTGATAGGACTGTACTGATAGGATTTGCTTTCTATATTGTGTCTATGTATAAGCTTTTTACCTTTCTATACCTTTTAGATGGATTTTTTTATATATATCTTTTAATATTTTTTATATATTTTAATATATTTTTTTAATATATTTTAAAATATTTTTACATAATTATAGAATTAATGTTTTGCATATTTTTCACACATTTTTTCTGTTTTCTCCCCTCTACCCTGTTTTTTTCCTGTGCGTCTATAGACACGTACATGGAACCTTATGTGCGCGCTTGTGAATGTGTGCGTTGTGTGCGGGTACGTGCGTATATAGATGTATGTGCGTGCATGCGAAAATATGCGCATATTAGACACGTTTTAACCTTATAGCTTTCCCACACTTTCTTCTGTTTTTGCTTTTAGCCCTATAAATTTTTTTTTGCGTGCGTGTGTATGGGTGCGGGGTTGTGTGTGTGTGAGTGTGGGTGTGTATGCGGGTATATATATATGTGTATATGTACATATATGTATAGTTTTTGGCGAGTATGTGGGTGAGCGAGGGTGGTTTAGTATATAAATATAGGCGAATGTGCGGTTTGGTGCGCTTACGCGAACACTATACACTTCTCTACTCCCTTACTTTTACCCCCTCCCCTTACTTAGCAGTCTATAGCTCTTTTGTCTTAATGACGGTCAACCACACAGTAATTTCCCTTTGTTTTAACGGTCATTTTTCACAGGAATTTTCAATGGCCAGATAACTGAAGAGATGTTGGTGTGGGCTCCCATCCCGGCATCCGAAACTCGGAGTTTTATCATGGCTACCGAATAAGTGTCACATATTTTTACAGATAAATTCCTCTATTTACATAATATCCACAGCAAATATTGGATACCGTATCCTAAACATAACTGTCTAATACAGTGTTTCCCAAACTTTTCACGCCAAATTGCAATATCACCCACCTATCAGCCAAAAAATACTCCGTCGTCCAACTGTATATGAAAAACCCTGACGCAGTCGACTGCATCGACCTTAAACGGATTACTATAGCAGTTTGGAATATTCAGTGCAATAACCTCTTGAAATTGCTCCATTATATTATCATGCAATGATTGTAAATAGTTGTGATATATAGTTAAATCCTCATCAACCAATTCATCTTTCAAAGAATCGAGGTGTGGAAATTGATGAAATTGACATTTTGAAATGTTAGTCTTATACAGCACCAATTTCGAAATGAAGGTAGTGATAAATGGTTTACAGTCAACGTGAGTTTTTCCGTTTCCTTGCAATAACTTATTCAAATCATTTAATTTTGTGAATATATCACAAAGGAAAGCATCCGTTAATGCAGCCATCAATGAAGCGGATAGTGGAGTACCTTCAAAGAAAGATATGATTATATGAAACAGTCCAACAAAGTGTACAACAGTTTTCTTTTAGCAGCCACTGCACTTCGGTATGGTATAAGAGTTTTGTATAGTCTTCATCATTTCTCAGACAGAGTTGACAGAAAATTCGATCAGACTGGACTTCAATTTGTTCACAGCCTTGATGACTGACTGTAGCGCATCATTCGATCTACCGTTCATATTTTTTGCCAGTAAATGCTGCCGGTGTGCTAAGCAATGAACAGTTAGTATTTGGTGTGAAATTTCACATTTTAGGAGAGACGAAAAACTTCTCTATCTTCCTATCATCGAAGGGGCTCCAACAGACGCACAGACAAGAATATTACTGAGTGGGATATTATGTTCAAAAAGGAAAGACTTGAGAGTGTGAAAAATAGCTACACCTTTTGAATCAAGCAGAAATTTCTCTGTGAACAGCATTTCCTCACAAGGCTGAAAGGTCTTCGCTGAAATACCGAATATATACCATCATCAAACATTGATTGTTCAAAACATTTGACTCATCCACTTGTATAGAAAATTCAGAACGCTGGAAAATATCAATGAGCTGATATTTGACATCGTTGGCCATTTCATTGATGCATCGAGAAATCGTGTTATTACCAAGTGGGATCTTCTTCATAATATTATCGGGTTTTTTGTGCATAACAGTTGACCAAACCTCTTCGATAACCGGGCGAAATAATGTTTCTCCAATTGTGTGAGATTTCCCAGACATAGCAACAAGCCATGCAATGTTGTACAATGCAATCAACCCATCATTCTCCTACTTACTAGTTTCCTGGATTAGCGTGCTGAATGTTTGTATTTGCTTTTTGAAAGAGGCATTCAGTTGCAAAAAGTATGACAATGGCTTGTCCTTCTACCCAGAATGCTTTGCATCAAAGTGACACTTCAAGTGTGAAGGTTTCATTGCTTCCCTGGTAATGTTTGATGGCAAAGAAGGCACATTGGTAACTGACAGTTCTGTGGAGAGGGAATAAATCCAAATGATAAATAATCACTACTGTACTGCCGATAAATTTCTTTGACTGGAGGCATCAGTAAAGTGAAAATGTGAAAATGAATTTCTATGGATGGCGTCAGAACAGCAGTATAGTATTTTCAAAGAGAAGTTGATAGAGTAGAGTCAGATGACATGTCTTTACTGGAGCAAATACGGATCTAATTCGTTTGGCTGCCAGCATTTCAAGAAATATGTTTTTAAAAAGTTGTAGAAGTTTAAAGTTTGATCATTTTCACCCAGTCAAGAAACACGATTTCAAAGCTGTCATTTTGTGCGTGACTGCACATTGTGTCAACATCCTGAAAATAGCACTTGTGTTTTGATATGAAACTGTAGAATTAGGTACGACATATAACCCCTCATAATTTTTTTATTTTCCGGAGTTTTCAGAAAATTTTTGCGAATTTGTATTCTACATGCAGGACGTCATGTGGGGGAAAAAATTGTGGTGGGGCGTGATTTAAGGCCTAGGCCTATTTGGCTGCTATTTTTAGCACGTATGAAAACCATCTCAATGACTGTGCGACAAAAATATTCGGTCGATAACCAAGTCTGCTTTTTTTTAATACAAAGAGACGTCTCATATGAGTAGTCGAATCGGTAAAAGTGCATCCTTATTCTAGGCATACCTAGATATAAATAAATGCAGAATTAATTTGTAAAAGTTTGATAATAGTGATAGTGACTTTTGTCTCTCTCTATTACCTTTCAAAAGCATTATAAATTGAAGAGACATTAGAACAATTAGCAATATAATAAAAAGGTTTTTATTTATGATGATGCTTGGTTTCTCGGTTCCTGTCATTCTGCTTGGCCGCCGCTGATTAAACTGTAGTTTGGCAATGGAAGGTTAAGGTCTTCCTTGATGCCTGCCAGAGAAGCAAGTAGCTATCACATCGATAGCATCATGGTGAAAAGTGCTTCGTGGAGGAGCGATGTGTTGTCATGTAGAAGGTCTGAGCTCAACTCGCCAAACAAAGTGAAACCACTGTTTAAGTACGAGTTTTACTACGCATGCGCAACTCGAGGGGCTTCCGGTGGTGAAGTCCCCTGCGCATGCGCAAAATAGTACTTCCTCAATGGCGGCTATAATTTTGCGCCACTACAATAGCT
>NC_069000.1:27444104-27445409 GCF_001194135.2 Octopus bimaculoides | reverse complement strand
CTGCAGTTCCTTTATTACTTGTGATTGATGCAGTGGCGCAAGAAATGTTTGAGTGTTCAGCACTAATAGGGAAAAACACAGTTTGAGCCTTTTTTTACAAAAGGAATGCTGAAAAATGCAATAATATACAATGCAGTCAAATATAAATTGTCTTGGAGAGTTTCTTCGGCCAGTGCACTGTACGGCTAGACCTAGTGACATAGGGTTCACTTGTGGTAGTTCTCAACGATGAAGGTGGAGTTTTCACAGGTGTATGTGTTGGTGATGGTGATGATAAAGGTGTATGCGTTGCCGGGGACTCATGGTAGGAAGGTTAGAAAAATAATCTCGTAATCGAGTGACATACGACACTGGATTTGGAGGCTGTAATTTGTCTGGTACCAACATCATACCAGGCAATGCCAGTGTGGTACCATACAATAATTCTGCTGCAGAAAAACCAAGGTCTGCTTTAACTACAGTCCTGCATCCAAGTAGGACAACAGGCAGAAATACAGTCCATGACTGCGGATTGGGCGAGGCGCGCAATGCGGCCTTTAGTTGCCTATGAAAACGCTTCACCATCCCATTTGAAACAGAATGGTAGCTGGTGGTGCGTATACGATGCCTTCGATGAAGGGAGTGGAAAATAGGCAAATTTCCAATTGCTGAATTTTGGCGAAGTTAAATCTAACGTCGACAAAAGGGGTTGGTCCTGCGAAATAGCAAGTAAATCAATTGTTGCAGGAGAGGAAATAGAACTTACAGGGAGTCTCGTGAGAGCATCAGCAGGGATGTTCTGCTTCCCTGGCAAATGACTGTAAAATATAGTCCAGATGACGTAAAGCACGAGGAGAGAGTTTGTCTGTTTTAGAAGACAGTGCGCACAATATATGCGCGGAGTCGCTGAAAATGTTGCGATAAATGGTGAAGATGATTCTCGTTTGTATCACGTCGGGGTCACCAGTGTAAAAGTTTGATAATAGTGATAGTGACTTTTGTCTCTCTCTATCACCTTTCAAAAGCATTATAAATTGAAGAGACATTAGAACAATTAACAATATAATAAAAAGGTTTTTATTTATGATGATGCTTGGTTTCTCAATTCCTGTCATTCTGCTTTGCCGCCGCTGATTAAATTGTAGTTTGGTAATGGAAGGTTAAGGTCTTCCTTGATGCCTGCCAGAGAAGCAAGTAGCTATCACATCGATAGCATCATGGTGAAAAGAGCTTCGTGGAGGAGCGAGGTATTGTCATGTAGAAGGTCTGCGCTCAACTCGCCAAACAAAGTGAAACCACTGTTTAAGTACGAGTTTTACTACGCAT
>NC_069000.1:27429111-27443475 GCF_001194135.2 Octopus bimaculoides | reverse complement strand
GTTGTGGACTATCTGACACTGTTTGTCTGTCCGCCTCTCTCTCTAGGTATGTGTTTGTATATGTGTGTGCATGTATGTGTATGTTTGTATTATATGATTGTGCGTGTTGCCGTTTTGAATTCCTTTCTGCGACTGACCTTAAACTGCCATTAAAGGCCCAACCACGCACACGCACACATTTGTTTTAACCCATTTCATCTGCAGCCATACATTTTGAATTTGTTTTCATTATAAAATTACACCTCAGCTAAAAAACATCCTTTGGCTTCGGAATACAACGTTGTCTTTTTCTTTCTATATTTTTAACGTTAGAATTTCTGGCTCATTTGTTGATGTGTCATCATTACACATCCACATTACACCTTTAAGATCGGGGAACCAGTTAGGGGCTCGCTAGATCTCGGCATACCAGCAAACCACAAAATCGCACCAGCCAGCATCACCACTACCTCCAAGACCGTCATATGTATGTAAGTATGTATGTATGTATGTATGTATGTGTGTTTGTGTGTTCCACCACCACCATTGTTTGACAACCGATGTTGGTGCGTTTGCGTCCCTGAAAGTAGCTGTTCAGCAGAAGAGAATGATAGAATAAGCACCAGGCTTACAGGGAATAAGTGCAGGTGTCAATTTCTTCGACTAAGGGTGGTGCTCCAGCATGGCCACCGTCAAATGACTGAAACAAGTCAAAGAATAAAAGAATACCAGAAAAACGTTCTGTACCACTAAACCAAGAAGGTTCTTTGAGTATGTACGATGTCTTTTAAGGTTAAATAGTAATTACGTTTACGTTTGTGTAACATATTTTGGTTGGATTATATAGTCATGGGTGTTACATTACTTTCTATATTCTGAAACTGTCACAATATACTTTTCTAGGCTTGAAATTTTTGTGGGGAGGGGGACCAGTTGATTAGATCGACCCCAGTACACAACTAGTACTCAATTTATCAACCCCCAAAAGGACGAAAGGCAAAGTCGACCTTGGCAGAATTTGAACTCGGAATGTAAAGACAGACACTCATAATATACAAACATTTCTCATAGCACCAGGACACTGTTTACAGATGCTTACATTTTTTATTTCGTGTTGGGATTTGCTTTGAGTGTATTAAATTATAAGGCACCAAAAGAGAACGACTCTCCCCAGACACAACAGAATACATTTTTAATGTTTTCCGTGAATTTTTCACGGGTCCAGCTAGTATATATATAAAATACACTGTATTGGAATAAAAATGTTTCCCCACAATTAAACATATCTATAGAAACACAAAACATACGCACACACATATACATACAATTCACCCACGTATATACTCTCTCAGACACACAAATATTTTCATTACATACATTATTTACATTTGATGGATATTTGTCATCATTTTGTTTGTTGTTAACACAACGTTTCGGCTGATATGCCCTGATGAAGGCTGAGAATTTGGCTTTAGGTTCAACACCACTATGGCTACGATATGTTAATGACACCTTTATACTCTGGCCCCACCAGGAAGATGTCCGAGTGCTGTTAGATCATGTGAACTCAATAAAGCCATCCATACAGTTCACAATGGAAAACGAAAAAGACAATCAGTTTGCATTCACGGACGTATTAATAACACGGACCAAGTATGGATTTAGGACATCTGTATATTGCAAGCCGACCTTTACTGGATGATACCTCAACTTCAATTCCCACCATCCATACAGTATAAAGAGAGAGATTGCTCAGTGCCTAAAACATCGTGCAAAAAATATAAGTAGCGATCGTGATACACAACACGAAGAAATGATCAAGCTCAATAACGATCTGTAAAGCAACAACTTCCCCAAAAGTATGCTATCCACTCCAATTATGAAGAAGAGAGAGGCCAATAAATTGTCCACAGTCTGTCTACTCTAAGTGAAAGGCCTCTCCGAAAAGATACAAAAGATATGCAGCTCATATGACATCAGGACAGTATTCAAGAGTAATACAACACTTCAAGTAAAACCGCCAATAGAAGAGAATATGACCAAAGACTGCGTGTACTCCATCCCATACAGCTGCGGTAGGTTATACAAAGGCGAAACATGTCGCCCCCTCAAAATAAGGGTAGAGAAAAGCTTTGACACGAGGAGATATTGATAAATCGGGTATAGCTGATCATGTATGGAAAAATGGAAACCACCTCCCCCTGTGGGATGAAGTTAAAATAATAGACAGAGAACACCACTGGAAAAACGAAAACCAAAAGAAGCAGCACATATGTTAGGACACAACAACTTCTTAAGCAGACCGAGTGCAGATATGAGCAGTATATGGAAACCGGTATTAAGGAAGGATAGAAAAATATTAGATTTATAAGCCCTAAAATTCACTCCATAATTGTCCACGGGCATATGGCGTAGTGGTTAAGAGCGCGGGCTACTAACCCCAAGATTCCAAGTTTGATTCCAAGCAGTGACTTGAACAATAATAATAATAACATCGAAAAATACCTTAGGAATGAGAACCCAGGTTCGAAATTTCCCCAAGACACCTGATGAAAGCTGGAGAGTATATCAGCCGAAACGTTGTGTTAACAACAAACAAGATGAAGACAATATCCGTCAAATATAAATAATGTACATAATTCCTCATCTCTTAAATATAGATCTGTAACACAAAACGTTTTACCCAAACATACCCATAAACACTTCCAAACATTCACATACAAACATACTTATTGACCCCAACCCAAGGAGTCTTGGATGAATGGGTTTATCTTTTGATATCTTGTGTCGCTAAAGTGTAGAAAGTATGTTTTTTTTTTAAAGACCATGTAGATTTTTTTTAAGACTTCAGGGAGACCACCTTTATGAAATGTCGCAGTACAGAATGTAGCCCTCTTGAGCGCAGGGCCTCCTTCGGCGAGGGGCCCGATTGGGAGCAATCGGTCTAATTGGCTTAAGGCCGGCCCTGTGTGTATGTGTGTGTGTGTGTGTGTATTTTATATATATGTTATGTATTCTTTGGCTTGTGTTGGAACAATAAAACAATTCATTGAAGGCGTTATTATAAATTCTACGTGGCATGTTTACAACTGTATATGTACAGCGGAGTGATACACACAGTGCGTATTCGCTTTATTCACAGTTCACACTGTCTACTAGATGCACTTAACAAAATAGTACTAATAATGGGGATGTATTCATATATATGTATACATACACATACACATAGACATGAACATATAACATCCGTTCTTCTAAAAAAAAAAAAAAGATCTTTTGGCAATGAAAAACTAGAAGTAATCTTCCTTACACCAGTGGATTGTCAGAGCGAAGGTGGCAATCCTGCAGCAGAAACTATGAGATTATTCTGCCCATACACGTGGTTCTCTGCTTCTTAATCTAAGCGGAACTAGTTATCATTTACTTTTTTTCTTTAATGGTATCGAATCGGTGGTAAGATATTGGGTCTCCATCTTGTGGATCTTGTACTCTGTACTGATGTCTGAGATGTGCGTGATGTCGATGTGTTGCTGGGCTGCTGATGGGTGGTTAGTGCCCGTTGAGGTGTTGACTCTATGGAAGCACGCATTCTGTGTGTACCGTCATCTGCTGTGGTGTTGTCGTTCTTATTGGTGTTGCCACTGATGCTGCAGGTGTTGTGCACATCATCTTTGACAATTTTGGTGTTGGGCGGATGTGGGCCCTGTTTCGTTTCAGCTGCCTACCAGATTCAATTTTTATGATGTATGATTTTGGAGTTTCGACTCTACTGACAACCTGTGCTGGGATCCATGTTTTGGTTATGGGAACTTGAGTATGCACATGTCCTCCAAGTGTCTTGGATAAGTATTGTGAATGTTTGTTATAATATTTTTGTCCTTGCTCTTGAGTGGCTGCTGGCTTTGCCCTCGTCTCTTCCTGGACAATAGGAGGTTGGATCTTTGTTGGCAGGGTGGTTTTGTATGTCCTACCATTCAGCATTTCAGCCCTCAGTGGTGTTGCTCGCAGAGACAGAAGTGCCAGGTGTGGGTCTTCCTTAGTTTCTTGGCATTTGACTAGTGTTCTCTTGACTGTCTGCACCTTTCTATGAATCCATGACCTTTGGGGTAGTGTGGAGATGAGATTATGATGTTGAACCCATACTCATTGGCTAGCTTTTTGAATTCTTGAGATGTGAACTGGGTTCCATCGTCACATATGATCTTCTCTGGTATTCCTCGCTCTGCTAGAAGTCCTTGAGCCACTGTAATTATTGTTTTGGCTCTCAGGTCTTTCACTTATCTACCAAATGGGAATTTAGAGTAGTAGCAGACTATAATCAAGTACCATTCTTGGTTCTCTGTGAACGGATCTACTCCAGTAGCTTGCCATGGCCTTCTTGGGATGAAATCCTATGTGTGTAAAGCACACCGATCAAACTCTGCGTCATCTTTCATTAGCTCTCGGAGGTTTGCAGTGTGATCGGCCAGCTTGGGTATGAAGGCTCCCATGCACTGGATGAGTCCCAGAAAGTTTCTGAGTTCCTTCTTATCTTTAGGTGCTTTGATGTGAATGGTGGCTTCCACTTTTGCGGGTACCTGGTTTCACTCCCTCTGCAGAGTATATCATTCCAAAGAATTTGCACTCAAAGCGTTGATCACAAACTCTGCATTGAATTTGACACCTGCTTATCGGGTTTTCTCCATGGCTTCATGTAGATTGTAGTTATGTGTGATCTCCTCGTTGCCATACACTTGGGTATCATCCGCTATCTCGATTGCTCCCTTGCAGCTTTGGTAGGTCTCATCTACTTGACGCTGGAAGACATCTTGGCTCACCTTCAATCCAAATGGGAGTCGGTTGAATCTGTATCTGCCAAATGATGTGTTGAAGGCAGTGAGCATGGATGATTCCTTGTCTATCTTTATATTACAGTACCCATTACTGGCATCCAGTTTGCTGAATATCTTAGATCCAGCTAATGACGGTGAGATTTCTTCGAGGGTTGGAATTGGATAGTAATCTCGATTTAATGTCTTGTTCAGATCCCTGGGGTCAAGGTATATTCGTAAGGTACCATTGGGTTTTTCTTTAATTACAATTGAAATCGTGTCACTTTGGTGATTATTTTTTTCTCCTAACTCTGCCTTTAGCTTCTCTCATAATTCTAGTGGAACACGGCGAGGTGGGTGGACAACTGGCTTGACGTTGGGGTCGACTGTTATATGGTACCGATACTTCTCAAAACACCCAACTGTATCATCAAAACATTCTGGGTACATGCTCATCAGTTCATCGTTATTTCTAATTAGTGGTCTGTCTTTGATAGGTATATCTGTCAATTCTGCTCCGAGCTGCCTTCACTTCACTCTTGATTGACAATGCTGAGCTTTTGACAGGTATTAAGTCCGAGAATTGCGGGTCCTTCTATTCTTGTGATATAAAAAGAACACTTGATTTTTCTTCTTTTGTGTGTCCCTGTAATGATTGTTTTGTCCAGTGGTGGAATCCTGGTACCTCCATCTGCAATAAGGTTTACATCACTTGGTGAGAGGATTCCTTCTTTGACCTTATCCCCTTGTGTCATGTGTTCTGGGAATATTTTTTGTAGAGGTTGACAGGCAAGATATCACTCTGGGTTCAAGTGTCAATCTTTAGCTTTAGGTCAATGTTTATTCGTTTCTTGCCTGACTTCTTTTGGATTTGTATTGTGCATGCCTCATTTTTTTTTCGGTTGCCGCCGTTTCCCATCTCATGTGCATTTATTGTACCAACTGCCAAGAATTCCTCCTCTGAGGTGTTTTCTTCTTGTTGTTGGGCATGTACATCTCCTTGTCTTCTCTTTCCGCTCTTCTTTGAAAGCTGGGGCTTGTATTTGAGATTTTGTTTATCTACACATTTTTTCCCAGTGGTTGGGCTGTCCACATGCATTGCAGGACATTTCCTTCGGTCATTGAACTCATGCTCTGTACCACAGTACTGGCATGTTCTCTGCTTGTGTGTATGTTTCATCCTTTGTCGAGAGACAATATCTACACCGCTGCCTATTGTTTTTGTTTGAAAGGTGAGGTCATTTGTTTTGTAATGGCTTCAAATACTCTTGCAGTGTCAACTGCTTCTATCAACTGGAGAGCGTCCTTACCTATGAGGGATTTTTGGACTTCTTTATGAGCACACCCCCATATGAGTTGATCAACAATCCTTTCGTCCTTGTCTTTGAATCTGCATTTCTCGGCAACATTCTTAAGTCTGGACAGGAAGTTGTTAATTGTTTCTTGTGGGTCTTGTTTCAGACCCTGGAATTCGTACCTATGAATTCTGTGGTTTGATCTGGGCTCTTGGTATCTTTCACATTTCTCTAAAAGTGTGTCTGGATTACTGAAATCCGATTCTGACATGTCCCAACTATTGAATAGGTCTAAGCCCTTCTCTCCCATCCATAAAAGGATGTAGCTTACTTTTCGTCGGCAGTTGAACCTTTCAGGAACTTTTGAAAGCAATTTGACTTTTCTGTTTGAATTTCTTGAATGTTTCTACGACATCATCAGCATCTAAATTCATGGTCAGATCAAGATTCATCTGTACGGCGACGGGGGACGCTATTTCGGATTCTCGCATGTGTCCAAAGACGAAGCGATATTCAGTTTGTTAAATTCAGGTTTGTTGTGTTCCTGTTTTGTTGTAATAGCACGGTTTTCGATTAAGTATTTATCGCTGCCACCATGTTTTATATATTCTTTGCTTTGTGTTGGGACAATAAAACAATTCATTGAAAGCGTTATTATGATTCTACGTGTTTATTTACTTGGCATATTTACAACTGTATATGTATAGCGGAGTGATACACACTCTACGTATTCGCTTTATTCACAGTTCATAATGTCTACTATATGCGCTTAACAAAATAGTACTAATAATGAGGATGTATTCATATATACGTATACATACACATACACATGAACATATAACGATATATGTCTGTGTATGTATATATTTATATATATGTGTATGTGTGTGTGTGTGTTTCTTTATAATCGTAATTTATGCTGTTTGAAAGGTATTTACATAAAATTTCATTAAAAGATATCCATTTTCCTGAAAGTTATGGGGAAAAAATTGGATCGTGTGAATTTTCCGAAAGTCTTCTCTCCACCCTCGGGTCATTTACGCAAATTTTGATTTTCAGATTCGTTTACTACACATTTTATTATACCTGTTACACCTGTTTTTTTCTTTGTTTTGGTGGCGGGGTGTTAAACTAGATATTAGCCCAATATCCCCCCCCCCCAATAATACAAAAGCACAGGACATGTGCTTCTGTGTTCCATTTGGAACATTATTATAGAGTGTCAAAGGGAGGGAGTTAGCAGGAACACCAGAGAATTGCAGGAAAGATTTTAAGATATTTCGATTCTTTACGTTATAAGTTCAAATCTCGTTGAGGCCAACTTTATGTTTCATCCTTTCGATGTCGATAAAATAAGTACCAACCAAAGTAGACGGTCTTGTATCTAAATCAGAAATCATTATGATCCATTCAAATCCCACCGAGATCGACTTTGCCTTTCATCCTTCCTAGGTCGATGGAATGAAATACTAGCTAAGGCAGGCGACATAAGCAAGTATACTCTCCTGCGCCCATGGCTGTTAGAAATAATAGATCGGCTTGTTCACTTGACTATTCTCCTATACATGTACACACATTTGGCTCGTAGTTGATCAACAACAATTAATATCGATTATATATGTGATCAGGTGACGAATGTTGTAGAGCAAGGTGTAAATTTCAGCTGAGTTGAGTTCACAACTGTTTCTGATGAAAAGATTTCATTTACATAATTTTTCTCCGCATTAGAAAACAACGAATGTCGCACCTTTCTACTTACTCCACTGCTGCCCTCCATCTCTTATAAATCTGATACCTTGTGATAACGAAATAAATTATTGTAGTTGTTGTTCATCAGTTCTCATTATGTAGACGTGACTATCTCAACTGCCCTGTACCGTAGCCAAATTGGCTCCCTCCTTAAATGTAATATACCTTTGACTACAGCAAACACATATGAACTGAATGCACTGTAGGTCCGCATGCCCTCACAGGTCCTTTTGAATGTATATTTAAGACTACATTGTTCAAAATGTGCAGTATTTCTAAAAGACATTTGGGTATGATTTGAAGGAATTTCCATATGCAGAAAGAGGCTCCCTGATGTGTCTGATATAAGCATCAGACATGTTACTTATGTCCATTTAATCAGCTTTATCATAGTAGCCCCCCTACAAATTTGTAGCCACTGTAATAGTGTAATAAATTATCAAAGCAAGATGATCAACAGCATAATAATAGCACTAAAAAGACGTACATTTTTCATGAGGTAACGATGGTCTTAAAAGAGGCAAACCAATTTCCATTCTTTATAGTCCACACTCATCATGCAGTTAGTATCAGTGGGAAATACACGATAACCCATTCTCAATTTTTTCCTCTCCCTTTACATTCGTGACATGTTGCCAGTGTTATGAAAATTATCATGCATGAATATGCTAAATAGATAGGGTTATCAAATATAGTCATCTACATTTAGTCACCTATGTGTATATACGTGTACATGCATGGAGTCGTCTACAAATCACTATACAGATCTATTTCATTTTCTCCCTTTCTGTTTCTTTCTCTCCATCTCACAAACACGCAACCGCACACTACACATTAACGTGGACACTGGTTCACACAAAGTTGTGGTAGAAAATTTTTAAATACTGATAGAATTTATTTACATTGTCTAAAAATACGTGGTTTAGTATGTTGCTTGCGTGTTTAAAGAACAAAAATACAAACAAATTTCAACTCACTCATTATCAATCGGACCTTTCTTAATTAAGCAAGCTACAAATTAAAATACAATACATGTCTCATTCAAATAATGTCTTTTACAACTTAATGATAAATGGACAGATATATTAAATAGCTTGATGGTTAGATAGCCGGATAGAGTGATATAATATTGATATTATGCGCACGCACGCACACACACACACACACGCACACACACACACACACACACACACACACACACACACACACACAAGGTGACGAGCTGGCAGAATCGTTAGTACACCGCTCAAAATGCTTAGCAGCATTTCGCCCGTCTTTACGTTCTAACTTCAAATACCGCCAAGATCGATTTTGCTTTTCATCCTCTCGGACTCGATAAAATGAGTACTAGGGTCGATATAATCGACTTATCCCCTCCCCTCAAACTGTTGGCTTTGTGCCAAAATTCGAAATCAATATTATGCGCGAGCGCATGCACATGCACACACACGCACATAAGGTGACGAGCTGGCAGAATACCGCGCCGGACAATATGTTTACCGAAATTTCTTTTGACTTTACGTTCTGACTTCAAATATCCCAGAGGTCGATAAAATAGCTACTAGTTGAGCACTGGGGACGTTGTAATCATCTTATCCCCTCCCACAAAATTTCTGAACCAAAATTTGAAACCAATATTATGCACATACATTTCCAGTTGGGTTCATTCATTTTCAACATATTTAAAAAAATGTTTTTATATATTTTTGAAGCCTTATCCATCAGTTATCCTTTTTGTATATATATTTTTTACTTCTTTGAGTAATTGGACTGCGGCCATGCTGGGGCACTGCCTTGAAAAATTTTCAGTGGAATGAATTGTCCCAGTACTTATTTTTTAAAGTCTGGTTCTTTCTTTCTTTCTTTCTTTCTTTCTTGTAATCAATATATATATTTAAATCTCTTACAATTATATTCAATTTGTCATTTTATTTTTAATCCCCTGAACTAATCTTCTAAACTAAGCTAAGCTTCTAACTAAGCTTTAGATATCGGTCGTCTTTTACTTAGCTTGCAAATACACTTTTTCCCATCAGAATGTTATAAGACTTTCTACCTTATATACGAAGGGGTACTCAAAAATAGCTGGAAACGTTCTCTGTGGGACAAACCCGTTGTAGTTCAGGCTTTCACCGCTAGAAGCCACTTGAGGTCATCTTCGGGCGTAAGTCTGCCGACCGGCGATGTCCGATGCGGTCATACTGTCACGTGGTGCGTCTTTGTTTTGCAGTGCTTCTCGCCTGTTCGTATATTCTTGCGATGGCTGAACGAAGGAACAGTGTGCTTCTGGGAAATTCTATTTTCTGCTGGGGAAAACGGCGGCTGAAACAGTTGTCATACTTCAAACAGCTTACAAGGCCGCTGCAATGAGCAAAACACAAGTTTACGAGTGGTTTTCAGGTTTTAAGAATGGTCACTTGTCGCTTGAAGACCAACCTCGTTCAGGGCGACCGTCGATCTCCCGCACGAACGAAAACATCATGAAAATTCATGAACTGATCTTGGAGGGCCGTCACCGAACAGTTGACGAACTTGATATGACTGGTGTGTCCTGGTGCTCCTACCAACGAATTTTGAGCGAGGAATCGAGAATGAAAAGGGTTGTAGCAAAATTTGTGCCTCGCTTGCTCACAGTAGATCAAAAGCAGTCACGACTGAATGCGTGTCGTGAACTGAGAGAACAACTGGAAGTTGATCCGGACCTTTTTTTCGAAGGTCATCACTGGTGACGAAAGCTGGTGCTGCGGAATTTGTAGATGTGGAAGAATTGAAGTAAAAAAAACAAAAAAAAAAAAAAAACACGGAGGCGTTAAGAGGCATTACTTTGCAAAAGTTCCAGCACTGCTTCGAATAGTGGGAAACGCATCTGGACCGATGCATTACTTCACATGGAGAATACTTTGAAGGCGATAAAAATGTAAACATCTAAAACTAAGTGAATAAAATAATATTGCAAAATACCTGTTTCTTTTGAGTATTCCCTCGTACACACACACATACACACAGATATATATACACACACACATACACACACACAAACACACACACACACACATATATGTATGTATATATACATATATATATATATATATATATATATATATATATATATATATATATATATATATATATATATATATATATATATATGCGCGCGCGTGTCTTTTATCTTTTACTTGTTGCAGTCAAGCTGGGACATTACCTTGAAGAAATTTGAGTCGAACGAACCGACACTAGAACTTATTTTCATTTTAAAGCCTGCTCCTATTTTATCGGTCACTTTGCCGAGACGCTAAGTTACAGGAAAGTAAACACACCAACGCAGGTTGTAAAACAATGGTGGGAGACACGCACACACCCCCACCCACGCACATACACAATTACACACACAAACACATACACATACTGAGATACACACACACGCACACACAAACCCATACAGTCACATATACGACGGTCTTTCGGTTTCTATCTACTTAATCAACTCACAAGGCTTGATCGGCCCAAGGTTATGTAGTAGATGACACTTACCCATAGTACCATGCAGCGGAGCGGAGCTGAGTCTGGAACCATGTGGTTGGGAAGCAAACTTCTTACCATATAGCTAAGTCTGAGCCTACATACATACATACATTGAAATCCGTTGGAAGGATAATCCCGAGGGCAAAGAAATAAAAACCCACAATATGGTAGAAGCCATAGCCGCTCATAATAAAAAGAATACTGGTGGAATGTCCCAGATAGAATAAAGAGTAAAACAGTAGAAGTACGGAAGTACGGACCAACCTCCATACCCTCTGGAAGACGATGAGTTGTGAATTTTATTCTCTTGTCTGTATTCTTCTATCTACCGTTTTACTCTTTATTCTTCTATCTACTATTTTATTCCTTTATAAACTGTAAATTCCCTGTCTAGAACTTTCATACATATCTTGTCTCTGATGACAGAATACCCAGTGTATGGAGATGTTAACCTATCACTTGGTATATCCCAGAAATAGCTGTAAGACATCAAATAATTAATTAATTAATTAACTTATTGATTAATTACCTCAGATTCACCTTACTCTAATTAAATATTGTAAATGACTTGAGACACTCGTCCTTCCTTGGTTTTTGTTGTTCTTTCCCCTGCCAACTCAGAAGCCTACTACGGATTCCTTGCTCCAGCCTCAACTTGGAACCTGACAGATGACCAATTATAGCACTTACACAGTGTACCTATTCGCTTAGATCACCAGTGAACTAAACCCCTCATATTCTTTATAACTTTATATATATATATATATGTGTGTGTGTATGTGCGTGTGCGTGTGAGTTATATAGGCCACCGGCCATTAGGGTCTGATGAGACGTATGTAAAGCTAAGCGCTTTATGGACACCTAACCCTGGGTAACCCTATGAACCGGCCAAACCCTGTGAAATCTGAGATCGGACAGGTGAGCAAACGACTCATCAGAAAGATCAATAACGGCGTTAAAAACGCCTCTGACTTCGCCCTATGGCGCAACACCTACGGAGTCATTACATGGTTTAAAACCAATAGCAGTAGGGGTGGAGCTAGGTTTATCCAATTTGATATAGTGGATTTCTACCTATCTATATCAAGGAAGCTCCTGTTAATGGAACTGGACTTCGCTACGACCTACACTGAAGTCAGCGATGATGACATACGCATCATCATGCATGCCAGTAGAACCCTACTCTTCAGTAAGGGGTCGGCTTTGGTCAAACGTACTGACCCAGAGGGCTCCTTCGAGATAGCAATGGGTACCTTCATCCTAGATATACTCAAAAAGAAATTCCTTTCATCTAGCTTTTGCCTCAACAGGGTTGACGCGCTAGCAATATCAAGAGGGGCTAACGGCAACACGCTGGATAGCCTCAGAAAGGACCTCTCAGGTACCATGAACTCTGTTGGACTGAAGGTCACAATAGAAAGCAAGCTGAAAACAGTAGATTTCCTTGACGTGATCCTGGACTTGGAATCTGGTGCCTATAGGCCCTTTAGGAAACCAAATGAGAGGCTATCATACATTAACACAGTTTTCTGTTCCAGAACCTGGTTAAGGGCGTCAGCAAGAAACTCTCTAGTTTATCTTCAAGAACAGAGATTTTTGATGCTGCTGCCCCGTACTACAACCGCGCTCTGGCTGCCAGCGGTTTCAAGGATAGTATTAGTTACACGCCAGACCCTAGTCCCCCGCCTAAAAGAAAGTGTCACCGGAAAGTGTTGTGGTTCACGCCGCCCTTCTCTTGCTAAGACCAAAGTAGGTAACATCTTCCTTAGATTAATTGATAAACATATCCCCCCGCACAAATAGATTCAACAAAATATTTAATAGACATACCCTGAGAATATTTTTTAGATGTGCACCTGGTGTAAAAAAGATTTTAGTAGGTATGCCCTGACCCGACACAGAGGCAGGATGCTCATGCAGGGGTAACACAATTATACATACCTACACCCCCAGAAAAAAAAAAACTATGCATATGTGGTAAGTAGTTTGCTTACGAACCACATGGTTCCGGGTTCAGTCCCACTGAGTGGCACCTTGGGCAAGTGTCTTCTACTATAGCCTCAGGCGGACCAAAGCCTTGTGAGTGGATTTGGTAGACGGAAACTGAAAAAAGCCCGTCGTATATATGTATATATATATGTATGTATGTATGTGTGTGTATATGTTTGTGTGTCTGTGTTTGTCCCCGCAACATCACTTGACAACCGATGCTGGTGTATTTACGTCCCCATAACTTAGCGGTTTGGCAAAAGAGACCGATAGAATAAGTACTAGGCTTACAAAGAATAAGTCCTGGGATCGATAAGCTCGATTAAAGGCGGTGCTCCAGCATGGCCACAAAGTAAAAGAGTATATGACACCACTACATATATCACAAACCCCATCCCCACAGGAGTACCACACTTAACGCACACACTTCCCACAAACACTTCAAGATAACTCTTACCGGCTTTGCAGCGAATCCAACCAAGGGACACAACTCCTAATCTAATCTCCTGTCCGTTTTCGTTTCACCACTCTTTCCACAGCAACCGCAAACCGGATGTGTCAATTCACCTCCGACAATAGAGAATAGTCGCCATATTCCCTGCCATATCGGCTACTCTGATGAGTGTAAGGTTATATAATCAAATTGTTACCTAACATTCCATTGTATTCCTTGTGCTAAACCGATTGGTAAGATCAGTCGTGATGGATATATAATAGTGCCCATTTCGGATAATACATCCACTCTGTTGACAGATATACGAGTGCATCTTTTCCCTGAATTATGGACTCTTAGACGACTCACGCGTATATACGCATGTGTATGTATGTATATATATATATATATATATATATATAGTTCAAAAATAGGGAAAAAGACAAAAAACAACAACAAAAAACAACGTGAGGACGTGATACAGATTGTGTTACTAGACGCTCGGGAAAGGAAAGAGAGAGAGTATGACGTTTCGAGCGGAGCTCTTCGTCGGAAACAAGGAAAGTCCAAAGAAGGGAAAAACGGA
>NC_069000.1:27427807-27428722 GCF_001194135.2 Octopus bimaculoides | reverse complement strand
GTAAGATAGCAGTAATTTCAATTTAGAGGAAGCTACCTTCCTCTAAATTGAAATTACTGCTATCTTACCCCTCCAATTAGAATATATAAAAATTAAATTCTTGTAAGGGACAGCAGGTTAGGGGTAAATCAAGCAAGAGAAAAAAAGAGATAAGAAAAAAGGAAAAAAATGTGCATATAGAAATAAAAATGGAAATGGAAGGACAATACCCTAAGGAGTGGCTAGAGGAAATTTAAGGTGAGGGAACTTAGGTCAAGATATTGGAGAATTATTAAGAATATATCTATTCGTCTGTATATTTAGAATAATACAACAAACTAAAGTACTAAATTTAAAACCATAGAGAACATTAATAGTTAAATTAGAATAAGACAAACATTTATAGTTAAAATATGATATATATACCTATCCATTAGATATTGACTAATTTCGTTATCATTGTTTATTTGAATAGTAGTTTGGTCATTTCAGCATGTACTTGATGACGTACTTAATTGATCTCACTGAGACAACGATTTCAACGTTTCAGTGGCATCTGAATGCTCTTAAAAGAGTTTCATTATAAAGTACAACCTGTTTGTTGTTTGTTTTCCATTCGTATGAGATTCAGCTCCTCCCATTGCAACTCAATTTCGTCTGTTTTTCTGTCTTTTGATTAAGATGATAAAGATTAATATTTTATTTTAAATAAAATAGTAAATTTTCTCTTTAGGAAAAAAAGATCAACTACCCATGATTCAAAAAGTATCTCATAAAAACATAGGGAGAATTTCTATCTTTCAGTCCGCGGCACTCCGAAAATTGTATAAATGATTGAGGGAAGGAAAAAGAAAGTAACAAAAAAGGATATTGCAACTTGATTTTTTTTACTGAAAGGGGGAAATGACTATTTTATTTGTAATCTTTATGAACTTA
>NC_069000.1:27426295-27427669 GCF_001194135.2 Octopus bimaculoides | reverse complement strand
TATATATATATATATGAAAAAAGAAGAACGAAAATGCTACATTTTTAAAATTAGGTACATTTAAATTTCTTTATATAGATACATTAAGAAATGTTTTAGTTTTAGATGTTTCGGTTGTTTGTAAACCTTATCAAAAATATGTACTTAAATGAAATATGTAGAGAAAAAAATTAATAGAATTATTAATAAAATAAACGTTTATAGTGTACTTTACTTTTTCCTGCAAGAGCACGTGGTAATTTCCATTAATCTTCGTGTCATTGCCAGTAGCAGCTTCAGCTGCTGTCTGTGATGGTAAATTAAATAGAGTGGTCAAAATTGTTTTCAAAAGGAGTGGCCACAGCAGCAGCAATAATAGTCGTCGTAAAGTTATCTCTCCTGAAGTCTTCACAGAAATGGATTTATTCAATCTCTCATCTTTATTTCTTATGAATAATATACATATTGTTTCAGTGTTCTGAGCTTAAAGAATTTAGACTCGGTCGATACTTTCATATCAAATGCATTTCCTTGCTAATGCGTTCATTTTGGCTATCATTGTCTCTGAATTTGTATGACGGAAAAGTTGTGAATTTGGGATATTTATTGGATGCACATCTGTCTATGTGTTCGCTGATAGATATTTTCCTGTATTCCATAATTGTAATTTGGGATTTTTGCACCGCCATCCTCTGACGTAGGTTGTTTTTTGTGTGTCCAATATATTGCCGTTTGCGTCCGGATTATGTAATTAAGTAAATCAAATTCTCAAATGCACATGTAAAGTTAGTTTTTATGGTAAAATTTTGGCCTTGTTCTAATCAGTATTCTGATCCTTCTATTATGTTGATACAAATCCCACAGTTATGTCTCCCGCACGTTTTTACTGTCGGCTTTGTGGTTATTGTTGAAAGTAATTTGGCTTGGGTTAAAATCCTCTTCATTGATTTTTGTCGTGTGTGTTTGGAGGATTTGATTCATCTTTAGGTCCCTCTTGAGTATATATATATATATAATATATACACTAGCCATGATATACATTAGCAATGCATCCCGGCGTTGTCCGAGTGTTATGACCGACAAGCACATTGTATTATTTGCTCCTTTGTTATGGGCAGAATCGGCACAGCTGATATATAGTTAATGGAATAATGGAAGTTATTATTTGTTTGACAGTGATGGACGAGGGTACAATTTGCAAGAAAGTGCTTTCTGTTCTTAAGAAGGATCATAACCTATGTATTTTTTCATCACATAAAAGGGGGGTTAAGACGATTTTGTCCAGAAATCACGATTTCAATATTTCAATTTCCCCCTATCCCCACCGCAATTTCTTAATTTGTAACTTTGTTTCCGAATTTTTTTGTTTCATTATCCATTATATATATATCTATA
>NC_069000.1:27424747-27425884 GCF_001194135.2 Octopus bimaculoides | reverse complement strand
ACTCTGTTTTTTCTCCATGTATTACCAAGAATAAAAATTTGAAAAAAGTAAAAAATGAATTTGGTGAGGAGCGGGAGAAAATTAAAATATTGAGAACGTTTTTTGTGGGTGAAATCCTAATCTCTTGTATCGCGAACATAGGAATCGGAAGAAATTTAGGAAAAAAAATAATAAGGGGGACGGAAATGTCACCTCAGATGTGCTAGAAAGAAGAGATAAAAGACAGGATTTCTGAGAAAACTTGCTTTAAGTTTATATCGAAGATCAGGTTTTTAAATACGCTCATCACAAACACAAATTACACAATAGAAAAAGATCATTTCAATTGGATTTGAGCTGTAAATTTGCGCGTGAACACTGCAAAAAATAACATGATCTGCACAGATGTTTTACCTAGAGTATGTGTATGTGTGTCAAAGGAAGTTATTTTATGGCATTCTTTCGTCTGAAGAAGCAAAGTTGTCAACTCGACATATATGAGATCATATGATTGTTAATTTCCGTAAAATTGCGTTAATTTCTGTATGCTTTGAAGAGAGCAGAAATTGAAAGAGAAGATAAAGTGAAAAGGCGACATTTGCTTTGAAGTGAGAGGAGAAAGTGTAAGATGTATATGTATATGAAATGGACGTGTGTGTGTGTGTATGTGTGTGAGAGAAAGAGAGAGAGAGTGAGTGAGTGAGTGAGTGAGTGAGTGAAGGTGTGTGTTGTGATGTATGAATATTTTGCATGTATGTGTAAGTAGCACTCCCTCGCTCTCCCTCTCTCTCACACACGCACACACATTATCTTTCATACACACGTACATAGCGGAGGTAAAGAATACAGACACCACCCGTTTTCGGTGTAACCCTAACCCTAAATACCGGGTGTGCCTTATCTTTACCTTCGCCCATAAATACATATGCATAGATCTTTTTTGTACGTGAAAGAGAGAGAGAGAGAGAGAGAAAGAGAGATAGTGTGTGTGTGTGTGTGTGAGAGAGAGAGAGAGACGTATTTCCCCATAACATATAGAAAATGGATCTTTTAATGCAATTTATGTACATTTTTAGAAATGTTTGTCTGAATAGAATTCTACGCATGCGTGAAACATCGGACGAAAGTGAAACATCGGACGAAAGTGAAACATCGGAC
>NC_069000.1:27421599-27424737 GCF_001194135.2 Octopus bimaculoides | reverse complement strand
GACGAAAGTGAAACATCGGACGAAAGTGAAACATCGGACGAAAGTGAAACTTTGGAAGCAAATCGAAATATTGTCTGAATATGACCTCAAAATTGTGCGACCCAACCTAGTTGTCGAGGTTATTTGAGTCAAAAACATAGTTTATTTGGTAGATAGATAATAAACAGTTTTCTTGATTATAATACAGATGTGACTAATTCGGAGAAACATTACTATCATTATTCACACATCGTCACTCTCGTAATGCAACACTTTGTAATTTTGGTTCAAATTGAAAGTGTGAAACTTTACATTTTGTAATGAAACCTGGTCGTTGTAGAGAAGTGTATTTGAAAAAACTATAGCTTGTTGTTGAGATAACGTAGAAAATATGTAAATGAAAGTAAAGTTTATTTGACATGTGTAATTGATTTCATTGTTCTGGTCATAACATCAGTTGGTAAGAATAGAAGTCATTTGACGACACCTTTTTGTTTGTAATTGGCTATCCTGTTGCAGGTTCAATCCGTGGAAAATTGAAATGATACCCACAGAAGAATAGTATGTTGGAGAGTATAATAAGAGGGATGAGTCTGTGAAATACGTTTAAGGTTGTTATGTCGAACATGAATGAGATTATCATGATTTTCATGGGGTCACTAACCATAAGGATGGCTACTTCATTAGATGTGAGCTCATTAAAACAGCGTATAATGTTCTTTACTATAGTTTACTATAGATGTAAGGAATGCAGAAACACACACACGCACACACACACATACACACACACACACACACACACACACACACACACTCATAGAATTGATAATATTGAAAATAGCATAATGTACAGGTACGAACTTCAAGCGAAACGAAATGTAGTCAATATAGGTGCAAAACATACTTTCTGTAGCATAGTTATGCTATAAAAAAATGGAAAGTCATCAATTTAGCAAAAGTTACGATACGTCACCAATGTAACAAAGTACAGAAAGTCAACATTTATTTGAAACATATACTAAATGTTATAAAATTCATGATTGAATATCACGATTAAGAAAGTGAAAGTCCAAGAAAATTCAGAAGGCATAATTCAATTTTTTATACAAAAATAATTTATTTTACAATTTTGAAACGAACACTGAAGCAAGTGTATAGAAAGGAAGATGCTGTTATTGTGAACGTTAATTTAAAATATTTGCTGAAGGATGTATGTAGCAAGATATAATTTAATTTGACATTACTACATATTTTTTAACTGTGTAACGTGTGTGTAGAATAAATACTGACTAACGCAGTAAAAAGGTTGTGCGACGTTGATACTCACAGTGATGAAGAAGCTTAGGAGGACTATTAAAAATTATTTTGAAACTGATTAGATGGAGTGGAATATTTCTGTAATTATATTGAAAGAGCTGCTGAGGCTTTCTACTTCGCCAAGTTTCCGAATATTTTATAACAACCAGAATAACATTTTTTTTTCAGATATATTTTTGAGTATTGTTAGTGGTGTTAAATCAGCCAAATCTTCATGTTGGTAGTACTTCAAAGTGAACGTTGTTGCTCCTTTAAAGTCCACGCAGCAACTAAACTTTCAATATCGGAGCGTTTCACTGTTGGGCAGGAAAAAGTTACATACATAAACTAAGGCACACACACACATACATTAACGCAAACCTAAAGCCTATCTCTGTCCCTGTGTGTGTCAGTCGTCACAAAAATGCATGTATACTGACAGACACATACACCGTCACACACTTATACTTGTCAGTCATCGGCCTGACGTAGGTAACGAACGTGCGAAAACGCTCATATAGAAAATGTGACGTCATCGTCGTTGTAGTGGCGATATAAAATGTCGTTTACGATAGGTAACTAATGTTAAATATTTGTAATACAAATATGTGAATGAAAATATAGTTTAGTTGGTAGCCAAAAGCCTACTGAATCTTTTGATACCTCATATGTGAAAATTGACAACTCGGTTTTGGAATGCATAAGGAACATACACACACACACACATACAAACTCTCTTTTATATATATATATCATATTTTATTATAGATTATATATATGTATATGTATGTATGTAGATATATGTGTGTCCGTGTGTCCGCTTGACAACCTATGTCGGTGAGTTTACGTACCTGTGATCTAGTGGTTTGACAAAAGAGACCAATAGTTTAAGTACCTGGCTTTTAAAATAAGTTCTGAGGTCGATTGGCTTGAATAAAATTCTTCAAGGCGGTGTTCCAACATGGCCACAGTCTAATGACTGAAACAAAACATAAAAGATATAAGATACATGTCCACACTAATGCACTCACGCACATGGACATGGAGATGCATCTCTGATAGGTTTAGCATTTCTAGTCTCAACTAAAGTGCCTCCAGACAACCGTCATGCACTCTTCCACCATTATGAACAACTCTTCCACCACTTCCTCGCCGCCGCTGCCGTTGCAATCACCAACCCCACCAACACTACCCCCCCCCCCAAAGAGCTCCAGTTTCTATAACACTACCACTGCCACCACCCGCACTACCAATACCACTACTACCACAACTACTAACAACACTACCCTTTTTATAAATACCTCAAGTAGCCTCTCTGCAACCATAAGGCTTCCAGTACCATCATCAGTACCGTACCACCACCAGCTCTGACATCATCAGCACCCCAACAACTTTCACCATCACCGCCTATAGCACGAGCACTACTACTACTACTACTACTACTACTACTACTACTACTACTACTACTACTACTACTATCACAACTAGTACTACAAGCATCACCCAGTCATCAGCAACGCTACCACCACCAACTGTAGTACCTTCAATGTCATCAGTGACATTACCACTCTGCTTCTTACATCCTAGCACTACGCTCACAAGCACTAGATTATTGCCACCTGTTACATTACTAATACCATTTGCAATAGCAACACAACAATTTCTAGCCTCGCTGGCAATCTCGTCACCCTCGACCACCCTACCTCCAACAGATAATAGCGTAGCAGTAGCAACTGCAGCAACAGTAATAATTACAGCAGCAAGCAGTAATATCGGTAGCAACAGAAGCAGCAGCATTATTAGCAGTAGCTCCTCCCCTCCCGATATTACTACCACCATCACCACCACCACCACCTCACGCAT
>NC_069000.1:27420007-27421355 GCF_001194135.2 Octopus bimaculoides | reverse complement strand
TTTGCTTCTTTTAGATTTCTTTTTATTTAATCTCTCTCTCTCTCTCTTTCTATGTTTCTATCTATTTTCCAGACTCTACATCTCGTTCTCTCTTTGTTTCCCCTCTCTCACATTCTTCCCCCTTCTTTCACACTGGCTTTCCTTTAATCTCTTTACCTTCACTCTTTTGTTCTCGTATTTTTTTGTCAACCTGCCCTTCTCTCCTATATATCTACCTCCATCCCTATCTATCTATCTATCTATCTATCTGTCTGTCTGTCTGTCTGTCTGTCTGTCTGTCTGTCTGTCGTCCTTCCATTCTCGTTCTAGTTATCTTTTATTCGGTCATTCTGTTAGATTATCATTCTGTAAAGCATTCCAGTTCTTTTGCGTACTTTTTATTGAAAATCTATTAATCACTCCACCTCAATTACTCATTCAGTTTTTTCCCCTTTTTATCATCTACTTTCTCATTCACCATCTCTTTTCACTCTGCTTTCATTGTTTCTTTCTTGCTTTCCTTCTTTTTCCTCTTTTCTTTATAGATATGTTTCTAATTTGTTGTTGTTGTTGTTGTTGTTGTTGTTGTTGTTGTTGTTCTTCTTCTTCTTCTTCTTCTTCTTCTTCTTCTTCTTCTTCTTCTTCTTCTTCTTCTTCTTCTTCTTCTTCTTCTTCTTCTTCCACTTTCTCTTTCGTCTATCCTTCGCTTTTTCTATCTGTCACTTTCTCCTATTTTCCACTTCGATTTCTTCCTCATCTTTGTTTATTATTGTTCTTTTTCCTGATTTTCTCCTTTCATTTTTGATGTTCTCTTTCCTTCACCTCTATTTTCATTTTACATTTTCCTCTTTTCTTTCTTTCTCTTCTTTGCTGTGTGTTTCATGTACTCTTCCCCTCCTTAATATTTTTCTCTTTCGTTTATACTTTCTCTCTTTCTTATATGCAAGACTTCTCTAGTCATCTTTCGCTCTTATTTTATATTTTCTCCTCTTTCTTTATCACGTTCTCTCTATCTTTCTCTTACACACACACACACCACATTTTCTCTCTTCTCTCTCTCTTACCCTGCTTCTCTCTTTTCCATATTTTTCATGCGTCATCTCTGTCCTTCACTCTTTCGATTTCGTGTTCTCCCTCCTTTACTTCTCTCTTGCCTACCAACCTTCCTCACCTCCTATTCTTCATTTGTTTCTCCTTTATTCACTGTCATATTATTTTGAAATGCTTTTCTCTCCACTCTCTAACGGTGTTGTTTTTACAGTTTCTGTTTTCTTTTATTTCTTTAGTTCTTCCTTCTTCGTTTCCTTTCTTTCTTATATTCAAACCCACTCTCTCCTATTTCAATAAATATGTAATGAAATTTATAAAC
>NC_069000.1:27418275-27419779 GCF_001194135.2 Octopus bimaculoides | reverse complement strand
TACTACCATATATAATTTGCATCTATCATCTTCACTATCATCACCATACTTTCCACTATCATCACTATACAACTATTGTACGAACCAACGGAGCCTCTACGTGATCATTCGTCCTGTTAGAAATTGCGGCCAAATCTCCATAGTACTATTCGATCAGAGCTGACATGAGGTTTAACCGCTTTCCTGTGATTACCCCACCGCGAACACAAGCACAAACAACATCATCACTGCCACCGCAACCTCTACTGCCACAACTAGCACCAAGAAGATATGGCAAATCTCCCTCAAATCATACTCCAAAGTCTTAATATGAGGACGCATCACATAATGAAATCCTAGACGGCATGGTCATGGCTGATCTGATTCGGAGTTAAACAACAACAATAGCCGCATAGGTAGCTACAACAACTCAACTAGGTATATTAGCAACGTTAACGTCAATACTAAAGTAGTGGTACATCAACGTCCAGCAGCAGCAGCAGCAGCTCCTTCATGTTTTCAGTGAATGTAAACAAGTCTGTACTATTGTCTTTTTACCCCAATTGCTTTCGCCTTCTGCAGCTGGAGTAAATTTTCAGAGCGTAGACGTCACAAGATTGAGATATCGATTAGAAATTACAGAGAATTAGAACATGCAGCTACAAGCACGCACGCACGCACGCGCTCAGACACTCACTTTTGTTTTTCTCTCAATATATGTAACATAAATGGCAATTTCTGTCTTTCGATCTGTCTGTTACCATTTTGCTACCTACACCAGTGAGCCAATATTGATGAAACTTTGCATACATGTTAAACTAACATCCAGTTCAATTATAAGCTAATTGGATTTCAACAAAAATCTATAATAGGCCCCTTAGGAGGGTTAGGCTATTATTTGATAAAATGAGAAGGGTGCAAAGAGTGTTAGAGTGAGGGTAATGTGGTAGCATAGTGAGTGTCGCTGATATCAGGGAAGGAGAGAACAGCGTTGTGTAAGCGACAAATATGGAGTAGAAGTGGGATGTAACGTTGATACAGCTGTCATTCACGGATATACACGTGACACTGCATACATACTTTCGTAAATACATAGATACATGAATAGACACACACATACACACACACACATGCACATACACATAACTAACTTTTAAAACGCCGAGGAAGGGAAACAAAGGTGGGTGTGAGGAATACGTAACTTTAAGGAGAGAGGGGATTGTGGCTTTTCTGCTGTCCATTGCAAAGAAACACTCACACACAGACAGACACACACATACATACATACATACATATATACATATATACATTATACATAAATACGTACGTATGTACATACACATGTCTACTATACACCATTTTAAACTCGTGATTACTTGTGTATACGTTTGTAAATGTGTGTGTGTGTGTGTGTGTGTGTGTGTGTGTGTGTGTGTGTGTGTGTGTGACATCCTATAACTGTCTGTCAACTTTTGTGGGGGCTTCCCCGTTGCTGTCACATATTGTGAAATTTTTAAATTACGTC
>NC_069000.1:27416491-27417515 GCF_001194135.2 Octopus bimaculoides | reverse complement strand
TATGCGCAGTTTACGGTGATGTTTCTTTATCCGAAAGAACTGTACGGAAGTGGTTCGCAAGGTTCCGAGCTGGAGATTGTAGCCTTATTGATAAAGAGCAATCAGGCAGACCATCCACTACAGATGATGTCCAAATCAAGTCATTAATTGAGAATAACCCACATTGCACAACCCGAGAATTGTCAGAAAGCTTCAACCTATCAAAATTCGTCGTTCATGAGCACCTGGTAAAGCTTGGGTACACAAATCGCTACGGTGTTTGGGTGCCACATGAGTTGAGTGAGAAGAACCTTTTCGATCGCATTTCCATCTGTGATTCATTTTATAAACGGAATGAAAACGCGCCTTTTTTAAAGCAAATTGTGACAAGTGATGGGAAATGGATTATCGACCAAAATGTTCAGAGAAAGCGATCCTGGAGTAAGCCACCTTAGCCACTCCAAAAGTGGGTCTTCACCATAAAAAAGTCTTGCTTTGTGTCTGGTGGGATTGGAAAGGAATTCTGTACTATGAGCTTCTCCTAAGTAACCAGACAATTAATTCTGAGAAATACTGCACACAACTGGACGAGTTAAAAGCAGCAATTCAAGAGAAACGTCCAGAATTGGCCAACAGGAAGGGCGTTGTTTTCCAACATGATAATGCAAGACCGCACGTTTCTTTGGGAACCAGACAAAAATTGCTGCAACTCGGCTGTGATGTGTTCACCCACCCTCCATATTCACCAGATATTGCTCCTTCGGGTTTCCACTTATTCAGGTCTCTGCAGAATAGTCTTAATGATAAAAATTTCAATTCCTTGGATGACGTAAAAAGATACCTTGATGAATTCTTTGCCATGAACTCACCTCAATTCTGGGAAGAGGGTATTTTCAAGTTAAAAGAAAGATGAAGACGGACTGTGCAACAAAATGGTTCATATTTGGTTGATTAAAAATGTAATGGCAAGTATTTATTGACCTTTTTCTTTCCTTTAAAAATCGGCACGAACTTTCCGGACAACCCAATAATTTAAAAAGGAAAA
>NC_069000.1:27412450-27414704 GCF_001194135.2 Octopus bimaculoides | reverse complement strand
TAGAGTTACGGAAAAAAGTGAAAATGAAGAAATTGGAGGGAGTGACGTAGGGGGGGGGGGCAAAAAAGTCTTTCCGAAAATAGTAGCTGAAAACCAGGAAAAAGAAAACTAAAAGCAGTAGAAATGCACGAACGATTATGGTGTTGCCATGAAGTAAACATGCTTCAGATACACACGTTTATTCATACAAACGTAACTGAAATGAAATATGTCATAAATAACAGTGACAAACGAAATATACACCGCCGGAAGTTGTTGCTGACAAACAACAGCAGTAATTTTATTCAGCTGAATACACATCATTGATTGGTTGAAATTACCGAAATACAACAACTTTAACACGAAATAACTTCGTAAATAGAAACTTTTCTCAACAACGCTAAGAGTAAAAGATGTTCTATATGACACATTCTACCAGTATCCGAAGTTTCAAAGTATTTAGTTAAAGAAAATTAATTAATCAAGCTGCCCATGAAAAGGAAAAGATCTGTTTCCTGTCATTGTACTTCTACCATGTCTAGTCTCTCCGCTAAACTCCTAGAAGTTTCTCCAATGTATATTGATTCCAGTTCTCACAGGCTTCCTCTATGGCTGTATCAAATGACTGAAACGAGTAAAGTAATAATAAAAAAGAAAATAATTCACATATTCATACAGATACACATATACAGACACATATATGTATACATACACAAGAGTAAATAGTGTGGGGATGTGTATGCACTCATAACAATGGAGAGAAAACATGAGGTGGGCTCTTCTCATTCGAATACCAAACGCATTCACACTTTTACGTACTGGCTAAAAATTTAATCGAGGCCGACGCTACTTTTCATCCTCCCAAACTTGAAAAAATAATTACTTGTCAAGTGCTATTGCTTACACACACACACACACACATACATGCATACATGAACGCGCGCGTACACATACGCACACACGAGTGTGCGCGAACACACACACTCATGTAAGCACAGGTGTAAAACAAGGCCGAAAAATAGTACTCGAATACCAAAGGTAGAGTAAAGTAGTATTTTATTGAAGGTGAAAAGACTTCACAAAGTATTCAGAGTTCCACGTAGCTGATAATCAGACAGTTGTGAGTATTTAGGATGATATAATAATTTGTATGTATTGATAAATATGTGTGATCCTGCCCCTGTATGACACAATGGTCTATCTTGGAAAAAACTAGCCTACACAGGAATGGATCTTACCAGAATTCTACAAAATGTTCGTTGTGCTTGAGTGTAAAAGATAAATTTGCTTTAAATGAGTGTAGACACTCTTCGAAATTCTTGATTTCTAGACTATTACCTATGTTTACAGCTTATATAAGCTTTGCCAATTATTATCGATCGATTTGATTCATTAGTTTAAAAAAATACGTATTGTTGGATACGTTTACCTTTTTCTTTTATTTTTCCGTAATTTTTATTGACATTCTATATGATTTTAAAAATTGTATTATATATTATATATTGTATATTACATGTTGCATTTATTATATAAGGCGGCGAGCTGGAAGAATAGTTAGTACGCCGTCTTTACGTTCTTAGTTCAAATTCCGTTGAAATCGACTTCGTCTTCAATCTTTTTGGGGTCGATAAAATAAGTATCAGTTGAACAATGGGGTCGATGTAATCGACTAGCCACCACTCTTAAAATTTCCAGCCTTATTATTATTATTTATTATTGGGCAATTTCGATTTATTTTAATTTATTTCAACATCAGCGCTCTCTGCCTGCCCGTCTGTCTCTGTATGTATGTATGTATGTATGTATGTATGTATGTATGTATGTATGTATAGGCGCAGGCTTGCCTGAGTGGTAAGAAGCTTACTTCCCAACCACATTGTTCTGTGTTCAGTCCCACTGCATGGCACCTAGAGCAAGTGCCTTCTACTATAGTTTCGGGCTGACCAAAGCCTTGTGAGTGGATTTGGTAGACGGAAACTGAAAGCTTGTCGTATATGTGTGTGTGCATGTGCGTGTGTGTGTGTGTGTGTTGAAAAAAGATTTGAGATCTATACAAATCAAATTTTTATATATAAAAGATGGAGGTGGAAATAGTACAGAAGTAAATTTAAGACATTTTATTTCGGAAAAAATGAATAAAATGATTAAAAAACTTTTTTTTATATATTCAAAATATAGAATATTACTGGTTTCGATGATGAAATTCATCTTACCAAATATTAATAAAAATTTTTGCTGAACCGCTAAGTTACGGGGACATAAACACACCAGCATC
>NC_069000.1:27403476-27411236 GCF_001194135.2 Octopus bimaculoides | reverse complement strand
ATATATATATATATATATATATAAAATTTAGAGAAAAGAACCACAATCCTTGAACTCATCCATGAAAATCCAGTCACATATAGAAAAATTTGATAAGTAAATACACTAAAAAGATCTATAATAAAAATACAAAGTAATAAATATTAAAATAATAAAACGACTACATGTGTTTCATAACCACATTTTCAAATACAAAATAAAATAAAAATCAAATCGATTCTAAATAAATCGATTGAAAATCAATTCTATTCAAAAATATAGCTAATCGTCGAGTCAAAATACAGTAATAATAATAATAAAATGAATGTATATATATCAACTAACAATAAATAACAAATGAATTTATATAAAAATACTTATACCAATAAGTAAAAGAAAAACATTTAACAATACTATTGAAGTTTTAGTCTAAACTAAAATTTTAAACGTTATACTATTAACTTAACATTTATTAGAATATCAACTAACAAAAAATAACAAATGAATTTATATAAAAATAACAAATGAATTTATATAAAAATAACAAATGAATTTATATAGAAATACTTATTTTATCAATAAATCAAAGAAAAAAAATTCAACAATATTATTAAAAATAAATGCAATACTTATTTTATCGAAGCTTTAGTTTAAGCTAAAATTTTAAACGTTATACTATTAACTTAGCGTTTATTAGAATTAAGTCGTGTGAAAATATGGCGTAAAGAAAAGTAATAGAATAAAGAGATATATAAACATGAATGAAAGTTTTATTTATCAAATCATGAATGAAAATTTTATTTATAAAATCAAAATGTAAATGTATTATAACTTAAATCATAATAAAAAAATTAACTGTATTATAAACATTTTCTGGAAATTTAAAATCTAAGTAATTTTAGAGTCTAAAGAATTAAGACTAAAATACATAAATTATATAATATATATCAAAGAAGCTAAAATACTATAAATAAATTAATTAATTAAAATATTTATATTATTTATTTTATAAAAATCATAGTATCATTTAAATATTAATTTATAATATTCACTAAAAATATTTTTGCACTAATTAATACACAATTAATAATTACAAATTATAACTACTACAATTAGTAAAATAGGAATTATATACACACATATACAAATATATATATACGTACATACACATACATATATATACATATATATAGATGCATATACACATACATACACACAGACACACACACACACATATATATATATACACAGTTATCTAAACTTATTACATAAATAATTTAATTTATGTCTACATTTAATTTTATGTTAATGGAGAGAGTTAATCAAAGTATTATTATTATTTAATAATATCTCCTTAAATTCATTAGTACACAACTTACAAAAATTATTACCTATATGATAAGATTTCGCCTTACAAACTATCTCCCAATTTAAAATGTACTTAATATTTTTAGATTTTAGTTCCCAAATATATTTACTAAGGCCAGTAGAATTAATCAAATTTCTATTCTTAAAGGAATGCATGTGTTGAGCCACACGTAATTTAATTTTATTCGAAGTCAATCCTATGTAAATCTTATTTAAATTATAACCATTAAACTTATTCCTGTCCATTAAAGTCACTATACCTTTATACACCACATCCTTCAAATCACATTTATTATCAAATTTACATTTAGTCTTATCTCTACATGTACAATTAATTATATCCTGGTCCTTATTATTATTATTATTAGAATAAGTATTTAATTTATATTTGTAATACTTATTTAACTTAAATCTATTAAAAGAAGAAATAATGTTACCAACATTATTAGTAGTAGAATAACCTACTCTCAAAATATTACTAGAAAAGAAATTATTATATTTTTTATTATCTCTAAGGAATATATCAATTATATTTAAAATCTGTTTAATAATGTTAGTTTTAACTTGAATGCCGTAAGGAATGATTTGCCAAAGTTTGTTCTTATTATAGATATTATTACATTTATTATTTATATTATTAAATTTATTATTATCATTAAATGAATTAAATTTAATCCTATTATTTTGTCCATTACAATTATGTTTATGTTTTTTATTATCATAATACCTATTATCCTTACCATAATTACCTAAGTAAACTTTATCATAATTATTAATGTTATATTTATTATAAAAAATTAATGGATCATTAATATTATAATTATATTTCAGATTATTAAAGAAATAAATATTATTAGTATATCTCACCTCACGAAGGGCTTCATTGTAATAAGGTGCATATTTTTCAAAGATCTCTAAATTGGAAGAAAGTAATGATATTCTCTTACCTATACTATAATATATGTTAACAATTTCTTAATTGAGGGTGGGTGATTACTTTTAGGATTAATATATTCAATATTTTCATTAATTTCATGGTAAGGTTCGGTTTTACTCGTTAATAAATTAAAATTAGCATCTAAATAATTTATATTATAGTTCTTCATATATAGTAATCTTTAATCAATTTCTTTAAAAAAAAGCTATATAGTCTCTCCTTATTTAATTCTAGTGTTCTATTGGTGCAATTCTTAGTTAGTACTAAGAGGTCATCCCTATATAAACCACCCTCCAATTTCAAGTTTTCCAGTTGAAATTCTGATAATAAATATATACCTACTAAATCAGTTACCTGTGCTAAATCAGGTGCCCCCATTGATATATCAAAATAGTCCCTAGTATCTTTCCTAGCCCACAATTTATTATTATATCTAATCAACAATTTCCTAGCCATTTTAACTATATTAACTTCATCATAAGTCATTCCTACCTTCTTCATTGAATAATTTAGGGCCTTATTAAGTACAATCTCATTAATAGAAGAATAATAATTATCAATATCTATCTAAATAAATTTATATCTATTTTTATCTTTAATATCATTAAACCATTTTAAAGTATCTATAGTACTATTCCATAATTTAAGGTAATTAATATCATTTAATCTAGTGATATATTTATCTAAAATGATCTAATTTAATTTACCTAGATCTGATTTGCAAGGACAAATAAGCCTGACTTTAGGGTCAGAATAAAAATTATCCTTATGGTCTTTTATAAGGGTGATTTTTAAATGCAATACTTACCTTATCGAAGCTTTAGTTTAAACTAAAATTTTAAATGTTATACTATTAACTTATCAATACAATATTGCATCCAAAAATCTTTTTAAAAAAATCAACTAAATTATGGTTTGGGGATAACAGTATACAAAGTAATCACCCTCAGATTCCGCAACAACCTCAAGACGGCTTCAGAACCTGACGCATGCATCCGTCACCGTATCCCTGGGAAGTTTTTGAGCACTTCCTTGATCTTGGCCATCACCTCGGTCTTCGTGTTGCAAGCAGAGCGGTTGGTGTCTTTCTCAACTCTCATAGAAATCGATGGGATTACAATCAGGGGAATAGGCCAGATGCAGTTGTAAAAATTCCCCGACAATCAATTTTAACTCTTTCTGGAGGTATGGCAAGGAGCCGAATCCTGCAGCTACTCATATGGCCTTCTAGCAGCAACCCTCTCCAGCCAGAATTTGATCAGTCTCCAGTAGCTTCACACAGCTGTCTGAATGGAGCTTAAAGATGTGAGGTGATATGACATCACCTTCACTAGACCATCAGAGTTTGGTGAAGTTTGATTTTCAAGATGTCCATGTCCCGTGTTGCAGCCTCTACAGTGTTCATAGAGAATTGAGCAGCATTTATGATGACATTTTGATATTCGGCCCGAATCATCATGATCAACTCTTTTTCAACATTCAGATGACTTCCAGCCCTTCATGTCAGCTAACTTTTCCTCATCTACAACTTTAATCTGTAAAGCATAAGCTCTCCGACACTGTTGACTGTTCATTAATACATCAAGTTGTTCTTGATAAAAGGAGACATAAAAAGTCGCCAAATTTAACCGGGACACCCTGTATATAAATGTTTTCCAGATTTATCATTTTATCTATTATGTAATTCAAACCAGTCACTAACAACGTGGCAAGGCCCTGTTTGTTTATGTTCAAGAGATCTCTTGGGGTTTGTGTGTATTTAGTGTATGTGCTTGAACATATGTATGCATGCAGATAAATTTCGTTTTCTGTAGCAACGTGCACACAGACACACATTCAAAGATGCATGTACACATAGGTTTACATACATTATACCACACCACCTTGATACAGTGAGCTGGATTCCTTGTTGACGGGGCTTAATGAAAAGGGGCTAAATAATTAACACACTGTATGCAAATTAGTGACACCAGTTCCCTGAAGCTATTGGATATGATGTGTATATTAACAGATTAGCTAATTCTTTTTCTATATCCCTTACTGGGGCTTCATCAGCGGTGTCTACATCATCTAGATGAGCTTGATATTTTTGTTCTGCTATGTAGGTTTACATACCATACACACACATATGTATATATATATATATATTTGTTGTGTTTTGGGAGAGTCATTACGCCAGTAATAATTACACAGGCACGGGTTCAAATCACTATAGTTAAGTATGTAACTAACTAACAAATAGATTGTTTATTTAATGTGCTTGTTAAACAATCAAAGTTCATTCGTTGCTGTTGGAGACTTTCTCAGTGACTTAGTGACTTTCTTTTTTGCTCCAAGGTATACTCTGAACCTTATATCTGTGTACATACATGATTGAATGTTATTGTTCTTGGTATATTTGTGACCGCAGTTAAAGTGTGGTTAGCTGCTTGCCATGTTACTGACTTCTAATGTCTTTCGTCCTCTGACCGTTCATTGCCTTTGTGTTGTTAGCTCGAGTCAGCAGCTGTCTGTCGCCTGTTTGCTGTCTGCTGTCACGTCTCTGTTGTCTCTCAATATTCTCTATCAAATAGCTAAGGAGTGCTGAATTCATAGAGCTGGATAGACTCAGAGCAAAAGGCGCAAAAAGATTAAATTGTTGCTGGACCCAGTTCTAGGTGAAGTCATGATTGGTTAGAGTTTATTTTATTACGTGGGTAATATTATAGCGAATCGCGACATCAGGTGCAGTGAGATGACTGCTGAATATTCCCGCTACAGGTGTTTAGACACATATCGATGTTAATCGGGCTCGGCATGCCGACAACTCGATCTCTGGCATGCTGATAAAGTATAAACAACTGTTTCCTGGGATCTTTTCCTTTTCGTGGGCAGCTCGATTAATTAATTTTCTTTAACTAAACACTTTGAAACTTCATATACTGGTAGAATATGTCATATAGAACACTGCCGGAAGTTGTTGTTGACAAACAACGACAGTAATTTTATTCAGCTGAATACACATCATTGATTGGTTGAAATTACCGAAATACAACAATTTTAACATGAAATAACTTCGTAAATAGAAACTTTTCTCAACAACGCTAAGAGTAAAAGATGTTCTATATGACACATTCTACCAGTATCCGAAGTTTCAAAGTATTTAGTTAAAGAAAATTAATTAATCAAGCTGCCCATGAAAAGGAAAAGATCTGTTCCCTGTCACTGTACTCCCACCATGTCTAGTCTCTCTGCTAAACTCCTAGTTCTCACAGGCTTCCTCCATGCACTTTATACTGTATACCACATTCCTGGTCTTATAATTGATATTCGGATTAAAGGTCTATACCCTACAGCTTCTATCAGTACACGTGGTACGTCTTACATAAATGTTATCTGGTTTTTCAATGATGTTAATGTTGAGTTTGGTGTCATTCAGACTTCCTAAACTTGCTGGTTAACTCCCAATGCGACATGGCCTCGACAAACATGATTCGTTGATGTTTATGTGCCTCGTATCACAATTCCTATGTATTCTGTTCCAATGTTTGTCCCGGTATCTAAGGTGAGTTCTACTTGTGTCCTTACGATATTATCTAATTTCTTTCTAGCCCTGAACACTCTGACCCTATTTCACTGGTCGTAGCCAGAGAACTGCATGCAATGCCGAAAGTCTTATGCATGTCACTTTATTTCATAGGGTTCGCACAGGGGGAACATATTGTTCATTATCCTAGCTGAGTCCGCTTTTAGTATGTTGCTCTTTACGTTGTGTGGAACAGCTGAATACTTGATTGTGAATAACATATTTGGAAGTTATGGGTTTCCTATAATGGAGGAGTTGAACTTTATCGTTTGTAGCCTCTAACTAAAGTTCTGTATCTAGGACAAGGAGTCCATTGTTGGGGGTGCCTGGTGGGGAAACCTACTGTTATCTTTATACTCTGGTGGATGGAGTTTGCTATGCACTGGATGCTCTCCATCGTACTCCTCTCGAGTTCCTCGGTACAACCACATGGGACAGTCCTAACTAGAATATTGATATCATGTATATACTTACAGTATAGTAGTACAGCTATAGAGTATTCATCTAGGGATTGCTTAAGTTTTGTGTTCCACTAGGTCATGAAGAAGCCAGCCACGTACCCTGTAGGCATAGGTAGGTATAGATAAAGTAGGAGAAATGACAGGATACAAGGGAATTCATACAAATAAATACATACAGCTATAAACAGTTCCTATACAAAGCTATGCACATCCACGCGCACGCACATATAAATACACACACAAGACCAGAACATACAACTACACACACATACTCACAAACACACACACCATGTATTCACACATACATACATGTGCAGACACACGTGCTCACACACACGTACATATGCAAGCATACACACAGATGCTTACCTGCTCAAAAAATCGCCAGATACGCACACCCACATACTGGATTACACTTATATAAGAAAACTCACACACACACACGGTGCTCATATGTACACACACACACAAACCATTTGTTTACTCTCATCCTTACCCACTCTTTTAAGCAAACACACGTACAAGCATACATATGCACAGACATACAACCAATTCTCAAACAAACTCAGGGCAGACCTTGTTATGTTAAACAACATTAGGACACTTATCCAGCAGAAACACGTGTCAAAATGGAATATGAAGATGTATAATTGAATATGAAGATGTATAATTTTCCATTCTTCATTATGTATGTGTGTGTGTGTACGTGCGTGCATATAACCATATCAGGTTTCAACAACTCCCCTTCACTTTGTATTTTAAACCATAATAAAATATAAAAATAAGCTAGCCCCGCATAAATTCAGTACGCTTCGGACCATGCTAGTGGAAAGACCCTGAATGAAGGTGCATTGCAGAATATTGAGGGCTGCATATGCAACTGCACATACTCTATGCAGCAGAAACATGTGTCGGTTATTTTAACAAACTAATTATGTTGTATAATTAACAGTTAAATTAAAAGAAAAATTTGAAGATGTACAAGTCTCTGTATTCTTTGTAAATTTTTTGCATTTACATTCCCGGAAATATTCATAATCCAGCGAAGTGACCTGGATTAACCCATCAGAAGAATTACAGTGCGATTGCTCACCTTAAGTGATCCTTGATGGTTCTTACTACTTGATGTGGTCAGCTGGAACCTGAACTATACCTGAGAGCTCTTATGGTACCCACTTGGATAATTTATCCCTATATACTCATCGTACACACACTCACACATATGTATGTGTGTGCGTGAGTGTGCATGACTATGTTTTAAGGAGTTTGCTTCCCAACTACATTGTTCCGAGTTCAGTCCTATTATGTGGTACTTTGGGCCTATCTTCCATAGTCACAGGTCGACCAAAGTCTGGTGAGTAAATTTGATAGACGGAAGGTGAAAGCTCATCATATACATACATACATACATATATATATATATATATATATATATATATATATATATATA
>NC_069000.1:27401854-27403349 GCF_001194135.2 Octopus bimaculoides | reverse complement strand
TAAGTACCAGTTTTTAAAATAAGTACTTGGAACGATTCGTTCGACTAAAAGCTTTCAAAACGGTACTCTAGCCTGGCCGCACTTCAATGATTGAAACAACTAAAGGATTTTATAATATACACAAACACACACACATATATATACACGCACATACATACACACATATATCATCATCATTGTTTAACATCCGCTTTCCAGGCTAGCATGGGTTGGACGATTTGACTGAGGACTGGCAAGCCAGAAGGCTGCACCAGGCTCCAATCTGATCTGGCAGAGTTTCTACAGCTGGATGCCCTTCCTAACGCCAACCACTCCGAGAGTGCAGTGGGTGCTTTTACGTGCCAGCGGCACGAGGGCCAGTCACACGGTACTGGCAACGGCCACGCTCAAAAAGGTGTTATTTTATGTGCCACCTGCATTGGAGCCAGTCTAGCAGCACTGGCAACGACCTCGTTCGAATGATTTTCTAACGTGCCACCAGCACAAGTGCTAGAAGGCAACGCTGGTAACGATTACGCTCTAATGGTGCTATTTACGGGCCACTAGCACGGAAGCCAGACAGCTGCTCTGGCAATGAACACGCTCGACAGTGCTGTAATATGTATACACACACACATATATATTTCGTTTTTGGATTTGGTTTGCAAGATTTTTTATGTGATTTCGTGTGTTGAAGCATATTCTGTTGTGTCTGGGGAGAGTCATTTTCTTATTGTGCCTTAAAATTTAACACACTCACCGTTAAAATTTCCAGTTATTTCTTATTTTTATTTTCCTAAAATTTTTGTTGCGTCTTGCAACCTTTTCAATAGTCTTGACTCTGTCCGTTATTTATGTTGCGTTCTGTTTTTGCGCATCTGTGTGTATGTATGTATGCAGGTATGTGTGCATGTGTGTGTATGTATGTCTGTGTGTGTGCATATGTATATATGTATGTTTGTGTGTGTATGTATATATGTATGTATGTGTGTGTTTGCATGTATGTATGTATTCTGCATTTGTGTGGGGTTTTTTTGTTTCTTTTTTTTTATGTATGTGTGTGCATGTCTGAGTGTGTGTGTGTGTGTGTGCTTTGTTGCTATGTTCCATGTTTGCATGTATGGGTGCACATCTTCATATGTGTGTGTATATGTGGCCATGTGTTTCAGTCTCTATTTGTGTATGTGGTTGTCTGTTCATATACCCTATGTACCTACCCGTCTGTATGTAGACTTGTTGGTTTACACATACATACATGTGCATGCACACACACACACCCACACTCACAGACATACATACATCTATCTGCATAAAAGCCCATCAACTGTTCTACTTTACCTGTGTGGTATGGGGGTATGATATCTATGTATATTTCCTATTTAGTATTGGGGAAGTTTCATTTATAAGGACATACTCCTGTATTTGTCTTAGAGTTGGGTCTTTTGGGTGCTTGGATAAGATGCGGATGTCAAGTTGACCCAAGTTGCCTCCATGCTGGTCTTTGGCATGTTGGTAG
>NC_069000.1:27399954-27401275 GCF_001194135.2 Octopus bimaculoides | reverse complement strand
CGAACCCTATCTTTCTGATCATATCCAGAGAACTGCATGCGGTGCATGAAGTTCTATATATGTTTTTTCGTTTCATAGGGTTCGCATAGTGGGGAGATGTTGTTCATTATCCTAACTAAGTCTGCTATCAGTATGTTAATTTTCATGCTGTGTGACAAAGCTGAGTTCTTGTGAACAACATGTCTTGAAGCTATGGGTTTCATATCATATGAGTGGAGGAGCTGCACTCTATTGTTCACAGTCTCTAACCAAAGTTCAGTATCAAGTACCGGGAACCTATTGTTGGGGTGTTTAGTCGGGTAATCTATAGTTACCTTGATACTTTGGTGGATGGAGTTAGCTATTTGCTGGATGCTCTCCATTACGTTCCTTTCTGATTGTTGTTCTCAGGGTTTTGGGTGGGTGCAGTCCAGCCACTCCAATGTTCAGTGGTGCTTTATTTTCACTGCTGAAGTGATGTATATATATATATATAAATCTAGAGAGAGAGAGCGAGTGAGAGATTGAGGGGATAATTATAATCTTCGCTATCGCCTCATTAGCACATGATGTAGGATCCTGGCTAGTGTAGAGTTTCAAAATCAAAAGGTCTGTAAGACTGAGTTGATATAAATATGAGCACTACACAACTCCTCATTACACACACACACACATGTATGTATGTATGTGTGTGTGTGTGTGTGTGTGTGTTTATGGATGGATAGTAATAGGTAAGTTATGAGACAGGAATCCAAGTGTAGAAATTTTGTTAGGTTCGGGCATTTATACAGATAGTACAGATGACTAAGGTGGACAATATACGATAAAAAGAGTTAATTAACATCGTAAGTTATACTTCGTCCCATAAACAGAGCTTAAGAGGAATTTCAATAAGCTAACGGTCACCATACAACTCAGATTTAGCAACTAATTTTAAACACACACATATTCTTTTATTTGTTTGTCATTTGATTGCGGCCATGCTGGAGCACCACCTTTGGTTGAACAAATCGACCCCAGGACTTATTTCTTGTAAGCCTAGTACTTATTGTATCGGTTATCTTTTGCTTAACCGCTAAGTTACGGGGACGTAAACACACCAACATCGGTTGTCAAGCGATGTTGGGGGGACAGACACACAAACATACATATATACAACGATACACACACTGTGTGTGCGTGTGTATGTCTGAATGTATAATGTATGCATGATGTAATGTATGATGTATGTGTGTGTATAATGTATGCATGATGTAATGTATGATTGTAGAGAGTCGAGGTCAATAAACGTCATTATTTACGTAAAGACAACAGGCATAGGTATAAATTAAGATATATACAC
>NC_069000.1:27398569-27399484 GCF_001194135.2 Octopus bimaculoides | reverse complement strand
TTCGTTTGGCGATCGTTTGATAATGACCTACGGAGAGTCGGTATGAGAGGACGATGTCATTCTCCATCTTTTTCAGCGAAGCCTCTTTATCTATTGCATGAAGGAAGGTTGTGTGAGTGAATGACGTCGTGTACCATCTCCGAAGGATAGCCATCAATTTTATGTTTGCGTTTCTTTGTTGAACAGGAGATTGTAGAAAAATTACTCTGATATTCAATAGATTTTAGTAACTGACCGCTTTCTTCTCATCCACTTTCTGTAGATACTCACATTGATGATAATTGTGTCCGTCTCTGTCTGTCTCTCTCTCTCTCTCTCACACACACACACAACGTAGACTGTGACATCAATGAGGTACACATGTATGTATGTATGATCGCATGCCTATATTAAAAAAAAAAACATTGATATCTCATTAAAAAACAAAATCTCTCATCATTGAAACCATTGCCATTAAATTTAGTGATTTCACTCGCCTCCTCGATTGCTTGATTTACGTGTTGCATAGAAGACGAAATAAAAATTAAACACGCTAATGAATCCCCCAAAATATATATTACGTTACTTATTGTTTCCTTTAAAAAAAAACAAGAAAGAAAAGAAAATTAGAGATTTGGAAATAAATAACTATGTAACTATAGATAAATACAATTCTGTACGCATATGGATATGTATACACACACACACACATATAAATGTATGTGTAACTTGATAGCGTTCCCTTCATCATATACAATCATCACATTGTGTTAAAATGCCTTATTGATGTGTTTGGTTTCTTTCTTTCCCTGGTGAGAAGATTGCATTGTTTTACACCATTTTATTCCTTCTGGAATAATATCAATGTTTTCTTCAAAACATATGTCGGAAGTAAAAAGAATTGAATAACACCTGTGTTGAACTCCATTTATATAT
>NC_069000.1:27392686-27398221 GCF_001194135.2 Octopus bimaculoides | reverse complement strand
TCTCTCTCTCTCTCTCTCTCTCTCTCTCTCTCTCTATATATATATATATATATATATACACACACATAAACACATGTATATGTATATATACCTACACAAACACACATATATTACATATATGCATGCATAAGATCCTATATGAATATTATTATAGTAGTGCGCTTCGGGTTTGAGGCTGTTTTCTTCTTCCTGCTACTCCACCCTGGCACAACGCCGCCACCCTCTTGTCAGTGCACTGCAGTAGGAAGCCAAACACTTTGATAGAGTGAAAAAAATTTTATATAATGAGAGAGTGAGTGATAGAGACATAGTATTAGTTGAAGGAGGAGCAAGCTGACAAATAATTTGGTAGGAGGGAGTGAGGGAGTTGAAAGCGAGTAATGACTTAGAGAGTAAGATGTCTATGAGAGAGGAGAAATAAGTAGAGAGAAAGAGACAGCTGCACTGAATAAGAGAACGATATACAGTGAGAAGAACGATTAGTACTGCAGTTGGTTGTTTGACGACGTATGAAAACCGTCGTCCTTCATTTATGGCAGAATTCGCTTCTCCCACGGACATTTATCCGCACAGATACAAGGCTAAATAGGATAATTAGCTGACTTTCAGGATAAGGTAAGCCTTTGCTTAGCACTGCTTCAAACGACATCTAAATATTCGGAAGTGTTAACAAAATATGTTTTATATACACTTCTAACCAAAAGAGAGAGAAAAAAAAAAAAGGTGCGTGTCTGTGTGAGAAAGATCAGAAGAAAGCCATCTAACCAAGAACTGTAGTCATCATTCTAAAGACAAACCACCAACGATTTATTTGTCACTCTGTCTAACTCAATCAGTACATTTTTATTCTTCTACTTATCGGTTTATATTGATATTTAATCTGTTTTTTGTAATAACAGTATTTGAAACCTTGCTTTTATTCCTCCCTTCCATTGAGACTTGTATTCATAATTAAAATTATGTCGGAATCTCCCATTGACAACACTGAACCCTTTTTGAGTTTCGCCAACCCTAACTATCAGTTTGAGGACCGTTTGAATAGTAATGTTGGTAATATGTTAGCCAGTACTACCAGTTCGGGTGTTGGTCATAGTATTGGTGGTAGCGGTGGCATTGTGACTTCGGAACTGATCGATGTGAGTGGTCAGCCGATCAGCTCGCACATCAAGGATCGTATGTTATCCACTAACGGGACAGAATCGATAGATTTCAGAAATTCAATTACCAAAAATTCAACTTCCTCCTACTTAAATGAGGAAGATCTCGATCTAGACATTCACAATCTATCCATCTCGTCTTCCAAGTCTCTCTCGTCTCGCTATGAAGAGAACAAGGCAGTTGATGTTGTCGATGACGACGAGGAAGACGACGAGGAAGACGATGACGAAGATGATGATGATGAGGAAGAAGAATTTGATATCGAAGAAGAAAAAGAAAACCTTATATATTTTGAACAGGATCCCCAAAATTATGATCATAGAATTCACTTGCAACACTTAGAACCATTACAGCAAGTAACAACCCATAATTCAGATGTGAAACAACGCAGGCAGTACGCCCAGCTCGATTTGTCATCTTTTGATCTCAGCCCATCTGATGGGCACAATCCTTTGGCTGCAGGACACGAACTTGGCATGTTAATGTCACCTTGTGATGGAACCGGGGATACAATCAGTGATGATGACGACACAAGTGGTACTTACGAACAGTTAGAAAAAGACCCTTTGCTAGTATACAAAAATGTAGATGATGATGACGACGATGAGGATGACGATGATGACGATGATGATGACGACGACGACGATGATGAAGATGGCATGGGTGTGTACGAAATAGAATATGATGACGACGATGTCTACGCTGAACAAGATGAATATGATGAGGAAGAGGATAACAGATTAAATGAGGAGGAACGCCGTCGAAAAAATATCAAAGACAACATAAGCAGACAACATATCAGTGTTGTTGGTCTGACAACTAGCACTGGTTGCAATCGGGACTTAAACGCTTTGTCAGATGAGAAACCCCGCAGTTTCCTTGAATATTATTCTTTGCTGGAAGCGAAAGCTCATGAGAGGCAGATACGTGATGACATCAATGAAGCTGACCAGCGGCTTGAACGCCTGGGAGTTGTCGATGTTAATATTATTGATAAAGTGGGTCCCCAAGGTAATATTGAAGATGATGAAGATGAGAATACTAAGATGATTTCATTTGAAAAATCAAACAACCTGAAAAACGAGCAGTACATGAAGAACCTTAAAGAGATAAACTCTCCTGATTCTCATGATAGTGGAATCCAATCTGACTCTCGTTTGGATGAGAACATCCTAAATATTCCATCTGGGGCCAATAACATTCCTTCGAGTGATGAAGAAGATTTAGAGGACAATATTGATAATGATAATTTGAGACATTATGATGATGATGTTGACGAAGTGGAAGATGATGTAGATGAGGTCAATGATGTTGACAACATTGATTACGATGATGAAGATGATAGAGAGTCTGTTGAGGAAAATAACTCAGAAACCCTCATCGATGGGAAACTTGATTCTGAGGAGACTACGCCTATAGAACAGTTACCCCTAGGCTGGGAAAAACACGAGGATGAAGATGGTCCTTACTACTGGCACATACAGAGTGGGACCATACAGCGGTCTCCTCCACCTCCACCTTCACCTGGCCAGATGGATTCCAAGCGCTCTCTTTCCAGTGACAGTAGTCAGGCTTCAGCACCTAGTTCAGTGCCTTCAAGCCCCAATAGCACCAGTTCCAACACAGAAGAACATTTACAAGCATTTGAAAGTCATGTATTAAAATATGCTGCTAAATCCTTGCAGTCTCTGTGTTCCAGCACAGCAAAATCACCTGTACCAATCAGGAAATTTTCAAAGCATGAGCCTGTGCGCTTTGCTGTTCGTTCATTTGGCTGGGTGTGCATTGCTGATGATGATCTGAGCCCTGAAAAAAGTAGCAAAGCTGTTAATAAGTGCATATTAGATCTATCACTTGGACGCAATGACCTCAACGACGTCGTCGGCCGCTGGGGAGATGGAAAAGACCTCTACATGGACCTAGATGACCATAGCCTACGTCTGGTGAGTCCTAATGATGGCACTATCCTCAACATCCAACCAATTCATACCATACGTGTTTGGGGTGTTGGACGTGATAATGGCAGAGATTTTGCATATGTATCACGTGACAAGACAACTCGTAAGCATATGTGCCATGTGTTCCGCTGTGAGACACCAGCTCGAGAGATTGCCAACACACTGCGTGATATCTGCAAACGGATAATGTTGGAACAAGGTCTCCAGCAGAATAATGCCATGAATCGCTTAAACCGCCCCACTGACCTTCCAAATCTTGACCGTAGCAAGCAAACAAATGGTCAGAAGCTCACTTTCCAAAACCTTTATAACAATGCATCATTTCCAACACCAATGGAAGAACCAAAGAAAGTAGTACGCTGTCATTATCTTGGCTACAAGGAGGTTTTCAAAGCAAGTGGTATGGAGACTCTTAACAATGCTATTGAGAGCTTGTATGCCAAAGTGCCCCCTGAGATGTGGATCTTTGTTGATGTTGCTATTGCACCATCAACTATCACCATTTCAGAGCACAACAATCAAGAGAAGAAGATTGATGAATGCAGAGTGCGTTTCCTTTCATTTCTGGGCATTGCAATGAGCAATGTCAAACTATGTGCTTTCATCATGCACACTGCAGAGGACCAGCATTTTGCCCATGTTTTCCACTGTGAACCATCGGCGGGACCTTTGTGCAAGACTATTGAAGCAGCCTGTAAACTAAGATATCAAAAATGCCTTGATGCTCACCCCCAGACACCAACCACGCAGAAATCACAGCACGGCAAAAGCCTGGGTGCTAGCATCAAAAAGAGTGTGAAGTCTATAGTGAATTCAATTTCTCATAAATACAGACCCCCAAAGTGACATGGTTCAGACAACTAGCATTACTCATTTGCAATGTTGCCACATTTTATGTGCAACAAATCCCTAACCCTGAACAGGATCGTATATATGTATATATATATGCACACACATAAATACACACATACATATCTATATACATATAAATATGAATACACACATACATACATACACACATTCACACACACTTTTTCTTATCCACTTCCCTCAAATTTGTCACTATTTCATTACTTTTTTCATTTGATGGCACACCACCCCTTAAATTATCTTATGTAGATAATTTATGTGTAGTTATTTAGCTGTTTAGTTAAATATTTATTAGTTATTTTACCTATTAGACAAATGAAAAGAAAGATTTTCTCAGAATCCAGAGGAATGTGAAGATGAAGATACTATTTGAATTGGTGACCACAATAATTTAGTAAAACTGAACATTATTATTATATTTGTTTGTAATGTTTTTAGTTTTGTGTATTAATCAATATCTCTGGAAAAAATTTTGAAGAATTTTTAAGGCCATCTGGATGTATCTTATATACCTTAGAAAACAAGAACAAAAATACTAAAACAAAACATTAACCAGAAAACTATACAAACAACTGAAGAACCCTTTATATTTATTTATTCATTCATTTAATGGAATGAATACATCTGCAAACATGGTTAAACATTGATGGAATCAAGATGTACTTTTCTCCATCTATCTGTATGTCATTTTTCACTTATGTGCAGCATAAAGCAAGAAAAGCAGCAGACACACACACACAAAATTTCGACCATTATTGTCCTAAATATTGCATATGTTGTCTGGGAATGAATACCTCTACCCCACTTCTGCACTCTCTATTCTTCACCTCGTTGAAAATGGCTTAATTTTGAGAAATCTTCAATCTCAATGTATTTTAACGAAAAAAAAGGCCTTTTGGATATCTTCCCTCACAGAAATGCTTTCATTCTGGGATTGTTTTGTTGTTTTTCACTTCTGAAAAAATCGATCTTGTTCGTGGAACAGAGCACTACTATATATATATATATATATATATATACACACACACACACTTGCCAAGAGCTGAAGAAATTTTATTTATCATGATTAAATTTTTTTTTCTGATATTTTTCTTTCTAACACCACCTTTCTTTCCTTGTGTCTCTATCCATTTCGGAACAGCCCAGTTTGAAGTGATATTACCTGTTTGGTGCTGTTCTTCAATCAGCTTTAGCTTCAATCACACCTGAAAACCTAACACACACATATACACACAAGATAGTTTGCCAATGGATTCTCATACATAACCAGCTGAATAAATATAAGCAAAAAAATTAAATTATCAAAAGAATTAATTAACGACTAAAATACGGAAAGAAAGAGTGCATAGAAAAGATAAAAGAGCAATGATTAAACAAAGGGATAAGTAAAACAGATAGAGCAACCAAGAAAAACAAACAGCAAATATACAATGAAATACATAAAACATTAATCTGCACATTGGTAATGCTATGTAAAATTTATTCCTTCTAATTTATATACACAATGAACAAAAACTGAAACCAGACACATGAAAAGCAAAAAAAAAAA
>NC_069000.1:27392059-27392586 GCF_001194135.2 Octopus bimaculoides | reverse complement strand
ACAGGCACAGCTGTAAGATGCATTACGGATGTATAGCAATTGGAAGGGCAAGACTCAATTGAAATAATAACGTGTGACGTTTGGAGTAAAGGGAAATGAAAGTGTCGCCTCTGGAGTTTGCAAATAACCACTATACCGATAGGTAAATGGACAGAAAAAATTTACAGTCAATAAATGCCTTAGAACAACCAGTCACTCATCTGGAAAGGCCTTGAAATCAATGTTACCAACTGGGGACTATGTGTGATCCAGTGATAATAAAAAGATTCAAAGGAGGTCTGCAACGAAATAATTTTACTCAACACTTTGCAAGTGAATCAGTGGAGGCAAAGATGCGTCTCATTTACTTGACAATTTATGCACCACATTGCAGAAATCACAATTGTATTCGTCTTTGCTTAGGAAAAATGACTAAATTGTGGGTGTGAATTCCCCATGAAGGGGAATTCACACCCACAATTTGTAACTTCTAAGAAGAAGAAAGTTTAGAAATATTACTTTATTTGTGTGTAATATGTATGGTTAAA
>NC_069000.1:27390475-27391666 GCF_001194135.2 Octopus bimaculoides | reverse complement strand
CATTTATATATATATATATATATAGATATATCACTTTGACCGACCAGTCCGTCGGGCGTCCATTTGACACCGCTGGTCACAGCACGCTGTCCACAGCACGCTGTCCACTCCTCTCTGGATCGCGCCTTCCTCATCCACGTGGTCCCAATCACCCCCTGAAATCGTAACACCACCACCGTGGAGGCCTTCCGAGTGGTCGTTTCCGCTCGCGCGGGAACCACTCGACAACTGCGCGGGTTCACCGATTATCGGTGAGCCGGGTGACGTGCTTCTCTATCACCCTTCTTATGTAGCAGGATGGTATTTGACTCTTTCCACTGCAAGGGAATTCTTCCCTTGTCTAGGTAGTGCGTGAATCGCTTGGCGAGGATTTTCTAGATCTGCTCTCTACCTGACTTTAATACCTCCGATGTTATACCGTCTTTTAAACAATCTGCCTTTCACTCTGAGAGAGAGGCTCTCTGTTGCCAGCAGGGATAGGAGTTCTCTGAACTTTGCCCAGCCTAGTCTTATTCTCCCAGCTACGCTCTCGGAGCATCCACGTCTACTTCTAACTTGGTCACCTAGATAATATAGGCTAATTACTACCTCTACCTTGCCCCCGCCCCCGGCAGTGGATGAAATCTAAAAAGGTTGCCAGAAGGCGGTGACAATAATTGAACACTTACCCCTCAGATAACGGATAAGTTCTTTAACCATTAACCTACATACATACATACATACATACATACATACATACATACATACATACATACATACAATATATTGTTGTTGGCACTCCGTCGCTTACGACGTCGTGGGTTCAAGTTGATCCGATCAATAGAACAGCCTGCTCGTGAAATTAACGTACAAGTGGCTGAGCACTCCACAGACACGTGTACCCTTAACGTAGCTTTCGGGGATATTCAGCGTGACACAGTGTGACAAGGCTGGCCCTTTGAAATACAGATACAACAGAAACAGGAAGAAAGAGTGATAGAAAGTGATATGTATATATATATATACATACATATGTATATATACATACATATATATATATATATATATATATATATACATGCATATATATACATATACATATACATACATATATATATACATATATATATATATATATGGAATGAACTCCATTAACTCCATATATATATATATGTATATATATATAAGTATATATATATATATATATCTGTT
>NC_069000.1:27387851-27389124 GCF_001194135.2 Octopus bimaculoides | reverse complement strand
TATATATATATATATATATATATGTATATATATATGTATGTATGTATGTATGTCGCTTAATGGTTAAAAAACTTATCCGTTATCTGAGGGGTAAGTGTTCAATTATTATCACCGCCTTTTGGCAATTTTTTAGATTTTATCCACTGCTGGGAGCGGGGGCGAGGTAGAAGTAGTAGACAGCTTCTGTTACCTAGGTGACCAAGTTAGTAGTGGAGGTGAATGCTTCGAGAGTGTAGTTGGGAGAATTCAGAGAACTCCTACCCCTGCTGGCAACAAAGAGCCTCTCTCACAGAGTGAAAGGCAGATTGTTTGATGCCTGTGTGCGAACAGCTATGCTGCATGGCAGTGAATCATGGGCTGTGACATGCGTAGCCTTGAAAGAAATGAAGCCAGTATGCTTCGCTTGATGTGCAATGTCAGTGTGCATGTTCAACAGTGTAAGCATCTTGAGAGAAAAGTTAGGTATTATATGTGATGTGCAAGAGAGACGACTGTGTTGGTATGCTCATGTGATGCGTATGGACGAGGAGAGCTGTGTAAATAACTGCCGATCTCTAACTGTGGAGGGAACTTGTGGTAGCGGTAGACTCAGGAAGACATGGAACGAGGTCGTGAAGGGTGATCTTCGAACTTTGAGCCTTACAGAGGCAATGACTAGCGACCGAGACCTTTGGCGATGTGTTGTGATTGAGAAGACCCGTTAAGCCAAGTGCACCTGTGCTGGTGGCACAAAGAACACCTTTCGAGAGTTGGGCCTCACAGTAGCAATGACCGAGATCTTTGGCATTATGTTGTGCTTGAAAAGACCCATCAGATACCGGTGTCATGCAAATTGGCAGCCGTGCCAGTGTACTCCGGTATCAGGTAAATGGCACCTATGCCTGATTTTCGAACCCTATCTTTCTGATCATATCCAGAGAACTGCATGCGGTGCATGAAGTTCTGTATACAGAAAGATAGGGTTCGAGTATACAGGGGAGCTAGAAAGAGGTTAGATAAGATAATACGTAATGATACCAGTGGTACCTGCCCTAGATATAGAAACAAGGAATGGAATAGGATACAAAGAATTTGTGACAAAGCCAACAAGACGAACACGTGGTATAAAACCGACAGATATCAAGGAGTGATGTTTGTAGAGGCCACAGCCCATGGAAAACTAGCGCGTAGGTTTAGAAAAGCTCTGAAGGAGTCCAAACTCAACATTAAGATTGTTGAAAAGCCAGGGAACTCCATCAGATCACAACTATGTAGGACGTACCCCTTTGAGAAT
>NC_069000.1:27387409-27387841 GCF_001194135.2 Octopus bimaculoides | reverse complement strand
ATATGTACCAATGATAACTGCATGGTATGTAGGATTAGCCCTGGCATTAACTGCAGAAATAGAAATGTAGTTTACAGCATAAAATGCATGGAAGGTGCTTGTAAAGACCTGAATATGACATATATAGGTGAAACATCTAGGAGCATTGCGGAACGACTAAACGAATATATGAGACAATATGACGACAAAAAACAGTCCTCCATACTCTACCAACGTGCCAAAGACCAGTATAGAGGCAACATGGGTCAACTTGACATCCGCATCTTATCCAAACACCCAAAAGACCCAACTCTAAGACAAATACGGGAGTACGTCCTTATAAATGAAACTTCCCCAATACTAAATAGGAAATATACATAGATATCATACCCCCATACCCACATTTTACACAAGTAAAGTAGAACAGTTAATGGGCTTTTATGCAGATAGATG
>NC_069000.1:27386628-27387399 GCF_001194135.2 Octopus bimaculoides | reverse complement strand
CCTTATAAATGAAACTTCCCCAATACTAAATAGGAAATATACATAGATATCATACCCCCATACCCACATTTTACACAAGTAAAGTAGAACAGTTAATGGGCTTTTATGCAGATAGATGTATGTATGTCTGTGTGTCTGTGTGTGTGTGTGTGTGTGTGTGTGTGTGTGTGTGTGTGCATGCACATGTATATGAACAGACAACCACATACACAAATAGAGACTGAAACACATGACCACATATACACACACATTTGTTCACACATGAAGATGTGCACCCATACATGCAAACATGGAACATAGCAGCAAAACACACACACACACGCACACATACACACGCACACACACACGCACACACACACACACACACACACACTCAGACATGCACACACAAGGAGACAGAGGTACATACATACATATACACACATGCACACATACATAAAAAACACACATACATACATACATATATACATACACACACATACATATATACATATGCATACACGCACAGACATACATACACACACATGCACACATACATGCATGCATACATACACACACTGTGACACACACATGCGCAAAAACAAACAAAAGCAAAAACAGAACGCAGCGTAAATAACGGACAGTCAAGACTATTGAAAAGGTTGCAAGACGCAACGAAAATTTTAGGAAAATAAAAATAAGAAATAAGTGGAAATTTTAACAGTGAGTGTATTAAATTTCAAGGCACAATAAGAAAATGACTCTCCCCAGACACAACAGTGTATATATATA
>NC_069000.1:27383011-27385613 GCF_001194135.2 Octopus bimaculoides | reverse complement strand
TATATATATATATATGTATGTATGTATGTATATATACAAATGCATATATATGTATGCACGCACACACACGCACGTGCACAAAATCTCCTGGCAAATGCTTATAATGGAAGGAAGGTTGTTATGATACTTTTGTACTTTTGGGGTATCTTCTTCCATTATAACTATTCTGTTGATTCAAGGAGCTGGAAATACGAAGAATGAAGTTCTCAGGTGGAGTAAATTTAATAACCGTTTATTCACAGGTGCTTCGTAAAGTGGTTTGCTTTCAGTAACCGTCTTCACAACAGTGCGTAGTTAGCCTTCTCTCCCATACATGTAAGGTTCAATAACATCTGGAGACAATGCGTGTGGTATCACAGTGGGACAAATGTCCACTGTGAGCTCTTGGCTTCGAAGTCTTGCTCGGCGTCAGCGTGAGAAGAATGAGAGAGAAAATGTTGTCTTTTCCTTAAATAATGGTTACAGGCGAGATCTCGCTGTTTCATAATGGCACTGGCTTCTTTGTGCCTCGCTACAGGGGTTCACCACTGAGAACGCCAGTGTGAAAATAGAGAATAACTGGAACAGGCACAAGAAAATATCAAAGATCGTAACCGGTCGCAAACAACAAGATACGGTACAAAAATGTGACAAGTCAAAAAGAAAAATAATTGCTAGAAATATAAATTGGCTTGCACAAAATGTGACAAAATGCTCAATGGCAGAGTATTGGAATTGTTCAGTAACACAAGAAAGCAATTGTCTGTCACAGGAAACACAAAAGAGATTGTCAGATATAAATAGTTTTGATAAGTTTTTGGGACCAATGCATAGTACGGCCTGTCCTGTTGACATGAGGTTAGTTTGTGTTAGGTTGTGGCAACGAAGGTGGAGGTGTAGGTGATGGTGTGGTCGAAGGTGCATGTGCGGGTGGATGTGTAGGTGGTTGTAAAAGATCAAAAGTGGGCATGACCGGAATGTTATCGAAGGGTGTGGAAACCTCAAAATATGCCAAATTAAGTCTGTCGACTGACACGGTCGCTGCCCGACTATTGATGTTGAGACTAAAAGTTTTGGGTGTGCGCTATAGCACACGAAACGGTCCTTTATAGAGCGAAACGAGCGGTCCTCTGACAGAATCATCCCGAACAAAAACATGAATCCACTTGTCAGTGTCCGGTGGGACGTGAGAGGGAATAGATTGGTCACGCGGATACATTGGGGAAAGATTCGAGAAATACGAGCCAAGTCTGGTGACATACGACGTTGGATCAGGATGTGATGAATTGGCTGGTGCTAACATTGTACCAGGATGTGCCAAGGGGGTACCGTAAAGGAGTTCGGCGGAGGAGAAACCTAAGTCTATCTTAACGGCAGTGCGACAACCAAGAAGAACGATAGGCAGGAATTCTGTCCAAGACTGCGGATCAGGAGCGGCGCGTAGAGCGGCCTTCAGTTGCCCGTGAAAACGCTCGACCATTGGAAGCTGAATTGTAGCTGGTCGTACGAATGTGATGAACAAATAGGATTCGTGATAATTCACGAAATAAGGAAGCTTCGAACTGGCATCCACGGTCAGTGGTTATTTTAGCTGGGACATCAGAACGAGCAATCCAATTAGAAATGAAACCTCGAACGACTGACTCAGTGGAAATGTCCACTTTTGGAATAGCTTCAGGCCAACGAGAGAAACGATCGACGTATGTCAATATGTAAGAGAAACCGCGAATGACAGGCCATGGTCCAACCAGATCAATGTGAACATGGCGAAAGTGAGTCTCCGGCGGAGAAAACTGTCCAAAAGGAGCGCGAATATGCCTGTGGATTTTAGAACGCTGGCATTTCACACAAGAGCGTGCCCAAGCGGTGATCATCTGGCGCATATTAGGCCAGAAAAACCGAGCCGTAATAAGCTTCACTGAGTCAACGATGCCAGGATGTGACAGTGAATGCAAGGCATCAAAAATGGAACGCTGGTGGTTCGCAGGTACAAATGGCCTGGTAGAACCAGTAGCTGTGTCACAAAGGATTGTGCCTTCAGTAGACTGAAGTGGAAGATAGGCAAACTTGCAACTGGACAACTTGGCAGAAGCTAGATCCAATGAGTCCAGAGCTGGCTGATCCTGCGCAATGGCAGTTAAATCGATTGCAGCAGGAGTTGAAAGAGAACACACAGGGAGACGAGAGAGTGCGTCAGCAGGTTCGTTCTCTGTTCCAGGTATATGCCGAATGTTACTCGTGAACTGGGAAATGTAGTCCAGGTGGCAAAAAGCATTCAGCAAGTGTTTGTCCGATTTATATGACAGAGCAAACGTAAGAGGCTTGTGATCAATATAAATCACAAAATCTCGGCCCTCGAGTTGATGTTGAAAATGATGAACCGACAGGTAGATTGCTAAGAGTTCACAATCAAACGTACTGTAATGACATTCAGCTGGCTTTAATTGATGAGATAAGAATGCCAAAGGTCGAGTTTGATTATCAACAGTGTGTTGTAAAATGGCACCAACCGCAGAATCTGATGCATCAACTGTTAGAGAGAAACGAGCATCAGGAACCGGATGTGCAATAAAGGAACAGAAGCTATTTCCTTCTTGATTGACTCAAAAGAAGATAATGCCTC
>NC_069000.1:27378912-27382541 GCF_001194135.2 Octopus bimaculoides | reverse complement strand
AACATTGGAAAAAATAGTATAACCATGCAAGTTTGAACAAAAATCCTGGAGATTCCTTATAGGATAGCGATCGGGAAGAGTGACCGCATTCAAACGTCTGTAATCTCTCACCGGACGAAAATCTGAATCCCCTTTCCGTGTTAAATGAAGAGGAGATGCCCAAGGGCTGGTAGAGGGGCGAATAAGGCCGAGTTGAAGCATATGCTCAAACTCAGATCGAGTCTTTTTGAGCCGATCAGGGGCGAGTTGCAATGTACGCAAAAAAAACGAAGTAGTGGCGAGTCGAGTGTGTGACTTTGACTGATTTGAAAGTCGGATCTACCAGCTCTGGGGAAGAAGTTAAAAGAGAGTGGCGACAAAAAATGACAGGCTGTAAACAGAATTAGTAGTAACCCAAGTAGGCGTAAACAAAGACGTAGAATGGTCCACGAGTCTTCTGTTACCTGACATCTACTAACAAGTGAAAGTGGCTTAAGAAGTCCGCGCCCAGAATGGGGTATGGTAGATCTGCTATAACAAAAACCCACCGAAAATCCCTTCGAAGGTTGAGATCTATGTTAGATCTGCTAGCTAATTTTTCATGTGCTTTTGTTTTTGCAATTAATTTTATTTTCTTTGCAGCAGCAGTTGGCGCATTTCCTTCAATCTGATCAATCTGGTGGGTATCTAAGAGATCAGTAGCGAATTTTTTGCTCTCTTTCAGAATAGAGTGAAGTTTTTCGGTCTTTCATGTTTTTCAAAAAGTTTCATCATCCAATCGTTGGTTGTTTCAAGGTATTTGGCCAGTCCGATTGTGGTGGTTTTGTACGTAAGTTCAAGCTGGATCAAGCCTCGACCTCCCTGAGCTCTGGGAAGGTAAAGACGATCCACATCTGCCTTTGGATGGTGCATCTTATTACAAGTCAGTAGCTTGCGGATTTTTCTATCAGTTTTGATTATTTCACTGGTATTCCAGTTGAGCACATTGAAGCTATAAAGAACAACTGGGACTGTTAAGGAATTTATGGCTAACACCTTATTATATGCATTCAGCTCAGACTTCAGAACTGCTCAAACTCTTCTATAACATTCCTTCCTAACCTTCTCTTTCATGCTTCCATGCTGGATACCAGCATATTTTTCTTAAATTTAATGTTCCTGACAAATTTACATAAATCCTCCTCAAAATTCTCCAATTTTCTGTTTGTTGGCGGGCCTTTCATTTTATTTGTTGACATTTATTGAACTCCATTTAATGAATTAATTCTTATAATGATTATTTATTCAGTAACAGTTCTTTAAAGTAAAGGCTATTGTGTGTGTGCGCGCGCGCGTGTATGTGTGTAAAAAGGTTGAATTAGATTCGTCCTTTAATTTGGAGGTTTCCAAAACAACATTTCTAATATACATTCTTCATATTTTGCTGGTAGCTTACTGGTGTAAAATTGCGAATATGAAAATAATACTTGTATATGGTGTGTTGTGAATTTATGGAAAGAAATCCTAAAAAACTCAACAATTTTGATAAAAATGAAGAAGAGAAGATGTTAAAATATATAAGAGAATTTTAATTCATGCAGACGATCGTTTCGTACAGCGTTATAAAAATTATGCAAATTCATGGTTGAATAGAATTAATTAAATTAATTAGATTAAATTAAATTAATTATGTATCACTGTACTCTTCAGTACAAGAAATATAAAAAATTTTATAAAGGACTTGAGAAAGGAAAAAGCTCACTAGGATCTAGGAGATTCATATTTATCCTAATGAGAAAGAAAGATATGTGTGAGTCCAGTTAGGCTATAATGGTTATTTGAAAATATAAGTGAGAGAGGTTTTAGAGACGTTCCCTCTATAGATGAGCAAGGAGATTAGAAATTCTAACGCCAAATAAGTCGTGTAGGGAAAAGATTGTATAGAAATGTCCAATAGAAAGGCATGGCTATATTTGAATTAAGATATGACTTGACATAAACAATACTTATTATGGTGTATATTTTTAAAATATTTAATACGTGAGAATGAAGTCAAACTAGAACAGATATTGTATAAAGAGCTACTGTATTGTTAACGTAAACAAGTGTTATATTGGTAAAAATGGTTTAAAGAGAGAGTAAGATTTGTAAAATGGACTAGTGCTTGCATAAGAACTAATATTCGTTAGTATGTATTAAATATAAGGTAGAAAAATAAGTAAAAACAGAAAAATAGTTGTTAATATTACAATTAGATAGCAAATACTTGCTGAGGATATAAAGATGAAAAAAGAGCGCTCAGGGATTTATTATTGGATGTAAGAATACGGATAAATAACAATGTAGATAAATGAGCTGGGAATGTATTGATATGTAACTATGTTTACGTATAAATAAAAATATGAGGTAAGGAACTAGGTTGTCATAATGTGAAAGGGATATATAGTGGTATTAGCTTTGTATTAATATTCAAGTAATAGAAGAGTATTATGTATTATGAATATAAGAGAAATTACAAGTTTAGGGGTGCACATTAAGTATACAAAAAAAAAATTATTCACAATATCCTATAAAAACTGTTAGTATATTTACTTATACGTGAGTAGAGGAATATATGCACATCAGTATGCATAGAAATAGGAATTCCAGTTGTTTTTTGATTAGCGAATACATAAAGGAAGGAACATATATACTCATACCGGTGCAAAGAGAGAAAAAAAAGGCACACGCATATAGATATATGTAAAGACACACATAAAAAAATAGTAATATATATATGTGTGTGTATGCGAAACATACGTATTTGCGCACACGTTCATATTTAAAAAAATACACGTTAGTGGCAATATATAGTGAATAAACACACAATAATTATAGATATACACACACAGATGATATATAAGATTCATATCTAGATATGCACACATGGTTGTAGGCATGTAGGACACCAAGAAGTACTATATATGCTTGCATATATCAGCAGTAAAATATATTTAATTATCAGGTAGAGTGACAAGTAACATAAAACAGTATTAGTTAGAATGGGTACGTTGAGGGGGTTTAAAAGGACACATGTAAATAAAATAAAATACAAAAAATATATATAGGTATATTATATACTAAGAAAAGAGATTTTTTTTAAACAGCAGACATATTGAGAGAAAAGGAGGTGTAGGGAGAGGTAGGTAAAGTGCTAGCCCAATATATGACGGGTCATGGAATTGTTAGAAGGAAAAGTTAGATGAATAAAAAAATATATCAAGATAGTGTAAAATATAGTGATGTAAAGTTGATGTGATGAGTAATTGTACTCCAGAGTAAAAGATAATATATAGAAATATTTTTTAAAAAACACCAAAAACAAATCTGAGCAAGGGGCAGTAAAGAATTATTTAAGATTCATAAAGAGGAATTTGGTCATGTGTTTACATGAGAAACTCTTTCATCCCTAATGTTAACTAGATTTCCATTCATTCTCATTATGCTATTGCTCTCTTCTAAACATAATCTACAAATTTTATTATTATATCTATAAGAGGGGGCAGAAGATAGGATTTTTTAAGAAAGATATACATTTAATTTAATTTAATCTAATTAATTTAATTAATTCTATTCAACCATGAATTTACATGATTTTTATATCGCTATACGAAACGATCGTCTGCATGAAT
>NC_069000.1:27368190-27376448 GCF_001194135.2 Octopus bimaculoides | reverse complement strand
TATATATATATATATATATGTATATATGTGCATGTATGCTTGTATGTATGTATGTATGTATGTATGCATGTATGTTTATGTCAGGTCACTTTCGAGTGCTACTGGTAACATGTAACCCAGTACAACCTGTCACATGGTCGGGCCGTCGGCGACTAAACCGGCAACCCCACCAAGCTTGCTTGGTGAGGAGGGTGTTTATTGGACACCCTGTGGGATGAAAAACAAAACCCGTCAAAGGGTGGATGAACTCTTAAGTGTCCACGGTCATCCAATATATGTGTAATTATATATATTTGCTGTATATCCCCCTTTTTCTCACTAATTTTATATATTGCATATTTTTATAGCTTGCTCGTCATATATATTTTTATATATATATTTTTATAAACTTCATATCGTATATTTTATGTATATTTTGTATATCAATATTTTTATATATCGTATGTTTTTTTTTATCTTTCCTTATATCTATTTTATTCAGCTTATGGCTGTATCTTGCGCGGGGACATAGAAATAAACGGACTGACAACCCGATCGCGCGGTTAAACCATTGGAAGTGAAGGACCCCTAATCTTTGTTAGGGCATCCTTCTAGGAGAAGGCAACTCAGGTAACTGGCATGACTCTGACATAAGACCTGCGGCTCAGTGGTTACTGATGATGTTGACTCGTTCTTCTTTTCGGATTATGGTTGCTGTTGCTTAGTGAGTAGGATTGACTCAGTACACAGCCTTTCTTTTAAAAAATCTTCTTGCACAGGTATTTCCCGATAACAACATTGATTGATTGATTGATTAAACTGTCTAACTAATTCATGAATGCTGATAGTGCTCTCAACTGAATGGCTGACTGTAGCCTTAAAAAGCAAATAATCAATGATGTACCAAAACAGTATAAAAGTAAATGGCAGTAAGGACTCTGGAACCACATCAGATGAAAGGGTCTGGCCCGGCAGGGGCTCCAAAGCATCACAGTCTGAACCCGGCCGTCATTATGCTACTGTGATAGAACCAAATAAAATATTGAATATTGGCTGTAGGAATGTACGGACACTGCTTGATCGTGAGTCCTCTGAATGTCCTGAACGAAGGACTGCGCTTGTTGCGAAGGAGCTTCGACGCTATGATCTTGACATCGTTGCTTTATCTGAGACGAGATTAGCTGGAGATGGTCATCTTACAGAATCTTGTGGAAAATATACATTCTTTTGGAAAGGGAGGAATGAAGAGTTTAGAGGAGAGGCTGGAGTGGTATTTGTTGTTAAGACTACTCTTGTGAACAAGTTGGAAGAATTCCCAGTCGGGATTAACGAGCGTCTTATGTCCATGAGAATTCCTTTGGTTAAAGGAAATTATGTGACCTTGGTGAGTGTGTATGCTCCAACTATGTGCTCTATTGATGACGAAAAAGTTTCTTTCTACCATGCTTTGAAGGGCATTATAAGAAATATCCCTCGGGCAGACAAAGTCATCGTACTGGGTGACTTTAATGCTAGAGTGGGTAGGGATTTTAACACATGGACTGTAATTGGAAAGCATGGGGTGGGAAAGTGTAATAGTAATGGCATGCTTCTGTTGCAGATGTGTGAGGAGTTGCGTCTGTGTGCTACCAATACCATGTTTCAACAAAAGAATAAATTTGAGACCACATGGATGCACCCTGCATCTAAAGAATGGTATATTCTGGATTACATCCTTGTTTGGTAGGATATGGGCTAGAGGACTGGAGAGATACAGTAATGGTGGTCTTATATAAGGGAAAGAGCAACGCGAATGATTGTGGTAACTATAGGGGAATATCATTGCTTTCTGTCGTGGGAAAGGTTTTATTCAGGGTACTTCTGGATCGTCTGCTGAAACACGTTGCAGACTGTGTTCTTCCAGAAAGTCAATCTGGCTTTCGTGTAGGACGTGGCGCTGCTAATGTGATCTTTTCAGCTAGACAGCTTCAGGAGAAGTGTGTGGAACAGGGTCTGGATTTATATCAGGTTTTTGTCGATCTGACAAAAGCCTTTGATACCGTTAATAGAAATGCACTGTGGAAAGTCCTCCAGAAACCTGGTTGTCCTGAAAAGTTCCTTGCTTTGGTTAGGTCTTTTCAGGAAGACATGAAGGGTAAGGTTAATGTTAGAAGTAAAATGTCGGAGCCTATCTCAATACAAAATGGAGTGAAACAGGGGGATATTCTGGCACCGACCCTATTTGCCATATATTTTGCGATGGTTTTCTGTATTGCATTCAGAAGCTGCAGATATGGTGTTTACATCCATTATCGAACCTCTGACAGCATATTTAATATCAGGTACTTTGCTGCAAAAACAAAGGTATTTACCTCTATCATAAGAGACCTTCTGTATGCAGATGGTTGTGATCTAGTAGCGCACACAGAGATTGATATGCAACACATTTTGAATGCATTCTCTGATGCTTGCACTGCCTTAGACTTGACAGTCAGTCTCAAGAAAACTGTTGTCATGTACCAACCTGCCCCTGGTAAGCAGTATATTGAACCAAAATTCTATGTGTATGGTAGAAGACTTGATGTGGTTGATCAGTTTGACTACCTGGGAAGCACTGTTAATAGATATAGCAATTTGGATAAGGAAATTCCATGCAGAATTAGGAAAGTAAGTGATGCTTTCGGAAGGCTAAAAAGGCGCCTCTGGAGTCGGCGAGATATATGCAGGAACACAAAGATAAAGGTGTACAAGGCATGTGTGCTCTCTTCTCTTCTTTATGCCTGCAAGACATAGGTCACATATCAATGCCACCTTAAACAACTGGAATGCTTCCTTCAGATGTGTCTCAGATAGATTTATGGCATTAAGTGGGAGGACCACATCAGTGATCTTGAAATATTGGAAAGCTCTCGGTGTTAAAGTATAGAAGCTCTTGTGTTAAAGCAAAGGCTCAGATGGAGTGGTCATCTGGTCAGGATGAAGGATTCAAGGATGCCAAAACAACTCTTTTATAGAGAGTTAGCTAAAGGAGGTATGAGGACTTACTGAAAGCTTCCTTGAGAGATGCTTGCATCTCTCCTGACACATGGGCGGGCATGGTTATTGACCTTAGCTGGTGGAGAAGGATTGTGCACGAAGGGACAGCTACTTTTGAGAAATCTCGAGTTGTGCATGAGAAAGTAAGGAGGGATGTCAGGAAGAGCATCGCTGTTGCACTTCCAGATAGTAAGGGTCTTCCTATGACACTGACATGCAATGTCTGTGCAAGACCCTTCCTCAGTAAAGCTGGATTCAAGAGTCATCTTCGTAGTCATAAAGTGAGACATGATTGACAACCAGGCCACTGGTGGTGGTGCTATACACCATACTAATCATATCTGTCAGGTATGTAGAAAGGAGTGTAATTCGGCAGGACGACTTAAATGACATGCAAAGGTACATGAAGTCCAGTTACAACCACAGCTGGCTATTGCCAGTAAAGGTTTTAGCTGCCAATTCTGTACAAGACTGTAGATCTTTAGCTAGGCTAAAAAGTCACATTCGATCACAGCAGCAATAACAGTTAAGCCTCGTACAATGGCCATACTCAATAACGAGGGGGCAGCCATCATGTATGTATATATGTATGTATATAAATGTATGTGTATTTTTTTAATGTTGACAAATAACATGGAAAAAATAAATAAATAGTTACCAGGGTAGCAAAAATTCACATAAGTACCAAGATGTAACAGCCTACTTATAAAGGTAGAAATTCCAGGTTTTGGTAAAATGTTTATCTATGTTATAGATAAATAAATAAATGGAGTTAAACGCAGGTGTTATTCAAATTTTTATTCTTCTGACATATGTTTCGAAGAAAACATTGGTATTGTTCCAGAACGGAATAAAATGATATAAAACAATACAATCTCCTCATCAGGGAAAAAAAGAAAAAGAAAATGCATCAATAAGATATTTTAACTGAATGTGATTGCTGCATATATGATGAAGGGAACGCTGATATGTTATTAAAAAAAAAACATTAATTCATATAACGTCAAAGGCAATTTATAGAAAGAGAAGGAGGAGGAAGAAAGAAATTACTAGAAAACTAAATGGAGAATCTAGTACAATAGGTGAATAGGAATAAAGATTAGGCATGAAAATAGATATATTTAGTGGAAATGAAATGTAAGAAGACAGTTAAAGGTCGAATTTTATAGACTATATAGATGAAATGAGCCCATGCTTTGCAACTGGTCCTGATGGCTTCTCAAATATTCTCCTGAAGTCATGTAAGCAGGTTTTGGCAAAACCACTGCAGATGCATTTCCAGTTTCCTTGCAAGTGGTAAATTTACTAAAAAGCTAAAAGAAGGCATTATATGCTCTATCCACAAAGGTGGAAACGGGGTAGAGGCCAAAAACTACAGGCCAATCTCTCTGACTTCACATATCAGTAAAGTCAAGGGGTGAATCATCAGAAAGAAGTTGATAATGTTCCTAGAAGAAAATGACCTACTATACAATACACAGCACAGCTTCCATCCAGAAAGAAGCTGCCTCACACAACTCTTACCTATGACTAGGTTTTGAAACAGCTGCGTGACCATTCAGATGTCAGCAAAATATAGCTTGACTTTGCAAAGGCATTTGATAAGGTAGATTATGACATGATATGTCATACGTTGCAAGACTTTGGCATCACTGATAAACTAGGAGTATGGCTGCATGACTTCCTTAAAGACAAGTCAGGTAGTTGCAGCTAATGGTGCTCTTTCTGAGGAAACTCAAATCCTAAGTGGCATCTCCCAGGGAACTGTTCAGGGGCCATTACTGTTCCTAATAGCCCTCTTAGACATACCCACAGTCACTCGGACAGCCACTGTCACTAGCTATGCAGATGATACAAAATTATCACGGACAATAAAAAAACCAAGATGATGTCGCAAGCTTACAGCGGGACCTGAATTTGATATATTATAAGTGGGCTGAAATAAACAATATGCAGTTTAATGCTGGAAAATTTCAAGCACTGCATCATTAACTCATAAATGCATGACATCCTGCATATACAGGACCTGAATCACTACAATCCCAGAGTCACGGGTAATGAAAGTCTTGGGGATCAGTATGTGCAATGATGCATCATTTTATATGTACATTACCAAGATGGCAGCAAAGAGCAGACAACCGGCAGGATGAATACTGAGGTCCTTCAAGACCAAGAAACTATGTTGACCCTATAGAGAATCTTTGTTCTCAGCCACCTGTACTACTGCTCCCAGTTACGGTCACCACATAGTGCCAAACTAACAACAGAGCTTGAAGCAGTCCAACACCACTACACTAAGAGGATTGAAACAGTGCAGTGGATGAGCCACAGGGACAGGTTGAGAAAGCTCCACCTCTGCTCCTTGGAGCAAAGGCATGTAAGATGTGCAATAATCTACATATGGAAAACTCTAAAATGGCTAGTACTTAATTTCGGCATTATATTGTACCAAAGGTACCATCCACTCCATCTAAATCCAGATACCAGGTACTGCAATAGTCTAGGGTTCAAAGGCCCACTGCTCTTCAATCCCTGCTACAAAAGTTAAGAAATCTGCATAAAGTATGAGTAGAAGTTTTCAAAAAGGAACTAGACATCCTCCTCTCCACAATACAGGATGAACTAACAGTCCAACATGAGGTGCATACAAAGGCAGCAGAATCAAACTCAATTATACATTAATGGGCCAACAGCTGGGACAAAGGCACATACAGGAGTGGTGATGTGAAACACCCCAGGTTGAGGAAATCAGAATGACCACGTTGGTGCTCCAGTCACATGACTGTTAGGGTTAGTGTTAGGGTTAGTGTCTAGGGTTAGGGTTACGGTTAGGGACTGATTTCCCTAACCCAAACTTTAAAACCCTAACCGTAACCGTAACCCTAAACCCTAACCCTAACCCTAAAACCCTAACACCGTAGTGAAGATCGTACGGGTGTTAATCTGAAAAATTACCAACAAACCAACTATACACACGTACGAAACAAGTATGATAATAGTAATTTTTCCTGCGTCCATTTTTCTGGAAACTATGCATTAATGGGTCAAGTTTAGTAGTAGCTTGTTTAATCAGTTCAGCTAGTGGTATTTTGATGTCGTCATCACTGTTTTCAACTTCTGTGTCTGTGCTTTCAGGTTTTTGGGTGAGACCAGTGTAGCGCCAGCAGTTAGAAATAGCAGATGGTGTCACAGAGTCCCAAGATTATTTGATGTGTTGAATAGCGTCAGTTAGGGTGATGTTATAAGTACTGCTTTCGTCTAGTTGAGTGATTACCTAGTCTAACTGATGCTGTTCACATGTAGTTAGATTTGAAGTTGTGAATTATTCCGACGTCTAGGGGTTTATGTGGCACGTTGTTGTCGGTGGGAGAAAGTAAACTTCTATGTTGGTGAGTTTATCGGGTATGTTGTGTCCAGGGGCATTGTCCATTATCAGTAAAAAGTTTTGTCGCTGAAGTTGCATTTTCTTATCAAGATCTTTCATCCAACTGCTAAATGTACTGGAGTTCATCCAAGCGTTGTTACTGTAGTTGTAATCTACATATAGTTTGTAGTTGAAATTCTTAAAACATCGGGGTTTGGACACTCTTCCAATAAGAGGTCGTAGTTTTTCGCTGCCATCAGCATTACAAACTAGTGTCACCGTAAGTCTTTCGTTTTGCTTTTTGACGCCTTTGGTAAAAAATTTTGTTGTAACCGATTTTATTAGGTAATTGGCGAAAAAATAAACTTGTCTTGTCGATATTAAAAATATTTCTTGCTTCAAATTTCTTCATTTTCTTGGTTCAAATTTCTTCATCGATAACTCATTACTGCTGTAAACCAACAGTAATGAGTTATTGATTTGTACCGGCACTTTCACTGCTAAGAATCTGACATTTAATTGAGTATCTCAGCTTAAATCTATGAAGCCAGCCATTGGAATAAGTGAAATCTGTTATATTCAATTCTGGACCATATTCAATTCTTTGCTTTGTTTCTCATCTAATAAACGTAAACTTAGCTCTTACTATCTAAATACATACAACCTTACCATAGACCTACACAATGAAAACACTAACACCGATCGCAATAACATATCTAATACCCCACGCCCAAACAACTTAAACATAGGGCGCACATTTGAAACCAACGCAAACACTAATAGGCACACTGATACTAACAATACTAATTATATTATAACCACTACAGCTAGTAATACATATACTTCAACTACTAATAGGAATAGCAATAATATTAATACTAGCACCAACAGCAATATTACCATTACTGAAAACAGTACTATTGTTAACACTCCTACTACAAATGCAACTATTAATAGCCGCACTAATAACATCACTAATACCACCTCCTCTACCACCGCTAATACTAACACTATTACCAATGATACTGCTGCTGCAACTACTGCTGCTGCAACTACTGCTGCTGCTGCTACTACTAAATTTAGCCTGTTATTAGATGAATCCAATGATATATTGATAAACAAGTTGTTAGGATTGTTATCGTATATTATAGTGACACTCACAAAAAAGTGGTACATACATATCTCAGTATCCGAAACCTATAAATGGTCCTCTCATTCTTCAACAAGACAAAGTGCCTACAAACAACTTTACCTTGCTATCAATGATAAAGAGCAAGAGCCTTTGAAGATCGTGAATTCTTGTACAACTAAGTGGCTGTCAATAGAACCAGCAGTAAATAGAATTTTAAGCCAATGGTTTAAATTGTAAACTCACTTCCAAACTACAACTACAAAAGAAAAGTGCTTTACAGCACAAACGCTACATGAAATGTTTTGTGATTCTAGGAATGAACTTTACCTTTTATTTTTGCATCCAATTTTAAAACATGTAGAATTGATCCTCTTGATCCAGATGGCAGTGTTGCCAACATGTAGAATTGATCCTCTTGATCCAGTTGCTTCTATTGAAAACTTTCTGGATCCTAAACCAAATTTAAGCTACAGGTTCGAGAGAAAGATAGCAGAAATGATTACCAAGAAGACTGTAACAGCCACGGAAGAAAATAATATTCGCAAAAGAGCACAACAATTTTTACTCTGCCTTTATAAAGAGCTCAAGCATCGTTTGCCAGAAAATATTAATACACTGAGGAATATCAAATGTTTTTCAGTAGAGAATATTTTGCCGCATTTCAAAGAGCCAGTTTTACCTGTCTTAGAAGCAATGCATTTAAATGAAGAAAAGATTGCTTCAATTGAAATTCAGTTTAATGACATTCATGTAGTTAAATGGACAAAT
>NC_069000.1:27364297-27365195 GCF_001194135.2 Octopus bimaculoides | reverse complement strand
ACCGTCAAGTTTAAGTCAAACATATAATTTGCCATACACTTCTTCAGGGAATAATCTTTTAGAACAAACAAACAAATCAAACAAAAAATCAAAATTTGGAGATCAATACCGTATTTCTAGATTTCTTCCATATTTAAATTTATCGTATATATATATATTTGTGTTTTTGAGGTGGTGAATGTGGTTGGCTAGTGTTGTAGATTTGCTGTGTTTGTCATATCTAAAAGAGTGAAGGTGGGCTGCATAGCGTTGCTTGAAATTTTTAGTTGAACCTATGTATGCAGCTGTAGAGTTATGTAGCAGTTTGGTTACAGTGCATTTATATATTACGTTATATCTTACGCAATGCGTTTGCAGCAGGCAGATTGTCCCGGAGCAACAGTTACAAGTAGATGAAACTTGGAAGTTGGGTTCTGTGGTGGATGAGGCAATATTGTTGGAGGATATGTTATATGAGGATGTAGAAGAATCTAGATCAATGAAATCATAACTGTTGTAGTTATTATTCCCTCTATTGTTATTATTATAGGATATAGTAGTATTATTTCTGGGTATATTAGTGGGCTGGGATCTATTATAGTCGTGTTCAAGTGTACGAGTGTCAGTGTACGTATATGAATGTCTATGTTAGGTATATGCGTGCGCTGAGTGCTAGTATTACCATAGTTATAGTTGTGTGAGTTTTAATAATAGAGTGAGAGTTTATGTTTATTAGAAGTTGCTATAATAGATTTGAAGCTAGGCGTGATTGAATAAGACAATTTCAAAGTGGATCTGTTAAACATAGAATGGTATTTATGTTGTCGGGGGAAGTTAGAGTCAAGTATTTTGAAGAAAGATTTAGCTAAGTTCTTAGTGTTAAGTGAGAATGGGGGGGGGGCGTACCACAGTATAGAGC
>NC_069000.1:27360564-27364044 GCF_001194135.2 Octopus bimaculoides | reverse complement strand
GTTCTGTGTACATTGTAATCTAATTATTTAGGTGGAGAGGAGTTATCCACATTTTTGGTGTTGCTCATTGCTTTATTTATCTTGGATTTATCCCTAGTGTTATAAGTGTGTTTGTTGGGGTCTGTTGGAAAATGTGGGTGGTTGGTTGCGGTTGTGATGATTGGTATGTCTTTGGGATGTGATTTGGGATATAAATTGTTTAAGTCTGGTGTTATGGATGTATTTTATTTGTTGGGAGAAACCACTAGCGGCGAGAGCTTGATTGTAGTATGGAGCGTGATTGTTGAAGATTTCCTCTGAAGAGGATAGATCAGATATGCGGGTTGAAATACCAATGACTATGTTATCGAAATTAGATTTGTGGTGATTAGAGTGTACGCTGAGGTATTTCAGGTATTGGTTAAGTTTATGATAGGGGGAATATTGTGAGTTTGACAAGTTTAGAGTAACGTCTAGAAAGTTAGCAGTTTTATATGCGTTTTCAAATGTGATGGATAGATTTAGATTAGAGAAGAATTTGTGTAGATCTTTTCTAGTCCTTTCCAGAGAAGATTTATTAATGGACTTGGTAAGTAGTAAGGCGTCGTCCCTATATAGACCTCTTCGGATATTAGGGAAATGTGAGCGCAGTTGGTGAAGTATATATAACCCAACTAAATCAGTGGCCTGAGCGGAATCGGATGATCCCATGGTTACATCGAATAAGTTGTTACAGTTATCATTATGTTGGTTAGCTCGGCACCAGAGTTTGTTTTCAAAGGATATAAGTGTTTTGCGTGCATTAAGTATCATGTTGATTTCTAGTGGGGTTATGTTAGTAAAATTCCTAGCGAAAAGAATAACCTCATTTAGAAGTTTAAGAGAGATAGAGGAGTAGTAGTTGTTTATGTCAAATTGAAGGAATGAAAAAGAGTTTTTGTTATCTAAGGTGTGAAATCATGTAATGACCTCCCCAGTATGGTCCCATAGATTTGCATTTAATTTTTCTTTGACAACAGGAATAATTTTGTCCAGAATATTTTTGCTGACCCTTCCGAGGTCGGATTTGGTAGGCATATTAAGCGTATTGAAGGTTTGGTGATAAAATCCTTATGATTTTTGAGGTTGAAGTGTGGAGGTGATGGGCAGTATGGTTCCGTTCTGTCGTCCACGTGTAGTTTCCTCATGAGTTTGCAGTGGATGGTGTTGATGTCATTTAAAGTAGATGTTGATGCTAGCTTGTAGGATCTGTTGAGCTCGTTTGTAATGAATTTAATGTACTCCTCTATGGTAATGGGATACATATTTCCTGTTTTATCAGAAAATATGTGTAATTTGGGGGAAGTAGTAATCCGTTTTATAATATGCGATAGTCTTTTTTTGAAAGGGAGATCTGAATTTTGAGAATTTAATATTTTTGATTAAATCTATCATATCCGCTTCGAATTTTTCGAGATGTGTGGAGGATTCTTATATAATGTGAGGTTGAAGTTGTTGTTGCTTAAGTCATTCCTATATTTTTGGTTATCGTGGAAGAAAGCCTTCCATCTCATTCGTCGGATGAGGTCCCTAGTTTTAGCAAGAAGGAGTATAGAGAAAGTTTTTTGTGAAGGAATAGGAGTGTCTTTAAGGGAGAAGCCAAGGAATTCTTTATCCATTATTGAAGTGTTGCCTGTTATAAGTGCTAATAATAGCAAATGATAAAGGTTATGAAGGGTCTCCGATGAAGGGATACATTGGATTTTCCCTGAAACAGCTGTAAGACTTTATACATAAAATATAATTCTACCTTTGCCATTGGTCTCTTTATCTTATTCTTTTTTTATATATATATACACGCTAATAGACACCCATGTTATATTCCCCACTCACGTTGCAACCACGTCAGGGGCAAAACTAGTCGGTATACAGCACTTACTCGGTATTACCTGTATCTTTAGGGTTTGGTTGACTCCAATACCCTTCATAACCTTTATATATATATGTATATATACCAACCTAAATTGGATGTATTGCTTAGAATACCTTAGACTACAGTGAATGTTCTGAGAAATTGTTTTGTATTAATAACAAGCATTAAAAAGCACAGAGTATGCAGGATGACAAAATTTTTGTCAGCAGTAGCAGATGACACCACTGCATCACCTGACTTCATCATAAATTGCAGATTTTCAGCAGCATAGTCTTCACTAGCATTGTTATTGATGTTGTTGTTGTTGTTATTCCCAGCCCCACTCTGTAATGAAACTGGTAGCAGTGTGGGGGCCCTTTTGCTACCTCCTTATTGAAGCAGTTTCCATCAATAACTTTTTCCAAACAAAATTTGACAAACCTTCAGAGCTGATGTAAACATGTCAGAAGAAATTGATGATGATGATGATCCTTTTTATTATAGGCACAAGGCCTGAAATTTGGGTAAGGGGACAGCTGATTACATTGACCCCCCAGTGCTTCACTGGTACTTAATTTACCGACCCTGAAAGTATGAGTGGCAAAGTCAGCCTCAGCAGAATTTGAACTCAGAACGTAAAGACGGACGAAATACCACTAAGCATTTTGCCCAGCGTGTTAAAGATTCTGCCAGCTTGCCACCTATAATAATAATAATAATAATAATAATAATAATAATAATAATAATAATAATAATAATAATAATAATAATCTTCTCTATTATAGGCACAATGCCTGAAATTTGGTGAGAGGGAGCTAGTCGATTACATTGACACCAGTACTTGACCAATACTTGTTTCATCGATTGCAAAAGGATGAAAAGCAAAATTGATCGCTGCAGATTTCAACTCGGAATGTAAAGACAGGTGAAATGCCACTAAGCCTTTTGGCCAGCGAGCTAACAACTCTGACAGCCCACCACCTTAATTGTAATATTAATAATAGCTGCAGTTAGTGATCATTGTTGTTGTCCTCCGTATGTATATAGGTATGTCTATGTATGTATGTATAATTCATATTTTTTTTTCCAACTTATCCTATTGACAACCTTTTCTACTTAGTTGACAGGGTAACAACATGCTAGTTGTTCTGCTAATAATAATGCTGCATCTAGTATTGTATGTAGTACACATACATATGTTATATACAAACTTTGTGTGTGTGTAGTTTTGCAACCTTTGTTGTAAATTTTTCATACTATCTCTATCCGTCTCTGATTTGTAATCAAATACTTATAAAGCATTTTAGTATCATTGTTTCAGCCATCTGTCTCTTTTTTTCATTCCTCTTTCTCTCATTTGCTTCAGGTCTACTGATGTAGTAAAAAGACATTTTCTTTCCATTACTCTGTTGCTCTTGGTTACACATTTAAATCAGATGCTAGTGATATTCAATATCTTTAACAATGGCTTTTAGTAAGGACTACTACTACCACCAATACCACCACCACCACCACCACCACCACCACCACCATCACCACTACTACTACTACTACTACTACTACTACCGATTATTATTATTATTATTATTATTATTATTATTATTATTATT
>NC_069000.1:27354920-27360057 GCF_001194135.2 Octopus bimaculoides | reverse complement strand
AAGTGAAAGTATCTGTCATTACAGTACCGAAATGTGATTGTTTCAGTTAGTGGAATAGTTTCATTTTTAAAGTGAAAGTATTTGACATGAGTGTTTTTGTTTCACTTTTGACACGTAATACTTAAATAGTGGAGGAGATATGATGTTGCTGTGGGCTCAAACTATGCAAGAAGTTAAAACCGGGACCCTAAGTAAGGCATGTGTAAAATTTGAATGAAATTGGTTGTGTAGTTCTCGAGTTTTAGGGAAGCACGCAGACACACACACACACACACACACACACACACACATACATTCTCATTTATATATATATATATCGATAGATGACATTGACTTTTTTTGGCAATTTCTTTACAATGTCACAAAATTACAGATATTTATATAGGGGGAATCTAAACAAATAAATCAACTTACTTCTGCGCAACTCTTCTCAGTACATATATTAATTTTGATTGCACCCCATCACCTGGGAGATTTGAAGACATTTCAGCATTGTATCATTTCTGAATGTATACTATCTAATAATAATGATAATGATGATGATGATGATGATGATGATAAACTGATTGTGCCAATAAACCAGATATTGTGGTAAAAAAATCATTTTGACAAAACATGTCTGCTCATAGATTTTTCAATTCTAGTGGACTGCAATGTTTCTGTAAAATTATTTGAAAAAATAAGTAAATCTTGATATAAAAGTTTCAAAAATGTAGTATCTAAGAACAACAGCTGTACATGTAATCATCGAAGCCTTGGGAACAATACAAAATAACACTCTTGAACACTATGGCCAAATACTAGGAAACCACAATGTATCAGGACTACAGAAAATTGTTCTCATAGGTACTGCCCACATCTTAAGACAAAACATTGTGAACTTCTCTTAAAACTCTATGAAAACTGAAATATTATAAATTAAACAGATTCTGACCTCCTTCACATATGGGTGAAACCTGGAACAGCTTGTACAAAAAAACAAAGCATCACTAACATAAATAGTAGCAGTAATAAAAATAATAGTTTAAGCCATAAGGGTCCAAGAAGATTGTATAAGGTTGATTGTGTGTCTGTCCAGCTATGTCTCCATCTTGTGTATTCACAGGTTTGTCTCCCTTCTTTCTTACCATTTTCCCATTAGTTGTGCATTGTTTTACTGCTAATGTTAAAAATTTGTGCTCCTTATACAATGGCAAAAGTAGACTACACCATAGTGTTTGCCCAGCAATACACACAACTACATGACACTATAGTAATTTATAAACAGTCAATTATCCTTCCTGTTTGAGGAAAAAATAACTTTAAAGGATCACTCAGCTATGGCGATATAATGTATAAAACCACAAACCAGTTTTAAATTTACATATATCTTCTAATATTCTTTTATTTTCTGCCTTGTTTTCTCCTTTTCTCCTGACACATTCTTTTGCTCTACAACAAAGTAAACTGGGCCAGTGAGCTGATTTTGTATTTTGGTTTTAACCATTTCACTTCACTTACATTGCAAATTACTGCTTGGCAAAGCATGAAGGTCTCATGAACAAAACCCTTTTTCTCCCCACTCCTCCTATAAAACTGAAATCCCTGTTTCTATGTAAGTAATTAAAGTAATGGTGATGTGATCAGCTGACAGGTAGTGACAACTGCAGTAGAAGTAGTATTAATTGCCAGAGGCAGGTTGTGATAAGATGATAAGAGTGTATGTGTGTGATATGGTGTGGATGATTTGTTTTGTGTATAAGTTTTCATTCATAAGCCTCTTTCTAGATAAGTCAGAGATGATATATTTGTCAAATGCTTCCAAATTCTCTCTCTCTCTCTCTCTCTCTCTCTCTCTCTCTCTCTCTCTCTCTCTCTCTCTCTCTCTCTCTCTCTCTCTCTCTCTCTCTCTCTCATGCACACACATGGTGATAATAAAAACAAGCCATTCTGTGCTGGCATGACAAACACTTGTCAAATTTTTCTGTATATCTGCCTCCTTTTCTGTCATCCATTCCTTCAACTTTTCATTGCTTCTGGTTTCCTCTCACTACCTCTCTTACTTAGAACGGGGAGAAAAAATTGACTCTGAGGAATAACAAACTAACAGGCAGCATTCTTTAAATTTTTGCTGTTTGTTATTTATACATATATACAACTCACATATGCATACCCATTCAATACACATATAGATATAAGCAAGTGTGGCTATGTAGTAAGAAGTTAACTTCTCATGGTTCCAGGTTCAGTTCTTATGTTTGGCACCATGGTCTTCTGCTATGGCCTGGAAACCAATTAAAACTTTGTGGGTGGATTTGGTAGATGGGCATGAAAGAAGCTTGTTGTGTATATGTATATATATATATATATATATCACAGGCAATTAAAATAATCAATCTTTCAAATAAAGACCTTATGCCTAACGAAATAAGCATACTAACCAAAGGACTTAAATTTACTCCAACCCCACAACATCCAAATTACTATGAAATGAAAGACGATATTTTGGAATTTTGTAGAAAATTGAGACTTGCCGAGGAATTTCATGGCAAACACATGGATGACGAATCTATAGCTAGAAACAACAGCGACTACGCCCCCACCAAGGGGGAAAAAAGCCTTAGACCGCTTTTGTGACCACATAACCAATTTCCCTTTTCAACTCGCAAACAGGCAAAAATACAGACCAAACTTCAACAAAAGAGAATGGAACGACCTCATCAAACTAAGAGAAGGTAAAACCATAACGATCAAGGAGGCAGGTAAGGGCAACACGGTAGTTCTAATGAACACAAATGATTATAAAAATTAAGTACTATCCCTATTAGGAGATGAGACATACTACGAAAGAGCCCAACATTATAATCAACCAAAAATAATGAATAACCTCAACTCATACCGAGAAGGACTCACAGACAAGGAGTACGACTACATCACCAACTTCAAGTGCAAATCAAGTTTATTCTACGGTATCCCTAAAGTCCACAAAAGCAAAGTAATTAGTGAAGCATGTAAAAAAGCTACTGACGTAATCATCAAAATCCCCTCACCGAAAGATCTAAAACTTAGACCGATAATAGCAGGCCCTGCATGCGAAACTCACCGCCTCAGCAACTTCTTAGACACACTTCTAAAACCTTTCCTTAAGCACATCAAAAGCTACATAAGAGACGATATAGACATGCTTAACCACCTCCCAAAAACAGTCAATGAGAAAATCCTACTAGTATCCTTCGACGTAGTTAACCTTTATTCAAACATACCCCACACCTTAGGAATAGAAGCGATCACTTTCTGGCTAAACAACTACTCCTTTGAACTTCCAACTTGCATAAATAAAGAGCTTGTAATAGAAGGGCTAAGATTTATCTTACAAAACAATTACTTTATATTTAATAATAATTACTATAGACAAAGATCGGGAACAGCCATGGGTACGCATACTGCACCTTCTTTTGCTAACCTAGTAATGGGCTACATCGAAATAATTCTTTACCAGAAAACACTCGAAAATATGGAAACACTTTCTCCAACTATATCCAGAACAACTGGAAAAGATATCTTGACGACTGCTTCATCCTCTGGGATGAAAGCATAGAAAAACTTGAGGAATTTAAAATAATACTAAATGGAATTAATGAAAACATCAAATTCACGATGGAACATAACCAGGAAAAACTACCATTTTTAGATATCCTCATTAAGAAAGTCAGTAACAAAATAGAGACGGATATCTATTATAAACCGACAGACTCAAAGCAGTACCTACCATTTGACTCATGCTACCCTAGACACACAAGAATGAACATCCCTTTCTGTTTAGCCAAAAGGATTTGCACCATAGTACCAGACACAAACACCCGATACACACGTCTCCAAGAACTCAGAGCTACACTCAAAAATAGGAATTATCCACAACCCCTAATAAACAATCCAATCCAACGAGCACTTAAATTAAATATGGAAGTCTTGAGACAACCAAAACCAAAATGGGATGAAAAATTTAAAACCCTACCCTACATCTCTACACACAACCCACTTAACAACGAGGCCTTCAACACCATACTCCAAAACACAGCCCTACTCAAGGGAGACTCAAAGATGAACCAAATTCTCCAAACGTACACCATCTTAAAAAGAAAACGACAACCAAAATCCTTAAAGAAGATTTTAACACAGGCTAAACCAACAGTCAAAAAGTGTGGAAGGCCAAACTGCGGGATTTGTACCATCTTAGTAGAAGGTTCGGAATACACATTAGAACAAGGCCATCATTTCACCATCAGAAAAAAACTTCACCTGTGCATCAGAAAACCTAATTTATGTGATAACATGCGCAGGATGCAATAGGCCATATATAGGCCATACAAAAAACAGCCTACGAAAAAGGATGGCATTACATAAATCCCAAATTAGGAATCCTGAATACAGGAAAATACCTGTCAGCGACCACATAGACAGATGTACACCGAATAAAAATCCAAAGTTTACGACCTTCCCACTTTACCAATTCAATAACAACACAACTTTCACCCAACGTCAAAACAAAGAGCTTCATTTTATTAGAAAATTCGGGCCAAGTTTAAACACCCTGGGCCAGTAACATTAAAATCATATATTGGTTATCCAAAAAGGGATAAAAAAAAAAGAATCCTACAACTCCACCACCACTGCCACAATAACTACTACTACTGCAAACAGTGGTCCCTGCTACTACTGCTATTACGGTCACTACTACGACCAACAGTCTCTGTTACTGCTGCTATTACGGTCACTACTACTGCTGCTGCTGCCACTTCTACTGCTTCTGCTTCCTCCTCTACTACTACAATCAATTAACTACTGCTGCTTCCACGGACAGCGCTCACTCCTGTTTACCATTACCAACACGGTCACTACTACTACTACAGCCAACGATTCAAGTCAAGGCACAAGACAGCCATTCTGTCCCCACACAAAAATCGCTCCGACGTGGACTCTGTTGACACCAGTAAGAAACAATTATGAACTTTTCTTTTAATTACATTTTTTTTTAAATATGTATTTCTGATAAGGTTCGTTTTTTCAAGAACCGAAACAAATAAAATATCTCTGAGAAAATTATAAATTAAAATTTATCATATAGTGGCGTTTTTAAGCTTCTTATATATATATATAT
>NC_069000.1:27349293-27349925 GCF_001194135.2 Octopus bimaculoides | reverse complement strand
AAAAAAACAAAAGACAAAAACAGGTAAAGGAATAACAAGCAGGTGCATTAGTTTGACACTTGGTAAGAACGGAAAAGTCTTTGACATTTCGACAGAATGGACTGAGAGGGAAAAAAATGCAGAGAGAACGAAAAAACAATATATATATATATATACATATGTAATATATTTATCCGGATGAAAATTTACTTCCTCCTCTATGGGAATAATTCCCTAGGTTTCCAATGTCTTTTTTATCATACATTATTTATGAATTTGTTACCATATCTGTATGAATATGTGTAAGCAAATGATCATTATAAGAATTAATTCATTAAACAGAGTTCAATAGATGTCATCAAATAAAATGAAATGAAGTGGATTTTGTTGTTAATGATGGATTGTTTATTCAATTATCCCAGACAGCTGTTTCTGTTAAAAAGACCATGATATCATCAAAGAAATAATGCATATTATTATCATATAATGTCTTTTTGTACTCATCAGTGGATTATAATTGAAACAATAAGACATTTAAAATTATTACCTTGAGTTTTTTCTTTGTTATCATTATGTTAATTTTTACTTCATTACACTCGCAAAAGTGTAACTTATATAAATATAAGACTTATAAGTGTAACTTATATAAATAT
>NC_069000.1:27345252-27349166 GCF_001194135.2 Octopus bimaculoides | reverse complement strand
TATATATATATATATATATATATATATATATATATATATTTCTCACAATATATATATATTTCCCATAATTTCCCAAAATATATTTTTTCACACATCTAGAGAAACAAATTCCATTTCAAACAGATCCATAATCCTTTTGATGAAGGAAATTGTATGTAATTGTCACAGATAGCTACTAGAACCCTATTTTAGGAATCAGAAAGTGTTTATTTTGTGGGTCAATGTATCATAGCTAATTGGATTATTTCTTTAATTTCTTGGTCAGCCCTGATTGAGCAAACCTATGATGAAAGGTATTCTAGTTGTGTCTATCTAATATTTTATTCGTCATCATTGTTTTAATGTCCATTTTTCAATGCTTGCAGGAATCAGATGGAATTTGTTGATGGCAACCATCACCTGTTTCCAAGTAAGGTAATAATTCCTCATGTTTACATGGAAGATTGGAAATGCAGGACACCACTTGCACGATGATAATGACATTCATTTACAACTATCACCTGGAGTGAAGGCAAGGAGACTGTAAGTGAGAGAGAGAGGGACTTCTTTTAGTTTCTATCTACCAAATTCATTTACAAGGCTTTAGCTAACCTGAGGTTATAGTAGAAGACGCTTGCTCGAGGTGCCATACTGCAGAACTTAATCTGAGGCCATGTGGTGTCAACCACACCTACACCTAGGAATATATTATTCAATGTCTTTCCCCTGATTTTAAGACAGTAAGGGTGTGATTTGAGGGAAGATTTGTCTCTCTTTAACAGCATGAGCAACTACTGTTCAAACAGTTATCATATTAGTGAGTGCTGTACAGTACAGATTTCTTGTCACAGTTGATACCATTCCACTTCATTAATTTTTCATACAGCTTTGAATGTTACAAGATACTACATTAATTTTCTTGTATAAGTCTAGGATGTTATGCATTGACAATATGTTTTTTTTATAAGAATTGAAAATGTGTCCCCAGCTTTATTTGACATTGAATACTTTCCTGAAGAAACTATTTGTTACTGATACTTTTTGTCATTTTGTTGTCAAGTTGGTCTAAGTACAACCTGTAATACTTTAAGTATTAACTTGGCTCTAATACTGTTTCCTCTGTCTGTTTGTCTGCCTGTGTGTCTCTCACTTACTCATACACATACACACTAACACACAAAAGAACAATTTACTCAAAAAAGGAAAAACACAATAGTATAAAAATAAATGTTCCTTGACACACTGATCTATCTCATTCTTACTACCATAGGTGCCATTGCTAAGACACTTAACTCTTACTGGCTCAGCCCATCTAGCTTAAGTAAGTGTCAGAAACAGCAGTCCTGTAAAATTATTTTAAGTATTTTGCTTACTTTCAGTGTTTGGTTTAGATTTTTCTTTGAGCTCAGGCTATAGTTACAACATGGGCTCTACTTTCTTTTCAGTTACTCACCATTGTAGAGTGGATACAAAATAAATTGACTGACCAACATCATAGACTAGACTGATATAAATGTACCAATGCAAATAGTGGTGATGTTTGGTAACAGTGGTAAGTATAAGTTAGATTTAAGCTACTGGACTGTCTGCTCATGATGAGTCAATTCAAATCCATTGCAAGCATTTTGTTGTGTTGTTTCTAGACAAAATACTTTATCCTGCATTGCCTCACTTCATTTAACTGTCAGGAAAACAATAGTTGATCATCTGAGAATTGCAGTTCTGATATACTGGCATTGTATTAATAAGGTAATACATCTTCCACTTTACACCATGAAACTGGTGCTGAATAATGTGTGACATCATTTGAATGTATTTTTATTGGGAAAAGCAATAATGGTGCAACTTCTCAATCCATCATTATTTTTAAATGTTTATAACCATGCAACAAATGTAGTATTTTTCATGTTTATCAGGATGCAGTCCTGTATCATTTTAATTATAATGAAACACTTCATGCTAGAGTAGATTTTGTAGTAAAATAAATGAATATTTAATATTTTTCCATGGTTAATCCTTGATTATTAGAAAGTATAATTTTAATTTTGAATTTCACTTGTGCACTGATTAAAGATGCAATGAACTGGTAGAATTGATAGAATTGTCATTATTTTTCATCCTTCCAAAGTCAATAGACTAAGTATCAGTTAAGTGCTGGGATTCAAATAATTGACTGTTCTTGACAGACCAAAGCCTAGGAAAGGAGACCCTCTTTCCCTCCCAAAGCTTTACACCCTGATGGGGGTAAGGTCAGCACCACCACTACAATAAAGAAGCCTCTACATGGTTGTTCAACCTGCTAGACAAAGCAGCCCTTTTAAAACCATCTTGTAAAGGAAGGACATAATTTGGATAATAGTCCTAGTAGTATTCTCTGAAAATAAGATGTGATGATCATGGCTGAACAGTTTAATCATTGGTCTATTCAATGACAGCTGACCTTTAGAACAACTTAAGGAACGTCATGTTGGTTTGTTGAATTTAGTTTCAAAGCATTGTGCCGCTCATTTTCCTTTTGATTCCAATAACATTGATGTTATGATTAGAGAAATTGTTTCATACAATATCAGTATAATGTTTGTTGATAATTTCCTTTAAAGGAAAGATGGTTACTGTGTGATAACATTATGTTATACAAGTTCTCATTTATTTTTTCTTCTCAATTTCATCATTTTTACTTCTTATGCAAAGATAGAGATTTTGATTCAAGTGATTTTTTTTTAATATAGGAAATTCTTTTTGTTGTTTGAATTTTCATTTTGACAGACTGTGTTTTCACTAAACCAAATCATGAGAAGAGAAAAATTTGTAATTATAATTTAAATTTTAATCAAAACTTAATAGCAAAACAAAAGCCTATAATTTTTTTTATTGATTTAAATTTCAGTTCTTTTAAAATAGTTTTTCAAATTTTGACTTGCATTTTATTCTTCTGTCTCTCTTATGATAATATCTGTTCTTAACAATTTGAAATTTTATAGTGAGAAAGAAAAAGAAAACTTCAAATTAGCCTTCCTTGTTCATATGGGATATTTGAACAGGTTACCTTTGATGAGATAATGTGGCTCATTATTATTTCTATTCACTTCTTGTAGTAAGTTACTTGGTAGAAAGAGTGATGTGTTGGACAGGATCCCTTCACAATAATTTGAATCTCTTTTTAAAGTTTCATGTTAAATCATGTCTTTCCATTTTCAGATGAAAAAGAAAGAAAGTGAACACCAGTAATATATTGGAATTCATTTGCTTCATTGTTTTTCTTGTTGCAAAACTGGCTTAGCAACAAAGAAACATCAATATTTCTTGAGTAAGTTGTTTGATTAGATATTTATTCAATATTTCTTGAGTAAGTTGATTGGATTAGATATTTACATTGTGTTTCTATATCCTGTGTTCACACCCTGTCAGGCTTGACTGAAAGAGAGTGAACATATTCACTATTAAGTTGCTGGTATTAATCTAGTCAATTATAGCTCTCTCCCTTTAATAAAATGAGTCATTCAACAAGGTAAATTAGCTGTTAATTTCTAAAAATGTTATTCACTATTTGCAAGCAGGTTAATTTCCTTTTGAAATACTTATAATGTATTTGGATTATATTGTAATCTAGTAAGGACCTAAATGTATTTTATTAGCTTTTACCAGGTGACAAACTAATTTTAAGGTTAGGCTAGTTAATTAGAGTGTAATCAGGAGCTGATCTTAGTAGAACTGTTGTGTTGTGACCACAGGACAAGGCAGATAACTCTACATGTCCCAATCTACTTGGTTGAAAGGAAACAAATGGTTGTGTGGCTGGCAGTAGCAAGGTCTATCCAGTAGTTAAAACGCCTTTTGAAAGTATCACCCACCAAAAAGTATCTGAAGACTATATAAACATGTTTATATATATATATATATACCTACATTTTTTCCCCTTTGGTGCATATAATTTC
>NC_069000.1:27337768-27342821 GCF_001194135.2 Octopus bimaculoides | reverse complement strand
ATCACCCACCAAAAAGTATCTGAAGACTATATAAACATGTTTATATATATATATATATACCTACATTTTTTCCCCTTTGGTGCATATAATTTCATTGTAGGAAAGATATCAAGCTGTAAAATCAATTCTTTTAACAAAACTTACCTTACTCAAGCTAGTATGGGAAAATGGTGTTTGTGAAACAGTCACATTTAAGGAAAAGGCCAACCATTTCTCCACTTGAATTATACACACAAGTGTAGAAACAGTATCCAAGTGCAATAATGTCTGTTTCAATCTATAGGAAAATGTCCAAATTTTCAAAAATTGATTCATGCTGGTGGGGAAAAAAATGAATGTAAAACAATAAATTAAAATTGTTGATAACTTTATTATTACTGATTTGGTAATATATGAATGATATTAAGGTCAGAAGTTAGAATGATTTTGTCTTAAATAAGCATTCACTTCTGACTATTTCATGTCACCTCTTACTGCATCTCATTTCTGGCTATCCTGAGAAGCAGAAAAACAAAGATGAGATAAATAAGAGTCACTAACAAATGATAAACTACACACTAAGACATCATTTTGTATATTATCAGATCTATGAGAGGCATTGATAGTTGTAGAAAAAGGAGTAGAACACTAGATAGATTAAAGTTTTTAGTTTAGTAAGTAACTCAATGTGTTGGTGTAAAATTGTAACTGATATCTGGTGACTAATCTGTGAAAGTGTAATATGCAAAATACCTAGTTTTTGATGTTAAGCTGATGAAAGAGAAATCTCACCATTAAATGTTATGACAAACAAGTTTTCTACAAATGTTTATTTAGTTCTGGGTCAAGCACTGATCAAATGGACCTATGATCCCATCCTTTTCAAGAATAGTCAACTCCAGTTTACAATTTGCATTTAAAAAGAAGGCCAAATAAACAAAAAAAAATTGTAGAGTGATTTGGCTGCTATTTTTAGCAAGCTGAATGACAAGATGTTACAACAATCCAATGTATAAAAATATAGAGTCTAGTTCTTGTTTTTCCAAGAGCAGAATTTTATTGATGCTGATGGCTATCGTATTTAAGAAATTCTCATTTTATTTTTAATTTTTTTATTCAGTATCTCACATTTCTGATTTAAATACCATTGAAATTTAATTTGTTAAAAAATTAGGGAAAATGTTTTGATATTTTTAAAATGGATTTTTTTCTTCAAAAAATTTTCTAATGTGTTTTTGAAGTCAGACAAAGAAGTGGTAATTATTGTAACTTGGTAATTATTGGAACTTGGGACTTTGAATTAACAAAAAATAGCAGTACACAGAAGTAAATTCATTTTGAGCATTTAGTTTTGTTGCTCTAAATTCTGAGTTCAAATCTTACTGATTAACTTGGCTCTTCATTTTTTTCTCTGATGTTTATAAAATAAGTAATCTTTTTGCTGATGATCATGTCAATGCATGTAATGTTCATTTAGTTGAATTTTAGTTTCAAAGCTAATTATTTTCCTTCCAATTTCAGCATGTTTATGTTTATGATTAGGGAACTTTCAATATGATGTTTGTTGGCAGAATTTCATTCCATACAAATATGTTCAATAATTTATTTTTTCATTATGCTGGTCCAGTGTAAAATTCAAAGTTTATAAGTTGTTATGAAAGCAGAAAAAGAAAAAAAGTGGAAGAGTAGGGAAGGAAATATATTTCAAGTTATGCATATTTTGAAGACAGATCAGGAATCCTTTTTTTCATTTCTTACCTCTCTTTTTCTTCACATGAGTGCAAAAGCAGTAAAGAAGAGTTAAGAAGGTGAATGGGTAAATGCAGATTGGAAAAAGTGGGTGATAGATGCATTTTTGAATTGCTGAGACATAATTTTTAATTTTTTCATTATTTTCCCTTTCCCTCCTTACAATAACTTTATATTTCTTGATATATTGATTAGTTTTCTCTGTGAAATGGTTGTCTATCACTAGAAAAGTTACGAAATTTGTGTTTTTAAATCTTGTTATGGTTGGCTTTGGAAAAGAGGGGTCACAGTGAAGAGGAGGAAAAATCTCCAGCAAACAGTTGTCTTTGCTTAAATATTTAAAAGCATGCATACATACAAACATACACTCATACATACATACGTGTGTGTGTGATGTAGGGTATGTTCTCATCTCTAAGGTGATTTAAGAACATCGAGATATTCAAAACTGGTATCCTATGGACATACAACTTACAAACTAACTGGGGATATGTGAAATACAATACAAAAGAGTGAAGGATTTAATTTGGTTTCAAGTTTCTTAAACTACTGGAATGAGAAAATTTATCTAATTACACACACTGCAAAGATAATCTGGATCTCGACTGAAGAGAGAAAATTCCGAATGACATGTCCGTGTTTTCTTTGTATTGTCTATCTGTATGTTTTGTCCCTTTCTTGTATCACCTAACTGTCTGGATGGTTTGCGTTCTTGTCCCATTCTGTATTATTTATATATATATATATATATATATACATACATACACACATGTGTGTATGTGAGTGTTTATATCTGTCTGTCATCTGTGGACAAATATATGTAAGTTTTAGATTGTACATTTTTATGGTAGACATAGGAAATTATGTTTTGCTCCTTGTCCAAAATTATTATCCTATATATTTTATGCTGTTGTTACTATTCTTAGTTATCTAACACATACATTCCCCAGAATATCATATATTCACACACACATGAAGTGATAGACATTTGAAGACATTCCTTTTCTGCTAACATCTTTGAATTACTGACTCTTTAGATTCTTTTGAGACTAGATTCTTTTTCCAATCTTCTTAGCATTCTTGCATATAAATTTTTTTTTTTAATTGAAAACCAAAACAAAACATTTTGGAAATACTAGCTTTTAGCCCAAATAAATAAATTAGTTTGATATATGCTAAAATGCTGCCTATGTTACATCTTGTAGCTACACCCACGCACCCCCCCCCCCCCCCACACACACACCAGGTTGAGTCAAAACTTTTTTGTATTTCAAGCTTTAATTAATAGTTCAAACAAATTACATATGAAAAGTGTTCATTTATCAAAATATATCTCATCATATTCTGTTGCCATTGTTGTGCCAGAAGTTCAATTCCATGTTTATGTCAATAGGGTGGTTTTGAAGCAAAAAAATTCCTGCATCCATTTTCAACCTCATCCACATTCTTGAACCTCTGAATGTGCAGGAAATGAGCTATGACTCAGAAAAGGTGGTAATCTGATGGTACAATTTCAGAGTCTGAAGTATAGGCAGGGTGAGGAGGTAGCACTTCCAGCCTCTCAACTTCCTCAAGTTTGCACTTGGTTACATTGGCAGAATGTGCTGGGATATTGTCATGCTGTAGGAGTATACAATGCCAGGTAGTGGGCTTTCAAAGCATCATATACTTTCTGCTTTCACATGACCATCTGACCCTTGAAATTCCACCAAATGCACATGACCTTCTGTTCTAAAGCCCAGCTAGAACAAAGCTACTGATTTCTCATTAAGATTATGAAAATAGATCCATTTTTCATCCCCAGTTACAATTCAATACCAAAAATGGGAATCTTGAGGATTTGCCAGTAGTTGTTTGCAAATATTCACACATTGTTTAATCTGGTCATTGGTTAGTTCATGAAAAACTTCTCAGTAGCATCTGTTCACACGGTCAAGCTTATGGCAGTGTTGATTGATGGTGTTTTATGAAGGACCAAGTTCTGCTGACAATGTATGAGGGTTTGTGTGTGGCTGTTGTTCATCCAGTTCAAGCAAGGCCTCATCTTCTACAACAGAAGGTCTCCTTGACCTTGGTTTGTCTTTGAGGCTGGTGTCACTTTTCTTGAAATGTCTGAACCAGTTTTGTGCCATGCATTCACTGACATTGACAGGTCTTGGGCCTTCCACGTCATTAATTTCTGTTGTCACTGCCCTTGCATTCAGTCCATTTTTGCACATGTAGTGTAAAATGACTCTAATTGCAACTTTTCACCACCCTTATCAAAGCTGTATAATAAAGAATAGACAATTAATGTTTATACATCATGTATGAAAATAATGAATAAATAATTCAGCAACAATTGGACAAGCTGTATCTAATTAACTTGGAATTAACTTGTATCAAATTAACTTGGAGATACAAGTTACCAGATATCATCAGTGAAAATCAGAAAAAACTTTTGGTACAACCTGGTATACATGTGTGTGTGTGTGTGTGTGTGTGTGCTGTTTTTTTTATTCGTTTCTTTATTCTGAATTTTGGCATTAGTATGGGTGTTCTTTTCCAGCTATTAATTGAAGTTGTTGATGTTATTACTACTGTCACTGCAATTACAATATTTCCATATATTCAGTACTGTCTGTTATCTCAACTCTTTCTTTAATTTCTTTATTGCTGATTTCCTACAATATACTCTTACCTGCTACAAAAGACTTAAAAATGGTATTTAAAGAGTTGTGATTTTAACTTTAGTCTCCATACCTATATCAATCAATCAATATGTGTGTGTGTGTGTGCGTGTGTACATAAACATTTGAGTAGTATGTTACTAAAAGTCCTTCAAACATTACGTTGAGCCAACACAGAAATACAGTTCTATATTTAAGAGATGAGGAATTGTGCACATTATTTACATTATTTACATTTGACAGATATTTGTCCTCATCTTGTTTATTGTTAACACAACATTTCGGCTGATAGACCCTCCAGCCTTCATCAGGTATCTTGGGGCCGAAACATTGTGTTAACAACAAACAAGATGACAAATATCTGTCAAATGTAAATAATGTACAACACAGAAATATTTACATTCTTTTAGTATTTCTGTCTGTCTGTCTGTCCATCTATACTCATATATTCATGTATGTATTCATATATACATGAATATATTTTATTCTTTTACTTGTTTCAGTCCTTTGACTGCAGCCATGCTGGAGCACCACCTTTAGTCAAACAAATCAACCCCAGGACTTATTCTTTGTAAGCCTAGTACTTATTCTATTGGTCGCTTTTGCTGAACTGCTAATGTTAGAGTGACATAAACGCACCAACACCGGTTGTCAAG
>NC_069000.1:27330359-27334813 GCF_001194135.2 Octopus bimaculoides | reverse complement strand
ATATGAAGGACCAAGTTCTACTGACAATAATAGCAGGTGTGTATGCATGAATACACACACACACACACACACACACACACACACACACACACACCTATAGTTATTACCCCTTTAACTTTATATTAACCAGTTTACAACATCTGCCTGTAGCTTTTAGTATGAGTAACAAGTTCATTTCTCATCAACGTATGAATTCAAATGTGTGTTTTATATATTTTTCTTCTTAAAATATATTTTCAGTACTTATTGAATTATATTAAAAAACAAACAAAAATATACATGTAGTGTTGTTGTTGTTAATATTTTAATTTTTGATGCTGGTTGTTTGCTTTGTTATGCAAATTTTTGTGATTTTCTTGTTATTTATTTTTATCAGTTTTATTTTTATCAGTTATTATTGTTGTTATTTTTATGTTGCTTTTTTAAATGCCTAACAGCAGACATACACACATGTATACATACATGCATGCATACTAGGCCTAATCAAAAAGCATCAGGAATGTTGCTATGGTAACAGAGCTATAGTACACAGAGTGAAGCTGCTAGGCACAGATTGACCTTGAACTCATTCTCACTCACTTCTGCAGTACTTGAAAATAAAGTGTGTAGAGTGTGGTCATCTCAAAAAGATCATCAGTTTTTAGCTTTGCAGGATCTCTTTGATTGTGTCAAAGAATACAAAAACTTTTTTGAAAATGGTCACAACAGATGAAGGATCATGGGTTTATGGCAATGACTTTTTCCTGTTTCCAAAAATCAAATCCCACTTGCAAGGAACAAAATTTCAAGATGTTGAGGAAATCCAAAAGAATGTGATAAGGTAGCTGCTCAATATCCTAAAAAAGGAGTTCCAGGAATGCTTCCATTAATGGAAATGATGTTGGATAAAGTTTGTGGCTTCAGAAGAGAACTAGCTCTAAGGAGATTAAATGCCAAATTGATATGCGTTTTTTTTTTTTATTATCGCACGAGTCCCGATACTTTTTGATCAGACCATGTACACTACACACACAACAACAGAATTTACATGTTTTGTTATCAAAACCTTCTTAATTATAAAATTCTTTCACTATAAATAAAAAATATCAGTAAGGTGCTACTGCTACTGTCATTGTTGTTGTTGATGTTCATGATTTTGATATTGTTGATGACTATGATACTATTATTTGTGATAAATAGCTTACAAATGAACATTATTGCATGTTGTTATATCAAATGTAGTATACTTATGGTTGCTTCAGTTTTATTTAACAGAAACAAAACATGTTTTTTTCTTCAAACTACTTATCTTACCTTAGCAGAGTTGTTTGACATAAAGTTTCAAGTGATGTCCTCTCTAATCATCTTCAGGTAATACTGGCACAAATCTTATATACCAACACACAAACAATTATAATTATAGTTTCCAATTTAAGCACAAGGCCACCAGTTTTGAGAAGAGGAGCTTAGTCAATACCTTCAACCCCAGTGTTTGGTATATTCTCCATCGGGAATTGAGCTTAGAACATAGAAAGTTTGAAGAAATAGCACAAAGTATTGTGTCCAGGACTCTGAGGATTCTGCCAGCTTACTGCCTTTAATGGTTGCTGATTTAGACCCAAAGCATGCTATTTTTTAATGAAGGGGATTAGTTGGAAACACCAGCCCTAGACAAGGCTGGTTCTTTATTTACCCAAGGAGGATGAAAGGTAAAATGATCTCAGCAGGATTTGAACTGAGAACAGAAAGTGATGGAACAAATGCATTTTTCTGATGCTTTAACAATTCTGATACTCTGTCACATAAGTAGTAGTAGTAGTAGTGGTAACGATTTCTTTATTAACCACAAGGGTTTACATGAAGAAAAACATTATGGACAGCACAGGACAAAACAAAAATAATGTGTGTGTAGTTGCGTGAAAACAATTGTAATGAAATTAAAAAAAACAAAACAAAGGAAGATCAACAATGTGTAATCCTCAATAGGGAGGAGAGGTTCAAGGGCTACTCATGTAAAACTCCCATAAGAAATATGGGTCCCCTAACTTTTGGGGCAGGTGCCTTTTTTTGTTTCCTCTTTCCAACTATAGGCATAAGCTCAGGGTAGGCTCGTTCTCTCATACCATTCTTGCCACTTTCATCCCTCTTTCGGCAAATTTCAGTGAAGGAGGTAAGTGGATTACATTGACTCCAGTACTCCACTGGTACTTATTTCATTGACCCTAAAAGGATGAAAAGGCAAAGTCGACCTCAGCGGAATTTGAACTCAGAATGTAAAGATGCATGAAATATTGCTAAGCATTATTAGTAATAATAATAATCCTTTCTACTATAGGCACAAGGCCTGAAATTTGGGGGAGGGGGATGGTCAATTACATGGACTCCAGTGTTTTACCAGTATTTAATTTATCAACCCCAAAAGGATGAAAATCAAAGCTGACCTCGGCGGAATTTGAACTCAGAATGTAAAAATGGATGAAATACCACTAAGCATTATTAGTAATGATAATAATAATAAGCCACAATAAAAAGGGAGTGTGATACAATTTATAATAGAAAGCTGACTGTTTATTGAATTGAACAATATTTCGACAGTATGTTGGTGTTCCTCAGGTCCAAAATGAAAAATATACAGATACACATAAATTCTAAGTATGAACAGGAATATCCTGTATTTCCTTTTTGACAAAATGATGTCAATAATTTTCATAACTGGTAACAAGGAAAAAGAAAAAAAAGAAAGAAGATAAAGTAAGCAGGAAAGCAAACACTTAATCAAAAAGAAATGTTTAAATGTTTTGTTTAGATTTCTCCTGTCATTTTTTTTTTATTTTTTCATGTGTTGCTTGAATTTACAGTTGTTTGATGAAAAATGTTCAGAAAGTTCCGTTGAACTGCTGAAATTGTGCCTGATGTCATACCTTGGTTGGAAAGAAGTGGAAGTCAGATGGTGTGAGGTCGGGGGAATAAGAGAGATGAGGAAAGATCTCATAGCCATAGGAGTGTGCTTTCATCTGGGCAACATACACATTGTGAACTAGGGCGTTGTTTTCGAGGAGATGGACTCCTTTGGGCAGCATGCCATGCTTCTCTGCTTTGATGGCATCCTGTTAATTATGGTGCCCTTTGCCAAAAAATCCATCATCACTACTCCATGCTGGTCCCAAAAGACTTTGAGCATCACCTTGCCTGCTGAGGGTTGGACATGAGCCTTCTTTGGAGGTAGTGAGTTATCAGGCTTCCATTGCTTCGACTGGACTTTAGTCTCAGGGTCATAGTGATGAATCCATGTTTCATCCTGTATAATAAGTCTGCCAAAAAAGTCCTCGTTTTCTTGGCACATTGCCAAAAGAGCCTGGGAGCAATTGACTTGTTTCTGCTTCTGAAAATGTGTAAGCATCTGGGGAATCCCTTGTGCAGATAATTTCCATATGTGCAAAGGGTTGTGAATGATTTTTTTCCACAGACCCTATACTCATCTTCACTTCTTGGGTTATGTGGCAATCCTCCAAAATGGCAGCTTCCACTTTATGGATGATGTCATCATCAATGGCAGAATGTGGTTGTCCAGAAATAGGAGCAGTTTCCACTGATGTCTGACCACATTTGAACTTATGATACTAGTGCTTGACAACGTCATATGATGGTACATTGTCACCATAAACTTCTTTCATCTCATCATAAGTCTCTTTTGGTATATGACCTGTCAAGTATAAGAACCTGAACACTTATCTGCATTCAACTGTAGTGGTTAGATGAGTATCATGGTGAACAGATGCAAAAGGAATGTATATGCCTTTGAAGTAAACAAATGAGTAAATCGATTCATAGTTAAAATAATTTATAGACTTAATTTGTATTTGGTACACATAATTCTTCACTACATGCAAAATGTTGACAATTGTTACGAGTTGCTAGAAATAGAAACAGGGTACATCTGTGGAAATGATATGTCAGAAATGAATATGTTTGTGTGTGTGTGTGTATGTAGTTCATCTGAGACAGTAGTCTACTATGGAACTTTAAACATTGCTCTGGTCTCTGCGGTCGCCAAAACCTGTTGTGTCGTAGAACCTTCTCGTTTGCTTACTAGGCCTTTTTCCTTTTTCTGTCTGTTGACCACTGTATTTATAATAATCATGGCAGCTAGAAGGACAGACATACTGCAGCAGAGTTTGTACTTAAATAGGTCAGCTCCTGTCCATTTGAACTTCGCCTGACATGGCTGAGGTCGTAGGTCAAAGGGAGATGATCAATCACTTTTTGACAGGACAAAGAAAACCTGTTTTTGCGCCTGTTGATCGTGGTGGTTTGGATGACCGAGAATTTTTAGATTCGGTTTTGAATCTTGGCTTGGAGAAGGAAGTGTTAATTTTTACACTACCTCGCTTCTAGTGAGAAAGCCACAGAGATCGAACGATATTGGACATGTTATTTTTTGTGTGTATGCAGAAAAATTTTACATATTGTAACAG
>NC_069000.1:27328839-27329492 GCF_001194135.2 Octopus bimaculoides | reverse complement strand
TCTCTCTCTCTCTCTCTCTCTCTCTCTCTCTCTCTATTATATATACAAGAATGCGGACGTAGCAGATAACAGCTAGCCTTCAGCCGCTTCTTTGGACCATATGTCCACCACTCTGATTGGTTGGTATTGGCGTATTTTTCTCTCTTATTCTATCTCACGCCAGGGTGCAACCCAACCAATCGCCGCCTTATCTGAATAAGGTCGCGTTTGACAGTTTTCTGAACCCCTGTTTGAGCTGATAGTTTCTTATAAATAGCTAGCTTTTCTGCACATGTTCGTCCAGTGGCTTTAGACCTTCTGAGGTCTAGCCACTGACCACAGAGCACCAGCCAGGGCGATCTTTCGATACTAGTACGCAACAACTTCCGGTCGTTGTGCGCACACATACTGATTATATTATCGTATAGTGCGTTTGTTTTTAAATGACTTGAAAATATGAAAAGACAACATTAAATAGAAAAAAAATGAATGGCCCACTAAACTCAAACACATAAACACACTATACGATTATGTAATCAGTATGCTTGCGCGCAACGACCGGAAGTTGTTGCGTACTAGTACCGAAAGATCGCCAGGGGCATATATGCCCCTATACATGTACCTACATACATATATACATTTTAAAAAATTATTTATGATTAGTGATTAGCATA
>NC_069000.1:27327166-27328753 GCF_001194135.2 Octopus bimaculoides | reverse complement strand
TATATATATATATATATATATATATATATATATATTTACGTACATACAGACATAGATATATGCATATACATACTTACAATTACAAATATATACCTTATTTACACACTTAAGTATGTGCATATATATAGACAGGGCCATACATGCATACATATTTTCATAGAGACACATTTACATACGTGTACACATATATACATACATACATGTATATATATATATATATATGTGTGTGTGTGTGTGTGTGTGTGTGTGTGTGTGTATGCATAAATATATATATATATAGATATAGATATATATATTAGAAAAAATAATAAGGTACTCAGATATCTCGATGGTTGTACATTTACAGAGTTTTATTGATATGTCACATGTTTTATAAATAATAGCACTTGCACCTATTCTTGTAGGTTCTTCAAAATATGATTTCACTTCCAGACGATGTCTCTTTTTATAGTATTATTGAATATGTAGGGGTGGAGAGAGATATATAGGATAGTAAAAGAGGGTGAGGAATAGAGAGAAAAGTGAAAGAGAGTGTATGTGTGAGGGTTTTTGTGTTGGTGTGTGTGTGTGCCTGTGTATCTGAAAGGAGTGTCAATGGGAAAGAGAAGGAAAGAAGAAAATTGTGTTTATAGCTGGTCAGTTCTTTCAATGACAAGTTTATTCTTGGCCTTTTAAAAATGGCAAAACCAGGTGGCATTGTTTGGAAGAAAGTTGTTTTTCAAAAAGTTGGCATCATTGTTCAGTGGAGGAGAGAGTGTGTGTGTGTATGTTCATGCGTGTGTGCCTCTGTATCTGAAAGGAGTGTCAATGGAAAAGACAAAGGAAGCCGTGCCCTTTTATCTGTCGGTATGACTTGTTAAATGAGAATGTGTTCTCTTCAAGTATTAATTGGTTGGCTTTGGTGATAAAGTCTGTTTTGAAACGTTTATCTATGAGTTCCCTGTATTTTTCTACTCAGTATTTTATCGCTTCCAGACCCAGGGTGTATGGTATGTTCGTGTATAAGTTTGTGACATCGAAGCTTGCAAGTATGGTGTTTTCCAGAACCGTATTTGGAATGTGTGTAAGGAAGTCTATGTCATCCCTTATGTAGCTTGGTATCAGTGGGCAAAAAGGTTTGAGGAGTACATCTATGAAGTGGCTTAGTTGCTGTATTGGTGCTTGGGGCCCTGCAACTATGGGTTTCATTGTGAGGTCTGCAAGACTTTGTATTCTTATATAATGGTTCCTCTGTTCATTTCTGGCTCTCTGTATTTCCGAGCTTTTATGAATTTTAGATAATCCATAAAAATTGCTTTCTTTGGTTCTTGAGTTGCATAAATAATCTTTCTCCTTGTCTTTACAGTCCTGGTATTCATTGATTAATGTTACAATTTTTTTCATTGTTGCTTTCTCCGTTTGTTTGGATTCCTCTTTGTAGTATGTCTGGTTATTAAGTATCTCCAGTATCTTTTCTTTGTAGTAATCTGTATCCATAATTACTATTGCTCCACCTCTGTCAGCTTTCATTTTTGCAAAAACCACTATTCATTTTGACGTCTAGAGGGTTAATATAGGCTAGATGGTTGATGAAAACATTATATTTAT
>NC_069000.1:27326625-27327066 GCF_001194135.2 Octopus bimaculoides | reverse complement strand
TTTGTTTGAAATTTTAAGGTGTTTCCATTATTTTGCCCAACCCCTGTACACACACACACACACATATATATAACAGTGTGTAGACAGGTAAAAATTCACCGACAAAATACAACTTACCTCTTTGCTGTCAAATAATTGGATTAATCTCAACAAATTACATACTTTTTTCTATTTTCAGTTTTATACCAGCGTTTTAGAAAAAAAAGAATCTTTCGTGCCTAAACTAATTTTTGTGTGAGTGGGGAGAGAGAAAATAAAAGTTTTCTTTCTACAAAGAAGCGATTTAAAATAAACATACTTTAATTGTTGTGTGAGAAAATATAAGTATTCTGATGATAAAAAATAGTCTTTTAAAAACATCCATAATTTATAGACTATATCTGGTGTGTTTCAGAAAAAGATGTTTTTGCTTCCATACTACTATGTGAGAGAGAGCGAGAG
>NC_069000.1:27324750-27325832 GCF_001194135.2 Octopus bimaculoides | reverse complement strand
ATCAGGAGGTCAGGGTACTTGATTCCACGCAAAAAAATTCGAGTTTCTTTTTTTTGTTAGTGAAAATCGTGCGGATGTACTTCCCAATTGGGGTGGGAGTGGGGTGAAATTTCCGAGGGTTCCACCCCAACCCACCCCGTTTTCCGGACCCCCAAAAAGGGTGTTGTGGTATATTAGGTCGCCGTAATTCATTCAACGAAAAAAAAAAGTTTCCCATGATTCCAGGGTAGGGGGGGTTCCGAATAAAAATTAGGGGTTTGCGGCATATTAGGAAGGTTCTTGATTCCACGTAAAAAAAATCCGAGGTTTTTTTTTTTTCTTACCGAGAGGTTTAGTCGAATAAATGGAACGTAGTACTTATTTTTCCTGGTATTTATTAGCCGAACCACTATGTTACGGGAACGTAAACAAACCTACACCGTTTGTCAGACGGTGCTGGAGAACAAATATGCTGAAGCACCGTCTCGAAGGGCGTAGTTGAGCAGTCAATCCCAGTACTTATTCTATCAGGTGATTTTGCTGAACGACTATGCTAGGAGGACGTAAACAAACCAACGCCGGTTGTCAAGCGGTGGTAGGGGTATAAACACATATTCATGCACATATGTAACTATTGGTAAAATGCACATGTGTAACTACTGGTAAAATTCAAAGTAGAAGAAGGCTGATTCGACCAAAATAAAATATTAATCTCTTCTATGGTATTGAACACTCTTTTCTCCGACAGTTAATATTAAACGGATGGTATTCGAGTAGTTTTTCTACACCTGTGCGTGCGTACGTGGGTGTGTATAGGCCTACGAAACTTCAGGATGGGGCCGAATCGAACTGTTTTAAATAATAATGTATCATACTCCTAAATGGTGCTCAACTGTATATTTCAGAGTTATACAATATCTATAGATAGACAGATGGTTATGCCATTATTATCAAATTAACTATATCACAAACATATTTTGGTAGAGACGGACTATATGTAATCTGAACCTTTTCCCCCCTTATTAATTAATTTTTTTTTACGGAATCCCACGTTTTGGGCTATGGAGATTCCGATTCTGAAAAAAAATTGCTTGAAAAATTTC
>NC_069000.1:27322596-27323833 GCF_001194135.2 Octopus bimaculoides | reverse complement strand
TCTCTCTCTCTCTCTCTCTCGCTATCTGTCAATTTACCTGTCTGTCTACGTTTTTGTTTTTATTAATAATCGACAAGAGTTATTAATAAAAACATATATACTGATATTTTGAGGGATCATTTCACTTTTCAATTCCTTCAGTTTTGTTTCAATTGATTTCAGATTTCTTGTTTTGATATAGTTTTGTAAGTTAATTATGGAAATCAAATTTATTTTTGCCTTGAATTAATAAATAAAACGTTAATAGATTTTAAAGTTTACAAATTTTCGGTAATTTTTAGCCAATCGAAAGCCACAGACAGAATGGTGCCTGTTTCCATAGAAACAAGCCAAGCTGTTGTGCGAGTAAGCAGATTCATCGGGTAGGCTTGTGATTAAAAGGAGCATTCTAATGTTGAACATTCCACAATTTTAGAGTTATCTAGGACTACCATAATCTACAGTAGTATGTCCTTCCCCATATTTTGACGTTAGGGTGTTCGTCGGGAGGAGATTTGGCTGCTTTTTCCAGCAGTTCGATCGTTACATGAACTGAACTAGTTTTTGTATTTGTTGTATTCATGTGTTTTGTAATTTAACGTTTAGTTTCAGATTTTTGGTTTTTATTTTTATTTTTCGTATTACATGCGTTCATTTGTTTATCTTTATTCGATAGAACTTATTAAAACTTCCTCTGCTGAATGTTTTATCATCGTTGTCATCACGAACAAAATGCCTGCTTAACCAAATCCTGTTTTTTGATTCTGTAAAAATGATCAAACTTTAAACCTCTGTAAGATCTTTCTAAAATTTATCTGGAACAAGTGAATAAGAACAACAGATTCAGCGTGAAAAATGACATCAATATACCAAATTTGAAAATATTGAGACTTTTTCAATTCTAGATATGGAAAACAATGTAGAACTGTGTAGCAACAGATCGCCAGCAATTGCTTCATCAGAAATTGCCGTCTTACCTCCTGCGAAAAGGAATTACCCTGCTATGTATAATCAAAGCAGCGCAAAAAGTTGTTTTGCACAAGCATTTGTATAGCCAATTAGACGGATGAAATTTACGTACGCTTAATAATGTTACGCAAAACAGCCTTCAGACTTTCCCTATTAATTTCATCGTCTTTTGAACATATTTACATCATAAGGGTTTTTTTTCGTTGTAAGGCTTTCTTTTTTAGTTGATTCTCACTTAGCAAGACTTATCGTAATAAGTCACACCCAGACAACATCGGGTTATACTGCT
>NC_069000.1:27320811-27322322 GCF_001194135.2 Octopus bimaculoides | reverse complement strand
ATATATATATATGCACAAGAGTGGCTGTGTGGTAAGTAGCTTGCTTACCAACCACATGGTTCTGGGTTCAGTCCTACTGCGTGGCACCTTGGGCAAGTGTCTTCTACCATAGCCTTGGGTTCGACCAAAGCCTTGTGAGTGGATTTGGTAGACGGAAACTGAAAAAAGCCCGTCGTATATATATGTGTCTGTGTTTGTGCCCCCAACATCGCTTGACAACTGATGCTGGTGTGTTTACGTCCCTGTAACTTAGTAGTTTGGCAAAAGAGACCGATAGAATAAGTACTAGGCTTACAAAGAACAAGTCCAGGGGTCGATTTGCTTGACTAAAGGTGGTGCTCCAGCATGGCTACAGTCAAATGACTGAAACAAGTAAAACAGTATATACACACACATGTGTATATGGGTACAGGACATCACCAAACAGTAAACAGCATGAAATACGAAAGCAAATGGAAAACAGGACAAGTAACATAAAGAACGACCCTTCATCAGTTGTCGGTCGTCTATCTACTCTTCATTTTGAGCATTAAACAATGATATGAGTCTTTGAAGACAGTTGTTCCCATACATACCAAAATAAAATTTGGGACTTATAGAGGGTCAAAGTTGGGAACAAAAACAGGACAGTGGAGACATACAAGGAAACTGAAAGAAAACAAACATGGAGGGTCGTTAGACCAGAACGAGAGTAAAAATAGCGAACACTGGAGAAATATTTTTTTTGACAAGAAAAAAACAATTAAGAGAGAGATAAGATATGTGCTGTCCTTACAACAGTTGTGAAAGAAAACAAAGATAATCAAGTGAGGAAGAGAAAAATGGATGATGGTCACATGTGAGCAATGAGAGAGAGAAACAAAGAGGGAGAGAGAGAAATAGATAGAAAACAGTGAAGGGGAGGAAAAAAGGGAATTAGAGAAAGGATGAGAGAAAACAGCATAGAATAGAGTCACATCAAAAAGATAAAGATAAACTTACTTGGAAATGGATGCATGGCGTTCTTCAATATAAATAGTATATATATATATATATATATATTTTATTTATGTATATATTATTATTCTTTGTATGTATGTATGCATATATATATATATATATATATATATATATACTCTTTTACTTGTTTCAATCATTTGACTGTGGCCATGCTGGAGCACCGCCTTTAGTCAAGCTAATCGACCCCAGGACTTATTCTTTGTAAGCCTAGCACTTATTCCATCGGTCTCTTTTGCCGAACCGCTAAATTATGGGGACATAAACAAACCAGCATCAGTTGTTAAGCGATGGTGGGGGAGACAAACAGACACACAAACACACATACATCATCATCATCATCATCATCATCGTTTAACGTCCGCTTTCCATGCTAGCATGGGTTGGACGATTTGACTGAGGACTGGTGAAACCGGATGGCAACACCAGGCTCCAGTCTGATTTGGCAGAGTTTCTACAGCTGGATGCCCTTCCTAACGCCAACCACTCAGAGAGTGTAGTGGGTGCTTTTACGT
>NC_069000.1:27317984-27319916 GCF_001194135.2 Octopus bimaculoides | reverse complement strand
TATATATATATATATATATATATGCATATATGTATATATAACTATTTATGTAATTTTCACTTGTCTTGCCCGTATACGTTTTGTTTCTTCGCTAAATTTTCTTTGAGAACAATTCGGTCTTAGACGTATTACATGTGATCTTCTTGCACATTAACAGTCTACCTAGTGGTCTCCTTTATACATATATGTATATATATATATATGCATATATATTTGTATATATCTGTATATCTATAAAAGGCAGGATTTGTATGTGTGTGTACGTGAATGTAATTTATGCACGTCAACAAATTAGCACGCATGTTGCTCCAATTTTAGGACATTCATCATGACCCTAGCTGGGTTTTGTCAACTTATTTTTCCTGAGGCAACCACGGATAGCGGTAAAAATCGATTTTCAACCATAACTTTTACCAATTTCGAAGTTTGCTAACATGAGTTAAGTCCCCTTCTTGCCATAGCCGAGTGAAAGTGTGTGTGTGTGTGTGAGGGAGCGAGAGAGAGGTTGTGTGTTGATGTATGTATGTGTGTGTGTGAGGGTGAGAGAGTAAGTGACAGCGTTCATCAAAAAAAAAATGTAAAATGTTTTTTTTCTTAAACACGAAATATAGTCTTCAAATTTAGGATGTTTTTGAAAGACACTATATTGTATAATCAGATAATATATACTTTCTCACACAACAATTAAAATATATTTATTTTAAGTCATTTATTTATCTATTTATCTATAAAAGGCAGGATGTATGTGTGTACATGAGTGTAATTTATGCACGTCCACAAATTAGCACGCATGTCGCTTCAATTTTAGGACATTGGTCACGATCGTGGCTGTGTTTTTGTCAACTTATTTTACCCGAGGCACTCGTGGATAGTGATAAAAATCGATTTTCAGCCATAACTTTTATCAATTTCCACGTTGGTGAAATCCATAAGTTTGTTAATATGAGCTAAGTCACCTGTCTAGCAGCGAGAACGAAAAACAAAAGGTAAATTCTTAGATTAACACCCGTATGATTTTCAAGGGGGGACCACCCATCCTGGAATCATTGAGATTTTTTCTTTCATTGAATGAATTCCTGTGACCTTCTAGTGTGCTATGAAACCCTTTTGGGGGTCCGATAAACGGGGTGGGGTGAGGTTGAAGCCTCGGAAATTTCACCCCTATTCTCATTGATCTTTTCACCCATACGATTTTCACTAAGGAAAAAAATAAAAGTCAGATTTTTTTTTGCGTGAAATCAAGTACCCTGATCTCCTAATATGCTGCAAATCCCTTATTTTTGTTTGGAAAAAAGGGGTGGGGCAAGGCTTCCCCCCCCCCACTAATCCTGGAATCGTTGGGAATTTTTTTTTTTTACGTTGAATGAATTCCTGTAACCTCCTAACGTGCTACAAAACCCTTTTTGGGTCTGAAAAACAGGGTGAGGTGAGGTGGAAGCCTCAGAAATTTTTCCTGACTCCCAACATTTTACAGAAATAAACTTTTCAGAGTGTGAATTACATGGTTCATTATTAAATACATAGATATATGTAGTAGAGAATGTGACATATTGTGTATGTATATATATATATATATCTTAATATATAAAGCTGAAGTTGTGTGTCTGTGTGAAGCCTTTTTAAAAGTTTATAGAAATCCACATTTTCCGCTTTTTCGTAAAAATTTTTACATCAATGGAATTTTCTCGATGTGAACTTTCCAGTGCAGTAATTAGATTTTTTAAATTCCTTTTACTTTTATGGGAGATTTGGCTGTTCTTTCTAGCAACTTTTATATTTCTTCCCTTCTACCTGTAACGCGTTCTTATACACATATATCACGTGCTCAACATAAAAAATAGAGAGTAACAGTGAGAGAGGGAGAGAGAGAGAAGAGAAAGTGATACATACAAAGTCTTCTTTCTTCTTCCTCTCTCCCATTTAATAGTTTTC
>NC_069000.1:27316665-27317829 GCF_001194135.2 Octopus bimaculoides | reverse complement strand
ATATATATATATATATATAAATGTGTGTGTGTGTGTGTGGAGGCGCAGTGGACTCGCGGTCATAGGATCGCAATTTCGATTCCCAGACCGGCCGTTGTGAGTGTTTATTGAGCGAAAACACCTAAAGTTCCACGAGGCTCCGGCAGGGGATGGTGGCAAACCCTTCTGTACTCTTTCACCACAACTTTCTCTCATTCTCACTCTTACTTCCTATTAGGGCTCAGCCAGTTGAACGTTAATTTCACGAGCAGGCTGTTCCATTGATTGGATCAACTGGAACCCTCGACGTCGTAAGCGACGGAGTGCCAATAACAACAACTTCCGGATCTTTCTGATTTGACGGGCAATACTTTTCATTAATGTTTTATGTAGTGTTTTTGGTACCGAAACACTTTCAAACTTCATATACTTATATATTTTATGTTATAGAACTGATAAAAATTTTTGTATTCGAAGTTATTTCATGTAAAAAATTGTCGTATTTCGGTAATTTGAACCAATCACTGACGTCTATTGAGGTGAAAACAATTACTGCCGTGGAATGTAAACAATGGTGTCATGGGATCTTTTCCCTTGAATAAAATTAGTGCCATTGTTTGTCAACAACAACTATCCGTGTTACTCTTATTTATGACATCGTTCGTGCGTTTGTACTGGTTTTAGGGTTAGGGTTCGGGTTTTAGAGTTAGGGTTAGTTTTAGGATTACGGTTAGGGTTATGATTATTTTTGCCATAACCTCGCTCATAACCCTAACCCTAACACCCTGTAACTCATAACCATAACCATAACCCTAACCCTAACCCCAACCCTAACCCTAAAACCCTAACCCTAAAACCCTAACCCCAAAACCCTAACCTTAACTCTAAAACCCGAACCCTAACCCTAAAACTCTAAACCCTTACTAGGGAATAATGATATAATTAAACAGGGAATAACACTCTTGACACCGGCAAAAATTATTGTTTATAAAAAGAGCAGTAACTGTATTCAGCTGAATAGACGTCAGTGATTGGTTGAAATTACAGAAATACGACAACTTTAACATGAAATAATTTGCAATATATAAATTTTTGTTAAGAAAGCTAAGAGAAAAAGATGTTTTATATGACACATTCTACCAGTATCCCAAGTTTGAAAGTGTTTCGTTAAGAAAACAAGTGTTG
>NC_069000.1:27310940-27313321 GCF_001194135.2 Octopus bimaculoides | reverse complement strand
AAACTGATTCGTTGTGGGATTTCTCAATCAAATTGTCTGCAACCAATTTTCAGCCAAATGTTTACCAATTTCAACAGATTTCACTCCAATTTGACGTCGGTGTTACTTAGTTTGGTTTGAAACTGAGGAGACCTATTGAGTCAAGTACATCAACGTCAAAATGAAAATCAAATGGAAATTGTAGTTGTGATACCCATGCCAGTGGCGAGTAAAAAGCACCATCCGAATGTAGCTGATGCCAGTGCCACCTTGAATGGCCTCCGTGCCAGTGGCACGTAAAAAGCACCAACTGATCGTGGCCGTTGCTAGCCTCTTCTGGCCCCTGTACTGGTGGCACGTACAAAGCACCCACTACACTCAAGGAGTGGTTGGTGTTAGGAAGGGCATCCAGCTGTAGAAACACTGCCAGATCAGACTGGAGCCTAGTGCAGCCTCCTGGATTCCCAGACCCCAGTCAAACCGTCCAACCCACGCTAGCATGGAAAACGGACATTAAACAATGATGATGATGATGATGATGGTACATATGCATATATGGGTACAGGACGTCACCAAACAGTAAACAACATGAAATCCTAAAGCAAATGAGTTCAATACATAAACGAGAGAAACAAATGGAAAACAGAACAAGTAACATAAAGAATAACCCTTCGTCAGTTGTCAGCTGTCTATCTACTCCTCACTTCAAGCATTGAACGACAATATGAGTCTTTGAAGACAGTTGCTCCCATACACACCACTGTCCTGTTTTTGTTCCCAACTTTGTCCCTCCATAAGTTCCAAATTTTATTTTAGTTTCTCCAATTCACTCAGCTGTAGAAATGAGTTGCAACATCATTGGTGCCAAGCTGTATCTACCTTTGCATTTTCCTTGGATAATATCAGTGGCATTGAGAAGGGAAACTGGTATGCATGGGGTGAGTGCTGGTCTGCTATAAAACAACTTTGTGCCTCAGAGGGTAACTTTCTAGGTGCAATCCCATGGTCATTCATGACCACAGGGAGTCTTTACCCTATATGTATTTTACTTGTTAGACTGAGATAATACTGGGGTACTGCCTTCAAAAGTTTTAGTCAAATGAATTGACCCCAGTACTTGCTGGGTTTTTTAAGCCTGGTACTTATTCTATTGGGCATTTTTGCTGAACTGCTAAGTTATGGGGATGTAAATACCCCAACAACAGTTGTCAAGTGATGGTGGGGGACAAACATAAACACACACACACATATTCAGAGTGCAGTGAATATATTGTCTAAATTAAGCAAAAATGAAAATAACACTGACATTTCGTTTTAACAGATGTATTTACCAAAATTATATAAAAATTTCTTGAAATACTAAAAAGTAAATTTCTTCAATAAAATTGCCCTTAGCTTCAACCATGACCTCCAGACAACTTCGGAATCTCCTGCAATTCTTCTGGATAATCTCCTTGTTAAAGTTGGTGACTGCTGCCATAATCCTTGCCTTCAGTTCATCTTTGGTGTTACAAGGAGTTTTGCTTGTTTCTAACCCAACAGCACCCCACACATGATAATCAAGGATGTTTGCAGTCTTGGGAGTTTGGTGGCCAGATGTTAGAGTGGTATGGTCACAGAAATTGTCTCACAGTCATGACTAGATTCTCCTACTTGTGTGGCATAGTGCAGAGTCATGTTGCCAGGCATAAGATCTTCCAGCAGCCAACCTCTTGACCCAGGGCAGCACTATCTCCTCCAGGCACTTGATGTAGGCCTCCATGTTGAGTCTGAGGCTGTGTGGGAAGATGAATGGAGTGATCACTAGTGATCACTCCAAACATCATGATGTTGGCTGGATGTTTGCTCCTTAGATTGCACTATCTTCCGATTGACACCCAAACACTCAGAAATGTTTACATTGGAGCTTCCGGCGCAAATGCCAAGCAGTACAGCATGTCATTTCCAAATTTGTGGCAGAGTGAATTGTGTCATTGTGCTGTTTTTCTCACAGAGAGTATCCAACTGACCCTACTATACTCTGCAGTCTACAAAATCAAAAACAAACAATGCACATGTGTGAAATTGAAAATATAAAATGGCAACAATTTACCCATCGCACCCTGTATATATATGACAGACTTCTTTAAGTTTCCATTTACCAAATCAACTCACAAGGCTTTGGTTGGCCCAGAGCTATAGTAAAAGGCACTCGACCAAAGTGTCACACAGTGAGACTGAACCTGGAACCATTGTGGTTTGGAAGGAAGCTTTTTACCATACATCTACATACACATATATATATATGTATACAATACATATGTATATGCATACATATATATATTTATATGTATACAATGATATATATCATTGTATACATATAAATATATATATGTATACAATACATATGTATATGCATACAT
>NC_069000.1:27302120-27310930 GCF_001194135.2 Octopus bimaculoides | reverse complement strand
AACCAGCTCAATACTCTACTTCCCCAAATCGAGTTTGAATTCCTCTGCTGATAGAATACGAAATCCAGAAGATGAATAGATAAGAACTTTTTCATTCAATCTCGTTCATGTACTCCTGTTTCTGCGTAGATCATAACCCCATGCCCCCCCTCACCACCCATCCGTTCTTTATTATCTATTTCTTTACCATGAAAACATAGCCTGATAGATTCGTCTTCCTTGTTTGTCTTAAATTCATGCATATCCGTTAATCGTCACATTTTATTTATTTATTATTTTATTTTATTCAAGTTTATCATCTCTTTAATTCATTCTCTCTAAATTCAGGCCCAAATGGAATGTGCCATTTTGGTAGTAGACCAGGTCAATAAAGAACTAGAAAAGTTGGAAAACCTGAATATAATTGAAAAGATTGACCATGCAGACTGGGCAGCACTGGCAGTCTACGTAAAAAAAAAATAAGCTAAGAGTGTGCACACACTTCTCAACTAGATTAAACGACTGTTTACTCACATACAATTACCCACTACCAAGCCCAGAAGTATTTGCTAAACTAAATGGAGGGAAAATTTTCTAGGAAGATTGCACATGTCTACTAACAATCAACAATCACCGTGGATTGTACAAGTTTAAACGACTACCGTCTGGAGTAAAAGTGGCACCCGCCATATTCCAACAAATAATGGATGCGATGTGAAGTGATTATGACTTTGCCATCGCATACTTCGATGACATTTTACCAAAGAGCGAGTCTCGGGTGTAACACATTGAACACATAAAGGCAGTATTTGAGAGAATAAGTGAATACAAGCTAAAACTGACAGAAGAAAAATGTGAGTTTTTGATGGAAAAAATAAAGTACCTAGGTCAAATAATCGACGAAAATGCACGCAATACAAAATATGCCGCTCCCAACGAACATGACAATGCTACAAGCATTCCTAGGCTTGGTAAATTATTACCAAGTGTATATCCCAAACGTACATAAGGTAAAGGCACCACTTAAAGAATTACTAAAAAAAATGTCAAATGGGTTTGGACAGAGAAATGCCAGAAAGCATTTAATGAATTAAAGATGTGTTAACTTCGAACTTGTATCTTATGCATTTTGATCCAAAGTTAGAGATAATACTAGCTACAGATGCTAGCAAGTATGGGATAGGAGCCATGCTCCTACACAAGGATAACAATAGCAGGAGAAAGGCCATAGCTCACACATCAAGGATATTATTGCCAGCAGAAAAGAGCTATAGCCAGATTGAAAAAAGGTGTTGGCTATTATATTTGGCGTAAAAAAGTTCCACAGGTTCATTCATGGCAGATGTTTTTGGTTGCAAACAGATCATAGACCTCTAATAACAATATACAGATCCAAGAAAGGAATCCCAACACATATGGCAAACAGAATGCAGCAGTGAGGTACCATTCTATTAAACTACAATTATAGAATGGAATACCTGCCTTCAAAAAAGTTGGGGCATGCTGATAGTCTGTCTAGGTTAATTCCAAGAAATAACAAACTGCTGGAGGACACCATAATATCAGCGCTAAGAGCAAAAGTAGAAACAAAAATCAATGAACTACCAGTAACTTTGGAAGAAATAAAAAGAAATGCGAGAAATGACAAATTTATTAATGAAACAAAAAGAAAACTGTGGTACTGTGGTCAACAAAAGGAAATAAAGGAAGGTCTGAGGCAAAGAACCACCAAGATGTGAGCGTGTACTCTATATGTGATGGTGTACTAATGTATGCTCAGAGGGTGGTCATACCACAGACATTACAGAAGAGAATGCTAAAAGAGTTCCATGCAAGACACCCAGGCATCTTTAGAATGAAAGCATTGATGCGAAGTTTCGTATACTGGCCAAGCATGGACAAGGAAGTTGAAAACCTGGTAAAAGGCTGCAGGGGATGTGTGCTGTCAGTGAAACTATCTACTACAAAATGTGAACCTTGGCCGGAAGTGAAAATACCGTGGTCTTGATTGTATATCGATTCTGCAGGCCCGGTAAATGGATATTATTACGTAATAGTAGGGAATAGCGACGCAAAATGGCCTGAGGTCATGAGGTGTAAATGACCAACCTCATATACAGTAATAAACTTCTTACACAAGCTGTTTGCAAGATTTGGTGTACCGGATATAATTGTCTCTGATAACAGAACACAGTTTGTATCCTGTGAGTTTAAAAGACTCTGCGAGATGTTCACATTAGAACATAAAACTATAGCACCATATCACCCTAGATCAAATGGACAGGCTGAAAGGTTCGTGGACACTTTTAAGAGAGCTTTATATAAAGTTTATAAGGAAGCCATGGATGAGGTCGCAATCCAATTCTTAAGGGTATACAGGGTAACTCCGAACCCATATGCACTGGAAGGAAGTTCACCAGCAGGATTAATGTTTGCCAGAAAAGTGAAATCAGTATTCAATAAACTGTTACCAGCAAAGAAAAAAATATGTGATAGTAAAGACATGCCAAAATTCTTTAGAATCATTGATAAGGTATATGTAAGAATGTACAAAAATGGCAAGCAATACCGGAAAGAAGGAGAAATTGTAACATACATAGGAAGAATGATGTATGGTGTAAGAATCAGAAATGGAATGGAGACATAGAAATCAGCTAAAAGAAAGAGTCATAGAAAAGGAACCAACAAGATTTGAAATACTGATGGATTGGTTATATGACACTTTTCGGGTTCCAACACCATTACAAGAAGTCGAAACCACACATACAAGGAAAAGGAAGAACACTAAATTCCTAAAAGTAGATCCTAAGAAGAAAAGATATTGAGTATATAAAAAAAAGGAGGTGGGGTGAATAAAAAAATTGATTGTTAAATAAAATAATTAAAAATGGAGATGTATAGTGAAACTGTATACCCCCTCCTGGTAAAAAGTGGTAGGAGACTGCCATTATAAATTGACCAATAGCTGGTCGTCAAAAAAAGGGTCGAGAGTCAAAGAGTTGACAGTTGACAGTTCTAGTCAGTGTCTTGTGGAGTTATCAGCGATAGTAAGACAGAAGGAGTTAGTGTATTATTATTCAGGTACAAAAAGATACAACGACTAATAACTATTCCGGTACAAAGCGATACAATGACTAGTAACTATTGTGGCTACTAGCGTAAAACAGTAACTACAGTACAATGGTAGTCACACATCACACCAATGGGAGGAACCCACTTTACAACAATTATTAAAGCAGCGAGCAGGCAGAGTCATAAGCACACTGGGAAAAATACTTCGCTGAATTTTGTCTGTCTTTATGCTCTAAGTTCAAATTCTGCCGAAGTCAACTTCGCCTTAATTGACTAGTTGCCTTCCCACAAATTTCAGGCCTTGTGCCTTAAGTAGAAAGGATTCATTATTATTACCATTATTTCATTTCTCAGAGCTCTCAGTCTTACTTGCCCTGGTTGATTCTCTGAGAGCAGACAGCAACCAGTTGTCACAGGTCTCATGGGGTCTCTTTTTGCAAATTATAAGCTTCGAAATTTGGATGTTGAATTATTGTGAAAGACATTCAACACACAAGCACTAATCTCAAAATCCTAGCTGTCCCCAATAGAGCAGTTTTATGGGCCTGCTCTGCTCTCATGTCAATTCCTGTTTCTCTGACATATTTCTTGAACCTGATTGTCAGAGCACCAAGTGCTCCTACAACTACTGGGATAACAGTTTCCTACATTCTTTCAATTTCCTCTGAATGTCACACAAAATATTTTGCAACATTTTGTCCATCTTTATGTTCTGAGCTCAAATTGTGCTTACATCGACTTTGCTTTTCATCCTTACAGAGTCAATAAAAGAAGTACCAGTTGAGGACTGACATAGATGTAATCAACTAGCCCCTTCCTCCAAAATGTCAGCCTTGTGCCTTTAGTAGAAAGAATTATCGTCATCATCATCATCATCATCATCAATACATGAACCCCAGTATACCCATCATGCCCACCCATCTGATAAGGGTACACTAGGCACATGCATCACAACCATATGTGCATGACATGATCTCATATCAAGATAAACAGTGAATGACATTGCAGGTGTAACCCTGTTAGAATTTTCGTCTGGTTGAGTAGCCCATCCCAGTTTAAGGTCCCTGATTAAGGGCTGTTTAAGGATGTTGAATGAAACACCCATATTTCTAGGGGTGAATTATTCAAACCCCAAAGAATTTCTCTCAACACATGGCTATGATGCTCCCCACTACTTATATCATAGTCTGATATAATATTTCGGAATATAAAAATTCCTTCTTCTGATATCCCAAGGAATTGATCAAGTCACTGCTATAATCGATTTTCCAACGGTGTTTTTAAAATTTTTTATCTTTATTTTTTTAGAAGCCTGTACTTTTCTGTCTTTTCTAGTTCTTTGTCACTTACACTTGCATCCCCAAGTATTGCAATATTTATAATGTTGCTTTCTTTTTTTCCTTTGTCTACCACAACAATGTCTGGTCTCTCCGAGCATTGATTAGGGAGTCACATTGAATTGTAAAATCCCACAGTATCTTATATTCATTATTCTCGGCGACTCCTTCTGGTTCATGTTTGTACCATTTCCGTGCTCTGTCCAGGTCATGCTTTTCACATAGTCTCCAGTGAACAAACTTAGCCATGTTATCATACCTCTTTTTGTAGTGCTTTTTGGGCCAGCTTGCTACACTCACAATATGTGAGATTGTTTCATTTTTACTGCCACACACAGGGACATTTCCTGTTCTTATCTATTTGGAACTTGGTAAAATTAGTTCTCAGAGCTTGTTCCTGGGCACTACATATCAATGCCTCAGTGCATCCTTTCAGATTATTTTTTCTTAGCCATTTCCAAGTGTTGATCTTGTCTTTTGTTTCAGTTTTTCTGAGGTATTGCCCTTGCAGTGATTTCATTTTCCAATTGTTTATTCTTTGTTCTTCATCCTGTTTTTTTAAATGCTTGTGGTTGTCCAGTCTCTCATTGTTGTTAACCTTTTCATTCAGTTGTTTATAAATCCTTTTCTGGTCTTGGAACAATCTGTTGATTTTATTGTTCAACTCTTTGGTTATATCTCTTGATCTTTGTCGCTTTAGCCTGCAATTTTGGTTTTAGCACTTCAAGAAATACATTTAGGCTCTTTTTCTTTATCCTAAATCTATGTTCTAGTTCTTGATATTTCTCCTTCCTCTTGATTTCACCTTTTTTATTTCCAAGATGATATGTTTCATAGTTATTTAAGATGTCGCACAGTATCCAATATCATGATGTTGTTGATTGAAGATATTGTGTTTACCTGGGGTTTGTACTGTCTGTCAAGTCACAACAAAGACCTCAAACAAATAGTACTTTACACAATATGTGTGCAGTTCCAAGTAATGTCGATTTTTGCAATACACCTAGATTTTAGGGTATTTGTAAAGTTTCCAGCTGTTTTTTCAGGTTGGGTGATATTAAACCCAAGGATCCAATGACAATAGGAACAACCTTTATGTTTGACTCTTGTAGCTGCCACATCTTGGCAATCTCACTTCTCAGATCTCCATATTTATCAATCTTTTCTCTTTCTTTCATGATATGTTGATTTCCTGACACTGCCATGTCGATTATTAGGCGCTCTTGTTTGTCCCTCCTAAAGGTTACTATATCCGGCCTTGTCTGTCTGGAAGTCAAAGTCCCAGAGAATTTTTGCCTTCCCTTTTTCATTCATTACCTTTTCTGGTGTATGGTGATACCAAACATCTGTTACCTCATATCCATACTTCCATCAAAGTAGCCAGTGAAGGTTTTGGGTTACTTTGTTGTGTCTGCACTTGTACTCATGTCTGTGCTTGTACTTGACACAAGTGGAATAGTTGAGAATGTGAGTGCACTGATTAAGAACAGCATACCTAGTTGGAAAACATGTTTTTTTCTGTAACAATCAGCACTTAGCCAAGGTAACAATCAAAAGAGGTATCTTCGAGGGAGACTCTTGTTCCCCTTTGTTATTTGTTGTAGACTTGACCCCACTTTCTGTAGTCCTATGCAAAGTCAATGCACACTATGAACTGAGAAAGAATGGACCTCATCTCAACCACCTTCTCTTTATGGAAGATTTAAAACTTTTTGCAGAAACAGATTCTGAAATGGAGAGGCTGGTTGAGACTGTACAGATGTGCAGCAAGGATATAGGGATGGAATTTGGTATCTCAAAGTGTGTGGCGCTCATTTTGAAATGGGGGAAAAGAGCAGAGCATAAGGACAAAGAATTGCCAAATGGAGAGAAAATGGAAGACTCGGATGATGATGGGTACAAGTACCTTGGGATCTTGGAGCAGGACAATATCTTGCACAGAGAAATGAAAGACAAGGTCACCACTGCATATTTGAAATGCCTCAGACTTCTCTTGAAATCAAAACTGAACTCAAGGAACTTTGTGACTGCCATCAACATATGGGCTGTTGCTGTAGTCCGCTATAATGCACCGATCCTGAAATAGACACAAGCAGAGATTAACCAACTTGATCGCACTACATGACAATGCATGGTGCCCTCCACTCTAAGTGAACGTACACAGGCTTTACGTGAAGAGGTGTAAAGGTAGATGTGGGCTAATTAGTGAAAGAAGAAACATGGTAGAGTATCTGGTAAACAGCAAACAAGACTTGCTGCAGTATGTTGCTAATGCAGAAGGATTTACCAAAAATGGACTTGAGAGTGCTAATGAATTCTGATCACAAATAACCAACTAGAGAGAAGAAACTCTACTCTGCATGGAATTACATGGTCAGTTCCACCATGAAAGTAACAACTTAAAAGACCAGGAAGCATCATGGAGGTGGCTCAGCAAGGGTCACCTAAGAAAGAAGACTGAAAGCCTAATCATCGCTGCCCAGGATCAGGCTTTGAATACCAACTCAGTGAAAAGAGATATATACCATACAAGTGCAACAAACCTCTACAGAATGCGTGGGAAGAGGGTTGAAAGTGTGACTCACATTGTTAGTGCTTCTGAAAGTATTGCACAGAAAGAGTTAATACTATTATTATTATTATATGAAAACTCAGCTTATTTTGCAGGGTATGATGAAAAGTGTCAGCTGTCCAAAGCCGACAGACTAAGGTTTAAGAACCCTGCGAAGAATTTTTGAAGTTACAAACAATGTTGATTTTTGTAGGTGGTCTACCTTCACACTTGCAGTGATCTTTTTCAGCCATGCTGGTAGTTGAGTGCTGATACTTCCAAGTGTGCCAATTACTATTGGTATCACGTCTACTCTCTTCATTGACCACAACCTTTGTATTTCCCAATTTAAATGTCATAGTTTTTTATTTCTTCTTCTTTCACATTGATCCTGTTGTTGCCGGGGCAGGCTATGTCAATAATCACACATGTTCTTTGTTTTTTATTTACCACAACAATGTCCGGTTTCTGATGTTTGGTCAGGTGATCGCACTGGATAATTACATTCCACAGGATTTTGCAATTCTCATTTTCGGTGACTCCTTTCTGGAGTTTTCTCATACCACATCTTTGCTCTTTGTAGGCTGTGATTTCCACAGAGCTCGCAATGGATCATTCTTGCCACATTGTCATGGTGTCTTTTGTATTCGTGTTGTGCCAATTCTGGGCGTTTTACCCCTCTCACCACACATTCTGCATTTGTCACTATTGGTAGTGTTGTCTATTCTGAACTTCATAAAATTGATCCTTAACACTTGTTCTTGAGCTGCGCATATGAGTGCTTCTGTCTCCATCTTCAGATCACACCTCTTCATCCATAGCCACCGGTCCTCTGTATCTCTCTTGGCCTTGACATCTCTTGCAAACTGACCGTACATTTTTTTCCTTCCATACGTTTTCTTTGTTTTTGTTCATTTCTAGTTTAAATTTTTCTTTAGTTACACAATTTTTAGTGTTAATGATGCCGGCCTTCTTCATGTGTTTCAACAGTAGTGCCATAGCATTTTTTATATACCATGCTAAGCTGTTTTTCTATGCTTAGATACAGTCCTGACAACTGATCAAACCTCTCCCACCCTTTCTTCTGGACAAGTACAGCCTATTGGTGTCACTCAGGGTGGAAGGCTTTGTGTACTGTCACCATTTTTCTGGTCTTAGTATCCATTTTCTTCATTTCTCTCTTTCATCATTTTATAATTCCTGCTCCATACTGAAATGATGCCCATGTATCAACTGCTTGGATTTTATTCCATCCAGTCAATTTTGAGTGCAACACCAACCTCAGTCTTCAGAAATACTCCATCCTCAGTTGCTCTTTCATTTCCTTTTCCATTATCTCATTGAACACCAAGGTATTTGTATCCTTCCATTTCAATTTGCTTAATCAAGTCTCTATTTGGTAATTCTATCCCTGCTAGGGGCTGTCCCTTGCCTCTTTTTTGGTAGATTATTCTGCACTTCTTGAATCTAAATTATTATTATTATTATTGTTCAGTAGTTTTATTTTTTTAACGGGTTTTCACTTCACTACCGAGCGCAGCTCTGTGCGCCTTGGGTATGTGCTGTGGTTTGCTGTGGTGCACTTATGGTTACTGTATTGAAAGTGTTTTGCGTAGGATGTGTGCAGTGCCCAGTAGTGCAATTTTCTGTATGTTATATATATTTGTAAGTTCTGGTGTTTTTGTTATGTATTTGTCTGAATATTTTTTTATACCTAAGGCACCTACTATGATAGGGATTGTTTCTGTTTTTAGATTGCACATTCGAGTTACCTCTATTTCCAGGTCTTTGTATTTTGAAAGTTTTTCCATTTCTTTTAGAGAAACGTTGTCATCTGCTGGTATTGATACATCAATTAGAAAGCATTTTTT
>NC_069000.1:27295170-27301051 GCF_001194135.2 Octopus bimaculoides | reverse complement strand
GTTGTATCCTATCTAGTTCATTGACTCCTAAATATTTGTATGGTTGGCTTTCGTCTAGTTCTCTTATTTCATTGGCTTTATCTAGTGTTATATTGCTACTTTTAACTAATTTTCCTCTTTTCAGGGTTGCTTTGGCACATTTTTCTAATCCGAATTTCATATCTATTTCCTTGGTAAAGCCATGTATTGTCTGTAGTAGTGTTTCTAGCTCTTTGTCATTTTTATTATTATTATTATTATTATTATTATTATTATTATTATTATTATTATTATTATTATTATCATTATTATTATTATTGAGTGAGAGAGCAGTGCATGCCATCAAAGTGATGCTGGGTACAAATATATGAAGCCCAGTATATCCATCATACCAACCTGTTTGATAAGGGTAAACCAGGCACATGCATCACAACCATATGTGCATGACATAGTGATCTCATATCAAGATAAACAGTGCATGAGCTTGCAGGTGGGGGCCCAGCTAGAATTTTCTTCAGGTCAAGTAGCCCATCCTGAATAAAGGTTGTTTAAGGATGTTGAATGAAACAAACCATGTTTCCAGAGGGAAATTATTCAAACCGCAAAGAATTTCTCTTAATACATGGCTATGATGCTCCCTCACTACTTCTACTTGTGATCAAAGATACACATATCATCAGCCAACAAGGGACATGCTCAACTGGTTAAGGTCAAACAGCTGACAAGCAAATTTGTGATATTGAGCAGAATATTTGCTGTAGACCATCTTTTATCCCAAGACAAAACAATGTACATGATAACACTTCCAATCAGTTAAGATCAGAAGTCATGAGAGCCAGTGCCTGATACTGCATTAGGGCATTTATTATCATTATTGTTATTGTTATTTGATGATGGTGAGCTGGTAGAATCATTACCATGCTGGTAAAAATGCTTAGCAGCATCCTGTTCATCTTCATGTTCTGGTTTCAAATTCCACTGAGGTTGATTTTGCCTTTCATCCTTTCGGGGTCGATAAAATAAGTACCAGTTAAATCCTGCAGTCAGTCTAATTGACATACCCCACCCACCAAATTGCTGGCTTTGTGAAAGCATTATCACTAATATTAATATGCTAATTTGTTCTTTTTGTATGTACCTGGTGTGTGTGTCACACTTACTTCAAAGAAGTGAGTGGCAAAGCGAGAGAGGAAGTAAGAGAGAAAGAGAGAGAGAGAGTGAAAGAGACAATGAGTGGTGACAGTGTTTGTTTTGTGTTTTTAAATGTTTCAGAGAGGAAGTAAGAGAGACAGCGAGTAGTGATGGCATTTGTTTTGTGTTTTTAAATGTTTATCACATTGCAAGAAAAGTAGATACATAGATACATACACACATAGTTAAATTAAAAGTGGGAGAGAAAAGGGACACAGAGGAAGTGAAAGAGCAAGAGAGAGAGACAGTAGATACATAGATCCAGAGAAAAGTTGATACATAAGTACATGGACACAGCAAATATTGAATGTCAGTTTCATTTTTCATTACCTCACGAGGATAAAATTAACTCGCAAGTGGCTGAGTACTCCACAGACATGCATATCATTAATGTAGTTCTCAGGGAGATTCAGCCTCACACAGAATATGACAAGACTGGCCCCTGTGAATTACAGCTACAACTCATTTTGGCCAACTGAGTGAACTGGAACGAGATAAACCTTCATTTAGTTGGAAGAAAACGAATAAAGATCCTATGTAGGGGTAGGAAAATCATTTTAGTCGTTAGGGTCACTATGGGTGTTAATCCAGTCCTAACAGCAGCATTTGTGGGTCTCACAGATCTGGAGGCAAAGCTCCCAAATTAACACCGATGTGCAGGCTGTTGTTATCAAACTGAGCATGAGTTGAGGGTTAATACATGACGGAATAACAATTATTTCATCTTAGCTTTCACTGCTTGTACTAATCTCATCACAGTTTTGCCTCACAATATGAAACATTTACTTTTCTTTCACTCTTTTTAAAAAATGGCTACCCTTACATCCAATTTTTCTGCAGTTGACCACCCAAATGCTACTCATCCCCTTCCATTTTTTTTTTTTTTTTGTCACCCTTGGGGTTGCAATAGACATCATACATCCTGTATCCATGAGGGTTCTGAACACCTTTCCTTTGCACGAGAGCCTCTACTTGCTTGAAGTGGAAATTTGAGAGGCAGTAACTTCCCCATGGCTTTTTCCCTAACTGCAGTTTTGAGTGGTATGCCCTGTCTGTTTACACTGGTAGCAAATAGGTTCAGGCTTCATCTCCACACAATCCCTTACCATGTGCAATCCCCGGCACTTGAAACACCAGCCCATAAATGGTTGCTGCTTCTCCATGGCAGTGTTTCTCTCCTCGTTCTTTATTGATTGTGGTGTAATGTTATGGACTTCCACAGCTACCATTGCCACTGCATTCCACTCAGTGTTTGTGCAAAAACATGGGATCGGGTGATGAGCTCACTCATTGCCATTTTCTCACTGCCTGGCAGTTGTCACAGTTGCACTTATATGTCATCAGTGAAATCATTTACAAAAGCCAATCATGCCACCTTTTCTAGTCCCTCTCTGATAAAACTAGATAGCATAGTCAGTCTCTGAACCTCTGTTGCATATATGTCTACCTGCTTCCCTGTCTACCTGGCTGTTCCCAGCTTGTCAACCGTAGCATATGATCCTTTCATAAAGGTTTCTTTTAGGTACTGCTCAATCTTCGCCACATACAGTTGCTCTGCTTCATCCATCTCGAGGTACAGTGCCAACTCATTTCCCTCCAGATACAGAGCCATGACACCTGCTACATCATTAGAGTTTTGCAGCCTGGACACCACCTTGATCTTTTGGGTCCAGGCAGTCACATCTCCTTCGCCACAAGAAGGTTTGATGGCATCGCTACCGATCCTTATTTTTTGCAGCAATCTCGTGAAAGGGGACAACAACAACAGAAAAATATATGTATATATGAGTGCCAAAATAATTTGTAGTATGAGGGAACTGTAATGTGAGGAACAAAATATGGTTCACCTACTTCTCAGTGTCACCTGTCCAGCTGCATTAAATCCAAGACACACCCTACCCCTTACACCTATTGCTAGAACCTACTGCTAAAGCCCTGTTTCATGCATGCATCCACATGCGTCCATCCAATGATAACTACCTGAGCTGGAAAGGACCATGCTGGCCCTACTTCCGCCTATGTTCTCCCTCTTCTTCTTTCAGTAAGGACCCTCAACCATTGACATCACTGACCCTTTCCTTCCATTAACCTCATCTCCACATATTTATTCATCAGTTTTTTTTTTAAATTTCATTGGTGAAAAACTCTTGATTTTGATATGAAGGAAGAGAGGTCATTTTTGACCTCTTTAAGGATTTTAAGTACTATCCATCTAAATGATTCTGTGAGCTTTGACACAAATAGTAATTAGAAGGCGCATAGTCCAGGGAATAAGGCAGGTGAAGGATTTTTTCCCTGCCAAGTTCTTTGATTTTTTTCTGATGTAATCTTTGCAGTGTGGGGCCTTGCTTTATCATGATGAAACACCAGTCCCTTATGATTCACCAAAGCAGGAATTTTTTTCTTCAAAGCAATATACAAACACTCTAATTGTTGGCAGTAGGTGTGAGCAATAATTTTTTCATTAGTTGGTAGTAGCTCAAAGTGGATGATTCCAATGCAACCCCATCAAATAGAAAGAAGAATCTTTTTTTTGCACAAAGATCCTTTTTGGGTTGTAGTTTAGCCTGTTTTCCACAATGAAGCCATTGCCTTCATTGCTTAACATTTTCATAAAAAATCCATTTTTCATCAGCAGTCATTAATCTGTCCAAAAATGTTGAGATACATTCATGTGAGTAAAGAGATGAGCAGATGTCCCCTTACAATTTTCAGTTGGCTTCAGTGAAATCATAGGGAACCCATTTTCTGAGTTTGGGCAGCTTTCTCAAGCTGTTGAAGATGGCAGTGAATAGTTGAATGGTTTTAATTGAGCTTGCTTGCCAATTCTTCAAATGACACAGCATTATCCTTCTCAAAGTCTGGTGCTTTAATGGAGTCCTCTTCACCACACCATACTGTGGTCTACTGGTGAACAAGCTGGGCACATACAATGAGTGTGTTTGATAATGCTTACAACACTCGTGCTGCTCTTAATTCATATTTGAATCTATCTGTCTGTCTGTCCGTCCGTCCATCCATCCATCATTTATCTACAGACATGTTGACACATCGGCTCTGAAGGTAAACCTTATTCTTGACAATTTATTGTGCACATTTTGTTATCATTTTTGTCCATAAGATGTGTGAAGCACCCAACTTTCGTTTTATTGTGTTTCCAAGGTAGGAATTGGCCCCTAGGGTTAGTTTCAACCTCATTTAAATCTATATATTTTCTTCCCGACATCGAAAAATGTCGAGAAATGTTGTTGTAAAACGCTGGTCAAATTCGTTCATGGACCAGCATTTTCCTAGGCTTGAAACGCTAGGAGAACAAAAAAATAACTCATGCACGCGCACACACACCAAATCAACAACAGTCATGGAAAAAACAAATGAATCAACAAGTATTACAGACTTTAAAGTGAACGCTGTCAACGTCATGGATGCTGCAACCACAACCGTTAACAGCCCTGTCACCACCACCACCACCAAGACTACCACTGCTACCACCAACACCAGCAACAACAACAACAAAAAGAGCAGTATGGTCATGAAGCCAACTACCTTAGGCAATGCCACCATTGACACCAATTTTACTGCAACAACAACCAACACCCACAACGACAACAACACTACAAAGAAAAGTTCAACAAAATTTGCAGACATGCTAAAACAAAAAAAAAAAGAAATTGGCGCAAAAAGAGAAACAACAACAAGGAGAACAGTTACAACCAAAACACCAAACAAATAGAAGACAACCTTTGCTACCAACACCACCAAACCCACAATTGATCCAAGAAGTTTATAAAAAAATAGAATCTCGTCAAGAACAACGTACCAACAAACAAAACCAAACGACATCACCATCAGCACCAAGAAGAGAAACAACACCATCACAATTACCTCCAACACCGAAACCAACTAGGGATACAACACCACCACCAACATCAAAAGATAGACCAACGCCAGTACCAAGAACAACAACCAAGAAAACAAACACCAACGAAGAAAAAACAAATACTAACCCTAATTCCCCAACAACACACACACCACACAACACAACAACGTCTAAAAGTACACACATAGAACCTGATGCCTTGCCCTTACCCCCTTCTGATCTGTCGGACTTTTCGTCCAACGATGAAAGTCCAGTAGACTGGCAAATAGCCACAGGGGGTAAGAGAAAAAGATTTTAAAAAAACAAGACAAAAAACCAAACACAAGCAAAGCAGGGAGGTACACAACTCCTGAAAGTCCCTTACACAACCAAACCAACACCAACACAACAAAAACGCATACAATGCCCTCGGCCATAAACACAAAAGACACAAAACTAATGAATTATATTGCATCTCACACAAGCATATGTGAAGATGACTTCAAAACTAACAATCATCCACGAACAACACCACCAGAACATATTAAAATAATACACTTGACAACAACACAGCACCACACACTCAAATCCCTCTATCCAAATGCGGTAGGGGGATTCCAAAAATTCCTCTCTAAAAAATTATTTAAAGACCTCCTCCAAGACACTTCAAAGGAGGAGCAATGTAGAACTTTCTAAATGAGTAAGTAACCTTCTCTCTCGTCTCTTTACGTTTTTCGACAAAATTATGCTTAAATTAGGTTGTGTAAATGTACGTGGCTTGGCGTCAGCTTGGAAGCAAGGTTATCTTCTAAATGACATCAAGTCACAGAACATAGAAATCATAACTATCAG
>NC_069000.1:27286871-27294615 GCF_001194135.2 Octopus bimaculoides | reverse complement strand
GGTATCCCACGAGAGCTGGGTTGCAGGACGAGCGTGTCGGCATATGCGGATGATGTCACCATCATAGTGTCGAGCGAAAAGCACATCGAGGTGCTAGGCGAGACACTTAAAGAATATGAAACGGTGACAGGAGCAAAAATTAACCCGGAAAAGTCAGTGGGTTTGCTACTCAGCACCTGGAGAAGCAAGCCCATACCGTCCAATAGTGACTCTGTAGTGGGGTGCTGGACAGATGGACCGGTTAAACTGCTCGGGGTCTGGTTCAGTCTGGACCTCCAAATGGATAAGAACTGGGACGAGATCACCAGTAGAGTGATCAAACTCAGCCAAACATGGATCGAGAGAAAGTTATCTCTAAAAGGTTGGGCAGAGGTGGCTAATGCGTATATAGCATCAGTCATCAATTACCGCCTGACCGTCGTACCTTGTCCCGATGCCACCATCACGAAACTATAACGCATACTCTTCTGCTTTCTGTGGAAGGGTAGCGTTTCGATGGTGAGGCGATCCATTTGCTGTCAACAACCGTTACATGGAGGACTAGGGATGCCGTGGTTAATGATGCACAGACATGTGCTGAGACTGCGGCATCTCTGGAACTTCATTGACGATGGTGAACAGGTGTGGGCACCGTTTGTGAGGTGTGCCTTCCCGCAGCTCGTCTCATTGAACTGCAAACATGGATCAGAAAGAGACCGAAACTGGGCGATTGGCACCGTGAGTGTTGCCAAGCTCTACAACAGCTCTGCTGTCCGGGAGAGAGGTATAATAGTGTAAAGAGTAAAGGAGTGTCAGGTATGTAGTAATAGAGCCTAAGCGATGGGGCAGAGAGAGGGGGATAGGGGTAGTAAAATGGTGGAATGAAGAATTTGGGAGTATAGGTTAGGTTGGTTGGACAGGTCAGTGCTTAGTAGTAGAAGAAAATATATATGTGAAGATGTATACAAATGCATATATTAAACATGTATATAGATATTTATACAGATATTTATACTTATCAACATCTACACATACAACATGTACTCATATGTACACCCATACATATGTGTATCCGTATGTATTATCGTCCCTGCACATGCAGGTATATATACCTTGCATACATACATACACATATACACACATACACACACACACACATATATGTATGCAGGCATATATACATGAATATAATTAAATGGTTGTGATATTCGAGTATGAGAGAGGAATTAGATAGGGATTAGGAGTTAAAATGTAGATTTATAAGGTTATTGGGATTACCTAAGGGGTATTGTGGAAATATACTGTATGGTCGTTTAGGCATTTGGATTTGTAGTAGAATTTGAATGTGTAAAAAAAGCGGTGGTTGCATGTGCTTAGTGCCTCATTATTTATTTAGCAGTGCTGGAGAGTTGTACTTTAATATGTGAAGTGCCTCCTTTAGGCAAAACTTGCAGGTTGGGCATTGACCTCAGTAGGGAAGCCCTGAATCCAGTATGGACCATGATAGGATACATTTGTATTTTTGAGATGATGTATGTGGTTGGTGAGTATTGTAGATTTACTATGTTTATCGCATCTAAAAGAATGGAGGTGAGCATCATATCGTTGCTTAAAATATTTGGTTGATCCTATGTATATGGCTGTGGTGTTGTGTAATAGATTAAGGACAGTGCATTTGTAAATTACATTATATCTTCTGCAATGGGTTTGTAACGGGCAGATGGTTCTAGGACGGCAGTTACAATTAGGTGAATTTTGGGGAATGTGTTCAGGAATGGAGGAGGTAATATTGTCAGAGGAGAGGTTAGAGAAGGGGGTAGAAAATTCTAGATTATTAGTATTATTACCGTTATCATTACCATCATTGTTATCATTACTATTGTTGTTATCAATTGTACTATTTGTAAGAGTAGTAGAGATAGTGGTGGTGTTCCGGGCAGTGTCAGCAGTATGGGTTGGGTTGTGGTTGTGGTCTGATATAAGGGTATCTGTGCTGGAGCTGTGCGTGTGTTGAGTGTTCATATGACTGGAGTTGTAATTATATGAGTTTTGATAGTAAAGAGAAAGCTTTTGCTTATTAGAGGCTGCTACAATAGATTCGAAGTTGGGTGGGGTAGAATAAGATAGTGTCAGGGTGAATCTATTAAAGATAGAGTGATATTTATGTTGCCAAGGGAAGTTAGAGTTTAGTATTTTAAAGAAGGATTTAGCTAAGTTCTTAACGTTACTTGAGAATGGGGGTGTGTACCACAGAATAGAGCATCTGCCGCTTTTTATAGGGTGTCTGGGAGTAGTGCTATCTAAGTTTTTAGATAAAGGGGTGCTATCTATATTTTTGGAGAATGTATATGGGTGGTGAGGCCTGTTGTTAGCTGTTTTAGTTGTTTTAGTTTTTGACCTAGTGTTAAATGAATGTGTGTTGGGCCTAGGTTGCCTAGGTGTAATACCTTCCAGGGTTCCATCGACGAGTGTGTGTGGTTGGTTGTGATTGTGATGGTTGATGAGTGTTTGAGATGGGATTTGAGATATATATTGTTTGAGCCTGGTGTTATGGATGTATTCTATTTGTTGGGAAAAGCCGCTAGTGGCAAGTGCTTGATTGTAATATAGTGCGTGATTATTGAAAATTTCCTCAGTGGAAGAGAGGTCGGATATGCAAGTTGAGATGCCCATGATTATGTTATCAAAAGTGGATTTGTGGTGATTGGAGTAGTTGTTAAGGTATTTAAGATATTGGTAAGGTTTGTGGTAAGGAGAGTATTGGGAGGTTGATAAGTTTTAGAGTTGCGTGAAGAAAGTTAGCAGTTTTGTGAGCATTTTCGAATGTGATAGATAGGTTTAGGTTAGAGAAGAATTTATGTAGATCCTTTCTAGTTCTTTCTAAGGAGGATTTATTTATGATTTTGGTAACTAGTAAAGCGTCATCCCTGTATAGGCCTCCCTTGATGTTAGGGAAATGTATATGGAGCTGTTGAAGTATATATATATAGTCCAACTAAGTCAGTGACCTGAGCTAAATCAGATGATCCCATGGTTATGTCGAATAGGTTGCTATGGTGATTGGCCTGGCACTAGAGTTTGTTTTTAAAAAAAATAAGGGTTTTGTGGGCATTAAGTATTATGTTAATTTCTAGTGGGGTTAGGTTAGTAAGGTTCCTAGCTAGAAGAAGAGCTTGATTAAGAAGTTTAAGAAAAATAGAAGAGTAGTAATTATTTATGTCAAATTGTAGGAAGGAATATGAGTTTTTGAATTTTAGAAGGTGGAACCATGTAATAACTTCACCAGTGTGGGACCATAGGTTAACATTTAATTTGTCCTTGGCGATTGGTATTATTTTGTCTAAAATGTTTTTGCTTACCCTTCCTTGGGTCAGATTTGGTGGGGCATATTAGGCATATTGAAGGTTTGGTAATAAAGTCCTTCTTGTGATCCTTGAGGTTAAAGTGTGGAGGTGTAGGGCAGTATGGTTTGGTTCAGTCATCCACTTGTAATTTCCTCATAAGTTTGCAGTGGTTGGTGTGATTTCATTTAGGGCAGATGTTGGTGCCAGCTTGTAGGATTTGTTGAGTTCTTTCTTTATGAATTTATTGTATTCCTCAATGGTAATGGGGTACATATTTCCTGTTTTATCTGAGAAGACATGTAATTTTGGGGCTGCAATGATCCGTTTTATGGTGTTTGAGAGCTTTTTTTGAAAGGGGGATTTGTATTTGGAGAATTTAATGTTTCTAATTAAATTAATATTTGCTTCAAATTTTTCAAGACGGGGGTTGTGTGGAGGGTTCTTATATGATTTGAGGTTGTAGCTGTTGGTATTATTGTCATTTCTGCATTTTTGATTGTCATGGAAGAAAGCCTTCTATTTTATTCTTTGGATGAGGTCCTTAGTTTTGGTAAGGAGGAGTAAGAGGAAAGTCTTTTGTGAAGGAATAGGTGTGTCCTTAAGAGAAATGCCAAGGAATTGTTTATCCATTACTGAAGCTTTACTTGAGATAAGTGCTTATAATAGCGAGAAATAGAGGCTATGAGAGGTAATGGTGTCAATAAGACCCAAAGTTGTCAGGTAATGCTGAGTAAGTTCTATGGACAGACTATTGTTAAGCTCCAGGTTTGGTGATTATGCGAATAAGGAGTCCAACATAGGTCACATATCAGCATGTATATATAAAAATAAAAAAATTCAAAATGAGATAAAAATCCAAAGCTGTAAAAGATTTTAGAACATTTATAAATAGGTCTTACAGCTGTTTCTGGTATTTTTTATATGTATTTTTTTATTCTTTTAATTGTTTCAGTCATTTGACTACAGCCATGCTGGAGCACTGCTTTTAGTTGAACAAATCGACCCCAGAACTTATATATATATGTGTGTGTGTGTGCTTTTGGTGTGAATGGTTTCACTGAAAGCATATAGAAAGTTTGTTTACAAAAACACCTACAAACTAATATAGCTCTTAAATTTGACAGAAACAGGGTGGATAATTTGCTGGAATAATGGTAACACACTCAGTCACATTAACAAAGTGATGTGAGTTCAAGTCCCAGGTGGATACTTTTTTCTGTCAAGGGCTTATATACCCCATTATTAGACCATTTTTCTTTGTCATTGCATGGTGATCGCTATAAGCTTTAGGTTTATATAAATACTATTATTATTTGAAAGATATATATATATATGGGGGAGGGAACATCTTTTACCTTTTTCTTGTTTCAGTCATTAGACTGCGGCCATGCTGAGGCACTGCCTGGAAGGCTTTAGTCGAACAAATGCAGCCAGTATTTTTTAAGTCTGGAATTTATTCTATCAGTCTCTTTATACCAAACAACTAGATTACAGGAACGTAAACAAACCCATACCAGTTGTCAAGTGGTGATAAGGGACAAACACACACACACACACACATACAAAATATACATATATATACGTATATATGTATGTGTATGTGTGTACTTATATATATATATATATATGTGTGTGTGTGTACTTATATATATATATATATATATATATATATATATATATATATATGTATACTCTTTTACTTGTTTCAGTCATTTGACTGCGGCCATGCTGGAGCACCGATTTTAGTCGAGCAAATATATATATATACATACTTATATATACATACTTATATATACATATATATATATATACATGGGGGATGGAGTTGGGGACGTGGGTATACTCCTTGTGAAGAAATGGGTTGATAAGGTAATCGAGATAGTCAGAGTCTGTGATAGAGTACTTAAGCTTAGACTAGTGCTGCAACATGGATTAGCAACCATTATCTCAGTATATACCACTTAGCTAGGGCTACATGATGAACAGACAGACCGATTTTATGACACCCACTTGCAGACTACTGCATCGATGAATGACAGGGACCTTCTCTTTGTGAATGGCAACTTCAATGGGCATGTTCAACAACATCCAAGGAGCTTCCATGGTGTTCATGGTGGCAACGGATTTGGCTCCCACAATGAGGAGAGAACAAGACTGATGGAATTCTGTGATGCAAATGATCTTATGATCTGTAATATTAACTTCAAGAAACCTGCCAGTCATCTGTTCACCTACCAGTCTGGTGGGCACACTAGTCAGATTGACTACATTCTTGCCAGGAAACGAGGAAGATGGCTACTTATAAATGCTAAAACTTTCCCAGGTAAAGAATGCACCCTACAACATAGGTTAGTAGTTAGTGACTTCAGGATCAGGGCTAAATGGCTGCCCAGAAGACAATCAGCATGGAAAAAAATGGGTCTGGAAGCTTAAGGATCCTTTGAATGGACAGAGGTATTACTTGAAGCTTTTGACGAAATAGAGGAGGATATAGTATCACATAATTTAGAGGACAACTAGAGGTTCTTACAGGGCAGCCTGTTGAAGGCTACTGACTAGATCTGTAGCTAGTGTAAAGTCTTCTCTAGGCCTAATGGTGATGGAACAATATAGGTGACAGAACCACTAGGGAAAAGAAACAGGTATGGAAGGACTGGAAGTGTGGTGGTAGCAGGGAACTGTCTCAGATCACCAGAAGGGAAGCTAGGAGACAGGTTTACTTAGCCAGAGGGGATGCAGGTAAGAAAAAATTTGTCAATGTTCTGCATTGTGAGGACCAGAGACTTGAAGTGTTTTGAATTGCAAGACAGTGTGTAAGAGAAAATCGCATCTCATAGAAGAGATATGTGTCTGCATGGATGATAACTCACTTGCATTTAATGATGCTGCAAAGAGAGACTTGGAGATACCACTATGAAAGGTTGCTAAATGAAGAGAATGAATGGGAAAAAGGGTGTCTACCAAATGTCGACCCAACAGAGGGACCAACTATTCGAATTGACAGTACCTTGGTAGATAAAGCAATTAAGGGTACGGAGACAGGGAACTCCCCCAGCCCATCAGGAATCATTGCTGAGATGCTTAAAATATCTAGTAGTGTAGGCTATAGTCTAGTCACCCATATAGTTAACCAGGTGATACATGAAGTTGCTATACCCAATGACTGGTGCAGCAGCACCATAGTTAACTGCTGCAAAGGTAAAGGTGATGGATTAGATAGAAATAATTACAGAGGTATCAAATTGTTGGATCAGGTGATGAAAGTCATGGAGTGGATCATAGCCCAACTAATTAGGGAGAGAGTTAGTTTAAATGAGATGCAGTTTGGGTTTGTGCCAGGGAGAAGCACCACTGATGCTATATTTCTGGTAAGACAGCTGCAGAAGAAATTCCTAGCCAAACATAAACCTCTGTACTTGGCTTTTGTTGACATGGAGAAAGCCTTTGACAGGGTCCCCCGATCCTTTATTTGGTGATCAGTGTGGAAACTAGGGATAGACGAGTGGTTGGTGAAAGCTGTAGAAGCCATGTAGAGGGATGCTGTCAGTATGGTGAGGGTTGGCAATGAGTATAGCGAAGTATTCCGGGTAGAAGTAGGGGTTCACCAAGGATCAGTCCTCAGCTCCCTCTTGTTCATCACAGTCCTTCAGGCAATAACAGAAGAATTCAAGACATACTGCCTCTGGGAGCTCCTCTATGCTGATGACCTTGCTTTAATAGCTGAGTCACTACCAGAACTAGAGAAGAAGTTTCAGGTGTGGAAGCAAGGTCTGGAATCGAAGGGCCTTAGAGTTAACCTAGCAAAAACCAAAGTCTTAGTAAGTAGGAAGGCAGACAAATCACAAATCCTGTCAGGTAGATGGCCCTGCTTGATCTGTAGAAAAGGCGTAGGTAGAAACTCCATAAGTTGTACCCAGTGTAAGCTATGGACACATAAGAGATGCAGCAATATAAAAGGAAGGTTAACTGGGAAGATAGTTTTTGTGTGTAGCAGATGCACAGGTGCAATAAACACCGAAGATAGAGAGAAAACAGATTCTATCACATGCCTGAGGGAAAAACTAGTAGTTGATAACTTCTGTTACCTAGGTGACCAAGTTAGTAGCAGAGGTGGGTGCTCTGAGAGTGTAGCTGCTCAAATAAGAATCATTGAGCAAAGTTCAGAGAGCTCCTCCTTACTCAGAGTGAAAGGTAGACTGTATGATGCCTGTGTGCAAACAGCCATGCTTCAGGGCAGTGAGACATGGGCTGTGACTGCTGAGGACGTGTGTAGGCTTGATAGAAATGAAGCTAGTGTGCTCCGCTGGATGTGTAGTGTCAGTGTGCATACACGATAGCATGGAAGCATGCTGAGAGAAAAGTTGGACATAAGAAGCATCAAATGTGGTGTACAAGAGATACAACTGCACTGATATGGTCAT
>NC_069000.1:27280666-27286861 GCF_001194135.2 Octopus bimaculoides | reverse complement strand
AAGTTGGACATAAGAAGCATCAAATGTGGTGTACAAGAGATACAACTGCACTGATATGGTCATGTGTTATGTATATATGAGGAGAGCTGTGTGAAGAAGTGTCACAACCTTACATTGGAGGGAACCTATGGAAGAGGTAGACCCAGGAAGACCTCGGATGAGGTAGTGAAGCACAACCTTCAATGACAAACGACTGAGACCTCTGGAAATATGCTGTGCTTGAGAAGACCAGGCAAGCCAAGTGTGATCATAGTCATGGCCGATGCCAGTGTCGCATAACTGACCTGTTTAAAAGTACCTTTCAATTGTCGGGCAATATGCCATGCTTGTGAAGACCTGTTGAACTGAGTGAAATTGTAGTCATGGCCACTCCCAGTACTGCCTGACTGGCACTTGTGCCGGTGGCATGCAAAAAGCACCATCCAAGTATAGCTGATACCAGTGCTGCCTAACTGGCACCTGCGCTGGTGGCACATAAAAAGCACCATTCAAGTATGGCTGATGCCAGTCCTGCCAGATGGCTCCAATGCCGGTGGAACGTAAAACATACCCACTACACTCTCGGGGTGGTTGACATTAGGAAGGGCATCTAGCAGCAGAAACCTTGCCAAATTAGATTGGAGCCTAGTGCAGCCTTCCAGCTTGCCAGTCCTCAATCAAACCGTTCAACCATGCCAGCATGAAGTAAGATACAAACGAAAATTAAAATACTATGAACCAAATGTAAATTCTTATAATAAGAACTATATACAAAACTATATACAATACAATAATATAATTAAAATAGAGGAAAATGAACATAAGGAAAAGATGATTATAGATGGAATCTAATATAAAATAGATAAGAATAATAAAAGAATAATACCAACAAACAAATAGAAGACATAAATAAACCAAAAACAAATAACAAGGACAGAAACACTGAGGACCTAATAAAATTTAAAGATAATAGAATAGAAAGAAGTTATGGAGATGTACTTGCATAGCAAGTGACCTGATCTGAGATCGTGTGCTGGAATGAAAACAATTGCAGCGTGGAAGGTGTTTGTAAGCTATTTAAGAAACATGTAAAAACCATTAGATTCACTTCAACATTTAAATTTAATTTGCCAAAATATTTTCATTGCTTTGAAACCGCAACCTGTTCACTGACAAAATTCCGTGCTGCATAGAAAGAAGGCCATAAACAAAACACTATAATAATGAAAACTGTGACTGCTTAAATAAAAACTTAAATAAGATTCGAAATAGCAAAAAGGTAGCAATTGAGACATAAATAAATCAAAAACAAATAACAAGGATAGAAACACTGAGGACCTAATGGAACTTAAAGATAATAGAATAGAAAGAAGTTACAAAGATGTACTTGCATAGCAAGTGACCTGATCTGAGATCATGTGCTGGAACGAAAACAATTGCAGCGTGGAAGGTGTTTATAAGCCATTTAAGAAACACACAAAAACCGTTAGATTCACTTTAACATTTAAATTTAATTTGCCAAAATATTTTCATCGCTTTGAGACCTCAACCTGTTCACTGACAAAATTCTATGCTGCATAGAAAGACCATAAACAAAACACTATAATAATGAAAACTGTGATTACTTAAATAAAAACTTAAATAGGATTAGAAATAGGAAAAAGGTAGTAATTGAGAACCTAAACGGTAATATGCATAATAATTTTGTAAAACATTACACACCATGTATAGAAGTAATTAACCTCCAGAAAAATTACTCTAAAAGGAATTACTATTAAAATAATATAGCACGGTTCATAATATAATTTTCAAAACAAATTAGAACCAATATAGTGAAATTATTTAGCAAAGCAGTATCCAAATACTTTTCAGTTCAAAAGAAAACAAATATCACAAAATAATAAACTCACATAAATTAAGGTCAGGTTTCTGCATTTCAAAAAACATTGCACAAATTATATCTGCACTAAATACAAAAAAAAAATTAAATGATTTCTATAGTAATAGGAGTAAGAACAATACAAATGGTTTACATGACGGCCAAAATGATGATGATCAAAACAATTGTAAAAAAATACACAACAAAGGAAGGAAGAAAAGTAATTCTTAATGTCTCCCCACTAAGATCGAAAAATGTAAACTTGCAGCTAACAAAAAGGAGAATAAATAAAGGTAATAATAATGATAATAATAACAACAACAACATCAACAACAAAAATGATAATAAAAACAGTAATGCAAATAATTTAAAAGCATATGCTGATACTTATAGTAGCAACAACTAACATAAAATAAGTAGCAATATTAAAATGGGTAAGAAAAGGAAAGAAGATAAGTCGTTAGCTAAGACTCATAGCACGATAAATAAGCATAAACAAAATAACCCTGAAAATAGGAAAAATTGGCACAGCATTAATAATAAGGAAACAGTGAAGGATCCTGAAAATAAAACCTGTGATTGTGCCAATAAAAATAGAAATAGAAATCCATTCAGAAATTTTGGTAGAGAAAAAGTATGATATATAGGTGTAAAGTAACGTCAGAGGGGCAAGATTACTACTACATAGGCTCCATGGAAAATTATATAAAAAGGATAGCCAACCACGAAAACACTTTCAGAGATAAGAGAAAAGAAGCTAGCACTAGTTTAAGTAGATTTATTTGGAAAATTAAGGACAAAGATAAGGAATATATACTGAAGTGGGCAAAATCTTACAGCATTGGAAGCAAATGTGTTGAGGAAATTTTCCAGATCATTACATCCAAGCACAAACTAATTAATAAAAAAGAGGTTTTTGTTGCCCACACAGGATTAAATATACATTTAATAAATTCAAATAAATAAATTAGATATTATAGGAATAGATATATGTCAAGTAATTCTAAACAAATATAATTAAATAGGCATTATGTGAATAAATGAATATCTAGAATTAATTTATACATCTGTATATATAAAAGGCAGGATAAGATGTGTGTGTACAGGAATGTAATTTATGCACGTCCACAAATTAGCACGCATGTCACTCCAATTTTAGGAGGACATTCGTCATGACCCTAGCTGTATTTTCATCAACTTATTTTCCCAGAGGCACCAGTGAATAGCAGTAAAAATAAATTTTCAGCCAAAACTTTTAACAATTTTCAAGTCAGAGAAATCACCATTGTTTCAAACAGGAGTTAAGTCCCCTTCTAGTGACGAGTAAGTTTTTGTTAAGACTTTTGTTGTTTTATTTCCATCGAGGAAAAAAGCCGGGTTATATTGCTAGTATATATATAAAATCCTTTGTCTCTCTGTCTGTTCCCAATGCATTCTCAAACAGCTCAACCAAATCAAATCAAATTTTACATTGTAATACTGAGACCTTGTGAGTGTCGACATGTAATTTTTGGGGATTAAAACAATGCAGCATTGGCTCTGGTTCTGTATTGTGTCAAAACTCGAAGAATAAAAGTGAAACATTAACATCTATATTGTAATAAAAGTGAAAGAATAACATCTATATTGTAATGTGATATATTGTTTCACTTTTATATTTTTACTTTTAATTGTAACCACAACAACTGTGTATGAGTGTGTATATGTCTCACGGTGTGTGTGTCTTTCCACATTAGGTACGTTATTAAACATACTGTGTTTCACTTTAATACTTTTACTTTTAATTCTAACCACCACCACCACGTGTATGAGTGTGTATATGTCTCACAGTGTGTATGTCTTTCCGTGTTGGGTACATTATTAAACACACTATATGTATGTGAGGGCTGGTCAGTGTCAATATGAAATTTCATTTCATTTCAATTAAAACAATATAACATTTCATAGAGACAATCTTTCTATTTACGGAGATGTACTTGCATAGCAAGTGACTTAATCTGAGATTGTGTGCTCAAAACACACACACACACACACACACACACACACACACATATATATATATATATATATATATATATATATATATATATATACAACTTTTAATGGAGTAACAGTTATATATATAACTTCAACAGCTAAACATACTAGTACAGAAACATGCATTTACATGTACATACACATATACACACACAGAGACACATCTACACACTTACATACATAAATGCTCACATACATACATACACACATACATATGTAAACACATATCATGAACTATCTGTTACTTTCTCAGTTGCACCATGTAGTTTTGTCAGTGAACAGGTCGCAGTTTCAAAGCAACAAAAATATTTTGACACAAATGGAATTTAAATATTGAAGTGAAACTAACGGTTTTTGTGTGTTCTTGAGTAGCTTACAAACTTCTTCCAAGCTGCAATCTTTCTAATGTCAATAGGACATTCTATACCACAACAACGACATCACATTTTGTATATGACTGTGTATCTGTCTGTGAGTGTATGAGTGTGTATATGTCTTATAATATGTGTTTCTTTCTGCATTAGCTATGTTATTAAACACACACATCTACAAATACATATACATATGTAATGGTATGTTATTAAACACACGCACACATCTACACATACATATACATATGTGACAACTGACGACGTTACATTTTGTAGATGACTGTGTATTTATTTGTCTGTGAATGTATGTGTATGAGTGTGTATATGTCTCACAGTGTGTGTGTCTTCCCACGTTAGGTATGTTATTAACCACACTATATGTATGTGAGGACTGGTCAGTGTCAATACGAAATTTTATTTTCATTTCAATTAAAATAATATAACATTTCATAGAGATAATCTTTCTATTGTCAACAGGACATTTTATACCACAACGACATGATCATCACATTTTGTATATGACTGTGTATCTGTCTGAGTGTATGTGTGTAAGTGTATGAGTGTGTATATGTCTCATAGTATGTGTGTCTTTCTGCATTAAGTACATTATTAAACACATATGCACATCTACATATGCATATACATATGTAATTACTGACAAGTGTGAATGTATGTCAGGAGCATTTTATACCACAACGATGATGACAACAACATCACATTTTGTATATGAGTGTATATCTGTCAGTGAGTGTATGAGTGTCTGTGTGTCTGTGAGTATATGTGTTTCCACGTTACATACATTATTAAACACCCACATCTACACATATATATACATATGTGGTGACTGACATGCCTGAATGTATGTATGTGAGTTCTAGAGTTAAAACTCTTGAAAACAAAACAATAAGGCGGCAAGGTCCAAAGTATATATATCAAGATACACATTTACTGTCCCATTACCAGTTAATAATTATCACAGCAGTTGCAAAGTTGCAATGTATTTACAATTACATATTTACCCTTACATTAAGAAATTTATCCTATATATATATATATATATATATATATAATTCTTTGTCTCTCTGTAATAATTATTGTGGCATTTACTGTTAAATTAGCAGTTCCATACATGTGCTTCTATTTCGTTCATTTGCTTATATTTTGTTAATTTACACTGTATACAAAAATACAGACATACTATATGCATACCACACGGTAAGCCATTTTGCCTTATTTTTTTCAAGTAATTCATTACTACATATTCTCATGTGACTGCATATGCTCACTTTATGTTTCTTATTCTACAGAAACATCACCTTCTGCAACATTTCAACAGTTCACTTCCCCGTTGCTGTCTCCCATTACACCTCCATTCGTTTGACTGTCAACCATACAATGAGTCATGTTAAATGCAGCGCTGACCACCTCAAAGATGAGTATATCCACTGACAGCTTTTCAGTGGGTTCAAAAATTATACACCCCCCCCCCCACACACACACACACTCCCAATTTTCCATGATATGTTAGGGCATGGAATCCTCCAAACAGACATATTACATGACACTTAGTTGAATTAGACCATCATTTACTCCACAAATGTTTTGTCGTCAATGATCTACTTTTTTGTATCACCTGTTTCAACATAACTGTAATATATATATATACATATATATATATATATATATATATATATGTTCATATGATGATATCTCCACAATGTGTTGATGATGAGAAAAACATGTAATCGCTACCAATATAGCAAGAGATTTCTCCGCAAAAAGTCTAAAGTAGACTCCTTAAGGATCGTTCTCCTTGGTTATATATATACAAAATTTTAAATTTAAAAGAGAGTTTTGACGCTAATATCCATTATTATTGAAATTTATTCCTATGTCAACATTTCTGTATAAGGCTATATTTAACTGTCA
>NC_069000.1:27275988-27277774 GCF_001194135.2 Octopus bimaculoides | reverse complement strand
ATGTAGTATTTACTCTCTCTCTCTCTCTCATACACACGAACACACAAAATAGAAAGTGAAGCTTTTTGCGGTTGTTACGTCAATACCGGAAGTTGACATTGAGGAACCTTTTTAAAGAAGTGAATCTTAAATATAAAGCAATATTATTTATTTTTAATTAAAATAATCAAATGAAGAGCCTAAGATTTATCCGAGGTCAAATTATTCATGCATTACAAGTATGGAAGCATTTGGTGAAGTCGATTTCACGTGAAAAGCGATTACACACACATCTCTGTTTTATATATAGTATATATAGAGAGAGAGAGAGAGGAAGATAGAGAATAAATATAAACTTACTTCATTTATTAAAAAATACAAGTAATACACAATTCTCTTTTTCCTATGAATTAATTATTGTAGAATATTGATGTGGGTTTTTTCTCAAGAAAACTAAAATAAATGTGGCAGTTATCATCTATAGTATTTACTCTAAGCTTCGTTATCCTTGTTAACAAAGAAAGGCTATGTTTTAACATGTTCAATGGGAGATAACTAGCATGAATGGACAACTTTTTCTTCAACAGATAAATAAGAATAATTATCTATTATACTATATATAGACAATTATTATATTACTTGTTCATATCTCCCTTTTCTAACGGTCATATGACACTGTGACTGAATAGCTTTCTGATCAGGAGAAATGCTAGCCTGTACACCTAACCAGCGAGGTGGCATCATTCGAAAGCTAAAACAATGTGAAGCACATTGTGCTCAGCGATGTATAACAACATCTGATAGTCTGGTCAATATCATGATACGTACATACATACATTCATACACATATATAATACATACACATACACACATATAAATACATACATACATACTTACATATGTATATATAGTCAACAGATGAAATCTAGAGATTCTCAATATATAAAACACTTAAATATCTATATATTTGCACTTAAATATTCATATATATTTATACTTAAATATTCATCGTCTGAATTTCTTCACTCTTTGCTTTCTTTCTGTTAGTGTGTGTGTGTGTGTGTCCAAGCATACAAGACTCAAGAGAGATTTAAAGAAGAATGTTACGATTAAGAAGATGAATCACAATGACCTTTTTGTGTGCACAGTTTGTGACAGACCATGACTTTCTTTTGCTGAGTTCAAATCTTATTTGCAGACTCATGAAAAACAAACCCCCACCAACTATTGCCTATATATCTGTGCACACCTTTCAATGCCATGTATGGCATAAGGTCTGCACATCTAATGCAGGCCTCAAAAGACATTTTAAGATCCACAAAGGTCAGAATTTAACTGCAGCTCTCAGTGGTCCAAATCAGATACACAGTCTATGTGGGTGTCTTTTCAATATATTATCTGGTTTAAAAAGCCACGCCATAATGGATCCAAGGTATAGGTACAAGATGTGGTCAGACTCTACATAAGTAGTAGACAACTACCATATATATATATATATATATATATAATTATGTGTATTTCTTCTATCTTAATGAATAAAAATTCCTCTGATAGAATAAATGGGTTAATAGAAACCAATGTAGCAAAGAACACAAAATAACTGTGGTTAGCTCCTGTTTTTAAGGCAAGAACTCCTTGAAATTTTGGGTATTTGAGTATATTTAAGAATTTAAGGATTGGAGAAAACGCATGTTATAATTGCATACTTTATTCCTACATATGCTTCAAAGGATTACAACCTGTGTGATCCATAGGGATCTTTGATATTAAAATTGTAACCTTCTCATCAGGGAAAGCATGGGAATCA
>NC_069000.1:27266142-27275213 GCF_001194135.2 Octopus bimaculoides | reverse complement strand
CATACTAATACATCCTTTTGTTATTTACACCACCTGTCCTCGTCTGTTGTTGTTTTTTCGTACATTCTCCCTTATATATATATATATATATATATATATATATATATATATATACACACACATATACATATATCACTGGCCAGCCATATCTGGCAACTAAGAGACAAAGGGATACCATACTCAAGAACCCATGCCCCTACATCAGCAGGATAAACATTGCAAGTTATGCATTGCCAAATGCATGACAATCTTAAAGAACTCACTCATGCCAGGGAGCATCCTGAACTCCAGGATGGAGATTTTCAGGCCATGCTTGTATTTTAGAAGATTCCTGCTGGCTTTTTGGAAGCCAATAGCCAAGGCTAAAAGAGACAATCGTTTACCTTTGTGGTTGTTTGGTGACTGCAAAGTAATGGCATGGCCAAAGCTCAACAGCCAATGGCAAAGGGAAATAATCTCCTAGTGTTTACCATTATAGCGAGGCATTCCCTCTCCATATTTTGAAGAGGTCTTAGGCCAGTAGTATTTGAGGTCTGAAGATACACCCCTTATGAGCAAGAAACCCAGGATAACCCCATAGACCAGCCTCCCCCATTATAATATACATATATATATATATATACATATAAAATATACTGTATATCACAGAAGCATGTACACCCCTAAAAAATTTCAGTAAAATTGCCATTACTCTGATAATATTGAAGGAAATCAACAAAGTTTATACTGAATAAAATATATTCTGCATGCAAACATTATACAAATTTGGAACACAAAACAATAAACATTTTTCAAAGATACAAATGAAATATTAATTTTCAAATGTTATAAAAATATGTACACCTTAAAGGAAATTTGCTATATTCAGTATTTTATCCACTTTTTTTTTTTACTAAATTCAGATATTACTGATAATTTCAATTCTAATAAATTATTTCTCCTGGCATCTTTGCACTGGTCATTGTTGTTGAATCTGCAGGAATTCTGATTTGTGTACGGTGGTGAAAATCTTCATTATGATTAAAATGGCACCAAAAGGAAAAGAATTGTCTGAAGATTTGAAGAAAATCATTTTTAATTTGCACAAGAATGGCTTAGGATACAAGTTAATTAGCAAGCAAATACATATTAGCGTAAACATAGTTGCCAAAGTAATTCAGAAATACAAAGGTGCTGGACAGCTAAACAATAAACACTGTCCAGATTGTCCTTCTGTTTTCAACTGCACATGACATTTGCTACATCCAACATTGCGTGATCTACGATAGGCATTGTACCACTTCATCTTTGGCCCAAGAAGTATCTTCTGTTAGTAGAAAGAGTGTATCCGCCCAAAGAGTTTGACACAGTTTGAACCAGTGTGGCCTTCATGAATGCATTTCCCATAGCAAGCTTCTCCTCACCATCAGGCATAAATCAAGTCATCTTTCTTTTGCCAAAACCTATGTGAGTAAGGGGAAAGAGTTTTGGAATAAAATTCTGTTTTCTGATGTGACTAAAATCAACTTGTTTGAGTCAGATAGTATTAAATGAGTATGGCGATGACCAGGTGAAGATAATAGTGACAAATGCACTCTGCCTGCCGTGAAACATGGCGGTGAAAGTGTTATGCTTTGGGGATTTATGAGTGCACTAAGTGTGAGAAGACTCACATTTATTCTTTTCTGCTCTAGGCACAATGCCCGAAATTTTTAGGGGAGGGGGCCTGTCGGTTAGATTGACCCTAGTACGCAACTGGTACTTAATTTATCGAACCCGAAAGGATGAAAGGCAAAGTTGACCTCGGTGGAATTTGAACTCAGACAGACAAAATACCAGGACTCACATTTATTGATAGAACAATGGATTCACGGCTTTATTGTGACATATTGCAGTAAACAATGTTGAAAAGCAGCAAGGAACAAGGAAGACAATCCATCTTCCAATATGATAATGACCTTAAACACACTTCAAAGATGACAACTAAATTTATAAGATAAAAAGGTAAAGGTATTGTCTCGGCCCACCATGTCACCTAATTTAAACCCAATAGAACATCCGTGGGGTGTTTTGAAAAGGAAAGTTGAGGAAAAAAAACTTCGCAATGTAACACAGTTGAAAGACATTGTTCAGGATGAATAGAGGTTGATTTCATCGGTTATATGAAGAAATTTAACTGACTCTATAACCAGAAGACGTAATGCAGTCAATGAAAGCAAGGGCGGTCATACCAAATATTGAATATAGTAAATAATCCTTTAGGTCAGGGGTAGGGAAACTTTTTAGTGTGGCGGGCAAACATTTCCTAAGAAAAAGGTCCACAGTAGGATCACAAGTTCTAACTCTTATATCTGTAAATCTTGTACGTATCTATGTATAATTTGATATACATTAATAAAGATAAGTTTAACACATTAAATTAATGCGTAACATCTTCATTAATGCCGCCACTGAACTTATGACTGTAGCATGTCTGTATTAGCATTAATTCAAAACATGTATTTTTGGATCTCAGAGTAGGTTCAAATGACACTGTCAGTTTACAGCTCTACTCAGTCTGTGATTGATTGAATTAACAGGCTCCCTCAAACAGACATTCTCTGCTACATCTGATTGTCACTTATATAATGTAGCTGCTGCTACACTCGAGTTCCTTTCTGTTCTTTGTCTTGCTTTTCTGAAGGGCTCTCAGCATGCAGTTTTGTTCTATCGCATTAATGCTGGCCACTCTCACATAAGAACATTCTTCTTCCATGTGCGCTAGCAGTATAGACCAAACTCAGTGTCGTTATCTCAAGCTATCTTGAAACACTTCTATCAATACTGTTATGTCTCAACGCTACTGCTATCTAGCACCTTCGGATGATCTCTACTCAACCGCTCCACAACTGCTACTCAACTGCTACTCAACACCCCTACCACGGCCAGACTACCTCTATTTATATGTCTTGGGAGATGCTACTTCTTCACCTGGGGGCATTGACACAACATATACAAAGCACAACTAATGTCTTCAGGCATTCATTCATTTACTGCTAACACACTAGAGAAATCTCTATCAAACACTACACATCTATGCAAGGCAATTCATGTGTAACCCATACTACAATAAAACCTTATAATCTTAAAGCGAATTGTTATTGTATATCATCACTGTTGAACAACTACACAAACACAGTTGGAGATGTCTGTCTGCCGCATGCTGTTACCAACATCTACCATCGCTGACATCGTCATCTTCAACCAACAACCATGGAGTCAACCCCACGTGAGAACAACTTTTGTCGAACTAATAACCAACGGACAATGTTAAGGTGGTGGTATTCAACAAACTGCCACACTGGTGACCTCAACGAACCATTATATCCATACAACCATCTTCTTGGCTAAAGGACGATTATATTACTTATGAAGTATACTATATTTTTCAGCTAGAATGTAATTTGGGCTCAAGGGGGTGGTACAACCCTAACAATATGTGTTTCATAGTGCAAACAAAATTTCCACTCAAATACCAATTATCGGATGATTTCTGCTCGAGTTTCACCATTTTAAGTCTTAGTGGAAATGCGACTTATGTTGCAAATAGGCATACGATTATTGTATAAATTTTATGATTGAAAAATTTACTATATTTTATACATATGAGTATATCAGCCTTCAGGCACAATAAAATGGGCCTGCAGGTGCAATTGCACCCCCAGGCAGGGGTTTCCCATCCCCGCTTTAGGGTGTGCATATTTTTGTATTGTTTGAAAATTAATATTTTGTTCATATCTTTGAAAATGTTTATTGTTTTGTGTTCCAGATTTGTATAATGTTTGCATGTATATATTTTATTCAGTATAAATTTCATTTGATTTCCTTTGGTATTATCAGAGTAATGGCAATTTTACTGAAATTTTTTAAGGGTGTACATACTTCTGTGAGATACTATATATATATATATATATATATATATATATAAAATAAAAAGGTAGGAAAGAGGTAAAAAATAATAAAAAGAATTTAATTTAATATAATTTGGTGAGACTGTGGGCCTATAGATACTATGTCTTGACAGTTATGATATTATTTGACGCATCCCAATGATAGTGAATGTGCAGAAGCAGGAGTTATAAATATGTTTTGATTTTGCTTTCATTTGTACCTGTGGAAGAACTTGAATGAACAAAAGAATTTATGCTCACAGGATGAAAAGGTTTCATCTTGCCTAATCGATTATAGTCCAGGTTATCCGATATGGAATTTTCTTATTTCTAAGGTGATGTATGTGGTTGGCTAGGGAAGTGGACTTGCCTTGCTCAGGAATTCAAATGTGCAGAGTATCTCTTCTTAAAATTTATTGTAGAACCAATGTAATAGCTAGTGGAATTGTGCAGTGTGCTGTCGACAGTGCACTTATATACTATGCTAAATCTTCTGTACTTGGCTTGCAGCAGGCATTTGGCCCCAGATCGGAGGTTGCAACTAAATTGTTTTGGTATATATGGGCTAGGTGTATGTAGGAATGATGCTGCACTGTTTGTGGGCATATTATAGTTTAGGGTAGTATTCAGTGGTTGGCTCATAGTAGTGTCGTTGTTATACAAACTCTTCCTGGGATTGTATTGCATCAGTTTTTTACTCTTGAAGTTTAGTGCAGTCTTTTCTTGCATTACTGCTTGTATTGTGTGTTGAGTGTGTAATGCATTGGTTTACCTAGATTACTGATGGAAGTTTTTTCACAAGATAATTGCTGTATAAAGTGTGTCTTGTGCTTGTGGGTTGTTTTGTTTAGGTTGTATTATTGAATAGGATGTGGGCTGTTCCTAGCAAGGCTATTTTTTGGATAGTGTGTAGCATTGAGGATTCAGGTATAGCTTCTACATTTTTGTTCACATGTCTGGGTGATTAGCTTTTATTTCTATGTCGGTTTGAACCGGCATATCCCAGATGATTGTGACCTGGTCATTGTCTTGTATCTTGTTTGGCACATGCTTATACCACCTGTTGTCAGTTTAATATTGTAGTGTTGGCATATTGTCCAGTGGATATAACTACTTACTCAGTTGTGTCTGTATATATATTAAGGTTTGGCAAGAACTGGGCAACCAGAGATGATATGCTCAACTGTCTCATTCTGCTTGTTGCACATTCTGCATTTGGTGTTAGGGCCTATTTTCATTATTTTGCTTTCATAGTTGTTCTATAGTCAGACATTGGTCCTTCCATTTTAGCTTTAAAGTCCAGAGCTTTTGAGCCATTGCTGGCTTTTACTTAGGCTCAGCTCCTCTCTATCAAGCCTTGTAGGGTATCAGCCATGAAGTGATTTTTCTCTCCTTTTCTTTTTCAGTATCTTTTGTAATTCTGTTTTCATGTTGTTTTTTGTTTCTTTGACCATTTTTGCTATGTTGTCATGTGAGGTCAGTGTAGTTTGTTGTCGATTTGTATTTTATTGCCTCCTTGTGTATAGAGAAAAGTGTTTTCTTTTTCTTGTGTTGCTTTATTATTATTGAGTGAGAGAGCAGTGCATGCCATCAAAGTGACACTGGAGTAAATTATATGAAGCCCAATATACCCATCATGACTACCCGTCTGATAAGGGTACATCAGGCACATTTTTCACAACTATATATGTGCAACATGGTGATCTCATATTAATATAAGCAGCACATGACCTTACAGGTGGGGCCCAGTTAGAATTTTCTTCAGGTCGAGTAACCCATCCACTAAAACAGTCCTTGAATAAGGATTGTTTAAGGATGTTGAACGAGACACCCGTGTTTCCAGTGTTGAATTATTCAAATCCCAAAGAATTCTTCTCAACACTTGGGCATGGTGCCTTCCCACTACTTCTGCTCGTGATCAGAGATGCCCATATTGCCAGCCACTAAGGGACATGCTCAACTGGTTAAGGTCAAGCAACTGACAAGCAAATCTGTGGTATTTGCTGTAGCCCATTTTTACATCAAGACAAAACATGTAGATGATAACATGTTAAGATCAGAAGCCTGGTACTGCATCAGGGCATTTATTATTATTATTATTATTGTTGTTGTTGTTATTGATAATAATTAATATTAATAAGAATTTGTTATTAATAACAACAACAACAACAATAATAATAATAATATTGGGAGATTCCAATATTAATCTCCCCATGTCCTGGTTGATGATACATCTAGTAATGGTGTCACAATAAAAACACTGGTAATTGCACAACCTGATAATCGCTACCTCATATGAGTGACAATGAAAAAACAAAATATTGTGAATAATGGTGGTAATGAAACTGAAGCTTTTGATAGTGACAGTGTTACACCCAATAAGCTCAGAGATACTGGTCCAACTCCAACCTGTTGTTATCCAGCAATGGACCACACACAGTGTAGATAGAACAAACAAGTCAATGCTGTGGTCATAAAGTGTTACTACCTGAGCAACCCTGTAGATGAAAATGGTGTTCATATTAGGAGATACTGACAACATATGTATGATCAATGGAGAGAAAGAGGATTGTTTCAACTCATGGAACAGAGATTATGTGACCAAACTTGAGCAATAAGAAAAATCGTTGGTCCACAGAAGTAGAACTCAAAGCTATCAAAAGAGGGATATTGGAAAACAGCAGAAGAGGAAACGATGAGAATACAGTTCCTATTGATAAAAGTAATCTCATAGTAGAAAACAGAGGTGAAATCTCTAATAAACCACATGAAAAGAACAGTGATAGCTTTCTTGATGAGAAACATATAGATGGTTTAGAAGAAGATAATAAAACTAATGGTGACATGACAGCTGGGTAAAAGGCAATCTACGATAGAATAAAAATAAAGCTACAGGAGAATGATAGTGACATTATTTGCAACCTTAAAAAGGTTGATTAGTAGAAATTGAACCAAGAAATTCTGAAATACATCAGGACAAAAAACATCACAGAAACAAATAATTTGATCAAAGCAGCAAGTATTGTTGTAGCAGAAAATATGGGTGTTGATATCAAGAAAAAGAAATACAATGGGAGTGACAAGAAAAAAGATCCATGGTGGAAAAGAAGAATACAGGTGGGGTTAGATATTCTCTTGAAGGCCATTTCTGTGTTAGACCAAAAACAGAAGAGGGAGCTTAAATGCGAACAAAAATACAGGGCACTGAACAGGAAGTATGATATTGAAAGGGCCTGAAAGTGGTATTGGAGGAACTGGAAACAGTACCTTGTTACAAAGAAAGCAAAGATGGTAAGATATGATCAAAGAATGAAGGGATACCAGCAGAATAGGTTATTCAGAGTAGATCAGAAGAGATTCTACAAAGAAATAAATGGAGAGTGTACAGATGAAAAGTTGATACCAAATAACATTGAAAGTCAAAGGTTTTGGAGTGACATCTAGAGCAAAGACAAGGAGCACAAGAAGGATGCTGAATGGTTGCAAAAACTGAGACAAACAGTAGTCTGTCCAAAACAGGCAGAACAAGTCATTTCAGTTTGGGAAGTGAAGGAAATCAGCAAAAAAATAGGCAACTGGAAGGCCCCATGACCAGATTGAGTTCAAGGCTACTGGATCAAAAGATTTGGTGAATGTCATGCATGAATAGCTGCGCAACCCAATACATTGTTAAATGCCAACCAAGTAACATCAGAGTGGTTGACAATGGGTAGGATAGTACTGTGCTTGTAAAACATGAAAAAAAGGCAATACAGTAAACAATTACAGTCCGATATCCTGCTTGCCACTTATGTGGAAATTATTGACTGGAATAGTCGCAGAGTCAATGTACAGACATTTGGGGGGTGGGGAATGGAGTCCTGCCAGAAGGGTTGCAAGTGTAAGTGCAGAGGTACCAAGGATCAACTCCTGGTAAACAAAACTGTACTTAGAGACTGCAAGAGGAGAAAAACTAACTAAACTTGGCCATATCATAGATTGATTATCGTAAGGCATACAATATGATCCCACATTCTTGGATTGTGGAATGTATGAACCTATTTGGTATTGCAATGAATGTTGAGTGATTGCTTGGAAAAAGTATGGTGAAGTGGAGGATGGAATTGACAACATATGGAAGAAGTTTAGGGACAATAGAAATCGGGAGAGGCATCTTCCAAGTGGACTGCCTGTCCCCACTGATCATTGTACTGTGCATGATACCACTAACACTGATTCTGAGGAAAACAAAGGCTGGGTATATATTCAAGAGCCACCAACAAAAAGTCAACCACTTGTTATTCATGGATGACCTCAAACTTTATGGTAAAGATAAATCCCAAGTTAGTTCCCTCGTTGCTATGGTGTATACTTTCAGTGCTGATAACAGAATGGAGTTCAGACTGGAAAAGTGTGGTGTGTTAGTCTTGAAGAGAGGCAAAATCAAATGTATGGGCGGACTAGTGATACTGTCAGGGATGGTTATGAAGCAGATAGCAGAGACGGGCTATAAGTACTTAGGGATATTGGAAATGAATAAATTGATGGAGAAAGAAATGACAGAAAAATTTAAGGTGGTGTGCTTGCACAGACTGAGACTGATCCTTAAGTTGAAATTAAACGGATGGAATAAGATTGAAGCTATCAACACCTGGGCAGTTTCACTCCTTAGATATAGAGCAGAGGTAATCACATGGACAGTAGACGAACTAAACAGCTTAGACAGAAAGACAAGGAAGTTGCTGACTAAATATGGGATACTCCACCCAAAAAGTAACACAGGCGGACTGTACATACCAAGAAAAAGAGGGGGAAGAGGACTGATTGGATGCGAACACAGCATTAAGCAGAAAAAAACAACATAGCATGGTATATAAAAAATGCCACTATTATTGGAAGTAAGAAGGATGGAAGATTGCAAAGATAAGCACTGTACAAGGACTTGAGAATGAATAAAACTGAAAATAGGTGAATCAAGAAAGGAATGCATGAAGATAGCTGACCTCGCAAAATATTTCGGAAAATAGATTGGTAAATGTTTTTATTTTTCATTCCCTTTCGAAATTATCCCTATTTTTGTGGTATAGAGATTTTTGCTGCTCTTTCTAGCGGGTTAGATGTCCTATTATAGGCATCTCTGTATTTTAAATACATATATAATATATATATATATATATATATATA